>NC_090376.1:147910904-148213934 GCF_036365525.1 Heterodontus francisci
ATTTAGTTGAAGGAATCTGTAGAAGGATTGAATGATTTTTAGTTTGCCATTTTGCTCTCAGAAAACAGTTGAAAGTAGTAAATTATTAAATAAATATTTTGCATGTATTTTCACAGAAGTGGATAAAATACTAGTGGATCAGAGGAAAGCTAAAACTAAATCAAGGGGAGGAACTTATTGGATTCATTATAAGCAACAAAATGGCAGTGGAGAGAAAATGGGATTCAAAATAGATAAATCTCCAGGACTTGATGCTTTCTACTCTGGGATATTAAATAAGTCGGTTGGGAATTGCAGAAGCATTATTATATTCTTTCAAAGTGCTCTAGATTCTGGAATTGTGCTGTTCCATTGGAAATTTAATAAAATCTCACTATTGCTTGAATCTATTATCAGTGACTGAGCACTTCTCTTTGCTGCATTTGCTCCATTAGCCTGTCATGCTGCAGCCCAAGTTGAATTGTAACTCTAGCCCTCATGACGGAGAACAAGCTTTCTGCTTAGAGGCCTTTCAAATTCACACCACTCCTTTAAAGGTCCAGCACCACTTCCTCCAAACTGAAAGAACTTGTGTGAGCCCCTCCAAAACACAGTACACAGCACTTTCATTAAATCTGCATCAGCAAAAGAAAGTCAAAATTGCATGGTGACCACTTTAAACATCACTAGTGGGGGCTCCCTTGTCCAACTGAATGTACCTTCCGCTGTGTCTTTAAGACTCCGCGTTAAAAGGACCTGGAGGTCCAAGATGCCAAATTAGAGTTAGACATTGACTAATATCACGATCTGCCCACTCTGCATGCATCTGGTGCACGCATGGGATCCTGCTCTCATGCCCTTCCTAACATAGCTATCGGTGCGGGCTGTGCTAGAAATCAGCGAGAATAGATCACCCCCCACCCTCCACCGTTACTTTCATCTCCAGGCTCTCGCAGCACTGAAACTAGAAGCAGTAAAGAGACAAATTTTGCACCTGTAGAGTTTAATGTGGGCACGTCTAAGGTCATCTACTTTGGAATCAAGAATGATAAAACATAGTGGGTGTGAAATTCAGGTGCCTACCTCAGTTTCTGAAAAGGCCTGCATGGCATTCTGCAAGGACAAGGACACATGTAGGTACGGCCCCTGTGTGCACCGGAAGACGTTAATTTGGCACTTTCCAACTGTGTTGTTGGAGAAGCTCACAAAAGTTCTTTCGATCAGAAGGAAGCAATGCCAGACCTTTGCAAGGAGTGGTATAGCCCAACTGGTTGATATGATACCAAGATCCCAAGTTAGACAGCGTCTGCGTGGTTTCGTCAAGGGAAAAAAAAATGTGAAGCTACAAGATGGTCCTGTAGTAGGAGCATTTAAATAGACAGGCACTCTGATCGCAGGTGAGGTAATTTATTGGAATTTTTTCTATTGCGAAGTATCTGAAATTACTCTGGAGCATCTTTAGAGGTGTATTGGTGGGTTGCTGCATTTGCCAGAGAGTGTTGCCTCGCCCTCACAGGGATGACAGAGGAATAGGTGACCTATGCCCACAAAGGCTACAACAGGTATGGGGGCAGCCGTGGCAGTGCCTCTGGGTCTGTAGCCTGGCAGGGAAATGTAGCAGAGTCAGTGGAGAGTGAAAGCTCTCCACTGGGGCGGCACAGTGGCGCAGTGGTTAGCACCGCAGCCTCACAGCTCCAGCGACCCGGGTTCAATTCTGGGTACTGCCTGTGTGGAGTTTGCAAGTTCTCCCTGTGTCTGCGTGGGTTTCCTCCGGGTGCTCCGGTTTCCTCCCACAAGCCAAAGACTTGCTGGTTGATAGGTTAATTGGCCATTATAAATTGCCCCTAGTATAGGTAGGTGGTAGGGAAATATAGGGACAGGTGGGGATGTGGTAGGAATATGGAATTAGTGTAGGATTAGTATCAATGGGTGGTTGATGGTCGGCACAGACCCGGTGGGTCGAAGGGCCTGTTTCAGTGCTGTATCTCTGTAACTAACCCCTCTGCCAAGTTGGAGCTGGACTCCTCCATGCTCTGTGACAATGACAGAAGGCTCTCTGGCAGGCCAGAAAATGCAGCCCACATCTCGGTGTGCATGCTCATTCGTACTCTCCTATATGCTACCCCAAAGAGGTTCTCATCTGAGTCCTCTGCAGCAGTGCTCGACTGTCACATCACCCTCTGGTGAGCTGGTAAAGTAAGCATCCTTGACCCCTGGCTAGGTTGCAGCCCATTTGTGCCCACATGACTCATCACATGTTTATCCCAACTCTATACAAACAGAAGAACATAAGAAAGGGGAGAAGGAGGAGGCTATTTGGCCCTTAGAGCCTGGTTGATCTGATTGTGGCCTTAACTCCACTTTCCTGTCTGCCCAACCACCAACCACCCCCCCCCCCACCCCCCACCCCCATAGCCTATTAGTCCCTTGTAGATAAAAAATCTGTTTAACTCAGCCTTGGATATATTCAATGACCCAGAACCACTGCTCTCTGGGGTAGAGAATTCCAAAGATTAATGACCCTCTGAGAGAAAAAATCCCTGCTCATCTCCATCTGAAAAGATAGACCCCTTATTTTGAAACTGTGCCCCATGGTTTCCAGCATCCCCCTTGAGGAGAAACATCCTCTCAGCATCTACCCTGTCAAGCCCCCTCAGAATCTTATATATTACAATAAGATCACCTCTCATTCTTCTAAACTCCAGTAAGTATAGGCCCAACTTGCTCAACCTTTCCTCATAAGACAACCCCTTCTCTAAACTTCCTCCAATGCAAATATATCCCTCCTTAAATAAGTAGACCAAAACTGTACCCAGTACTCTAGATGTGATCTCACCAACATGCTGTACAAATGTAGCAAGACTTCCCTACTTTTATGCTCCATCCCCCTTGCCCTCTTTTTACTTGCAGTACCTGTATGCTAGCTTTTTGTGATTCATGCATGAGGACACCCAGATCCCTCTGTACTGTAGAATTCTGCAGCTTCTCTCCATGTAAATAATATTCTGGGGTTTTTTTGCCCACTCATTTAACCTATCTGTATCCCTTTGCAGACTCTTTGTGTCCTCCTCACAACTTGCTTTCCTAGCTATCTTTGTATCGTCAGCAAATTTGGCGACAATGCACTCGGTCCCTTCATCCAAGACATTAATATAGACTGTAAATAGTTGAGGCCCCAGCACTGATCCCTGTGGCACTCCACTAGTTTCAGTTTGCCAACCTGAAAACATCCCATTTATCCCAACTCTCTGTTTCCTGTTTGTTAGCCAATCCTCGATCCACGCTAATATAATACCACAACACTATGAGCTTGTTTCTTGTGCAGTAACCTTTTATGTGGTATCTTACTGAATGCCTTTTGAAAATCCAAATACACTACATCTACTGGTTCCCCTTTATCCACCCTGCTTGTTACATCCTGATAGAACTCTAATAAATTTGTCAAACATGATTTGCCTTTCACAAAACCATGTTGACTCTGCTTGATTGGATTATGATTTTCTAAATGTCCTGCTATGCCTTCCTTAATAATGGATTACAGCATTTTTCAATAACAGATGTTAGGCTTACTGGCCTATAGTTTCCTGCTTTCTGTCTCCTTCCTTTCTTGAATATAAGTGTTACATTTGTGGTTTTCCAATCTGCTGGGGCCTTTCCAGAATCTCGGGAATTCTGGAAGATTACAACCACTGCATCCACTATCTCTGCAGTCACTTCTTTTAACACCCTAGGATGCAGGCCATCAGGTTCAGTGGACTTGTCAGCCTTTAGTCCCATTTGTTTTTCTCATACTTTTTTCGAATGAGAATGATTATTTTAAGTTCCCCCTCCATTTTGCCTCTTGATTTTCTACTATTCTTGGAATACTTTTTGTGTCTTCTTCCATGAAGCTAAATACAAAACACTTATTCAAAGTCTCCTATTTCCTTGTATACCATTAATAATTCCCCAGTCTCATCCTCTAAGGGGCCAACATTTACTTTAGTTACTTTCTTCCTTTTTATATGCTTGATATGCTCTTGCTGTCTGTTTTTATCCTTCTTGCTAGTTTACTCTCATATTCTAATTTCTCACTTTTTTTTTAGTCATCCTTTGCTGGTTTCTAAAATTTTCCCAATCTTCTAGCCTACTGCTGATCTTGGCAGCATTGAATGACTTTTTTTTAATTTGGTACCAGCCTTAACCTTCTTAATTAGCCATGGATGATGCATCTTTCTTGTAGAGTCTTTCTTTCTCAGCAGTATATACCTTTGTTGAGAGTTATGAAATATCTCCTTTAAATGTCTGCTACTGCTTATATACCGTATTACCTTTTACCCTATTGCCCCAGTCCACTATAGTCAACTCTGTCTTCATACCTTTGTAATTGCCTTTATTTAAGTTTAAGACATTAGTTTCAGACCCAAGTTTCTCAGCCTCAACCTGAATGATCACTCTTGCATAGAATGTTCCTTTACTATGAGATCATTAATTATCCTGTCTGATTACACATTAGCAGGTCTAAAATAATTTGTTCTCTGGTTGGTTCCAGAACATATTATTCTAAGAAACTATTTTTGAATACATTCTATGAACTCATCCTCCAGGCTACCTTTACTAATTTGATTTGTCCAATCTATTTGAAGATTAAAATCACCCACAATTATTGCAGTACCTTTCTTACAAGCCCCCATTATTTCTTGATTTATACTCCATCCTACATGGGTGCCTTGTTAACTATTCCCACCAGTGGTTTATTTTCCTTGCTAATCTTTATCTAACCCAAACTAATTCTATATCTTGATCTTCTGAGCCAAGATCATTTTTCACTACTGTATTGATCTCATCCTTTATTAACAAAACTACCCCACCTCCTTTTCCTTTCTTCCTGTCCCGCCAAAATGTCAAGTACCATTGAATATTCAGTTCCTAGCCTTGGCCACTCTGCAACCATGTCTCTGTAATAGCTATCATATCATACCCATTTATTTCTATTTGTGCTATCAATTCATCCGTCTTGTTACAAATGCTGCATTCATTCAGATAAAGAGTCTTTAATTCTGTCTTTTTAAAATTTTCTCCAGTCTACATTATTTGCTGGTGCACTCTTATGTCTGTACCACTCTGTCCCTTCCTGTCACACTCTGGTTATCATTACTCATATCGCTACTCTGCACCATCGCCTTGCCCTTTCTTGTTAACTTTCTAAATCTCCCTAACTACTTAGTTTAAAGCCCTCTCTACAGCCTTAGTTAAATGATTTGGTCCCAGTGTGGTTCAGTGAAGGCTGCCCCAGTGGTACTGGTGCCAGTGCCCCATGAATCAAAACCCATTTCTGCCATGCCAATCTTTTAGTAACGCATTTAACTTTCTAATCTTATTGAACCTATGCAAATTTGCTTGCAGCTCGGTAGTAATCCAGAAATTATTACCTTTCAGGTTCTGCATTTTCACTTAACCCCTAGCCATTCATATTCCCTCAGCAGAATCATTTTCTTACTCCTACTAATGTTGTTGGTACCTACATGGACCACAATAACTGGATCCTTCCCCTCACACTCCAAGTTCTTCTCCAGTCCTAAGTAGATGTTCTTAATCCTGGCACCGGGCAGGCAACACAGCCGTCGGAACTCATGCTGTCGGCTGCAGAAAACAGGACCTATCCCCCTAATTTGCTTGTCCCCAAGTGTCCCATAACTTTCTCCCTCCCTGATGAATCACAGTGTCCATTGCTCGGATTCCAGCTGATCAACACTGAGCCAAAGTTCTTCGAGCTGCAGAGACTTACTGCAGATTTGGTTGCAGTGGACCATCCTGGTGTCCACCAGCTCCCACATGAACATAGAACATAGAACAGTACAGCACAGTACAGGCCCTTCGGCCCACGATGTTGTGCCGAACCTTTACCCTACTCTAAGATCAAACTACCTACATACTACATGCTACAGCTGCAATACATTACCTGGACTGCCATCTTGTATTTTGTTAAACTAATGAGGGTTTCAAGTTTAGAAATATCACTCAATTATAATTTATAGTTATCTTAAATATTTTAAGTAGTTAAGCTATAAATGTAATACAATACTTATATCTCCCCAGTAGTAGTTCAAACTACTGTCCCAGTTTAGAGAAAATAAAAGAAACCTTAAAATCACCATGCAATCACCTACCTGCTAGTGATGTGCCTGCCACAGCTGAACAGCTGAAAGTATGTGGAGACAATAAGAGGCGAGTGTGAGGCTAGCAGCATTAATAAGTGTGTGAGGATGAGGTGGAATATCTGAGTGTTAAGCATGAGTCCTGAGTGCCAGGGAGTGCTGCATGTGGTGCGTTGAGCAACATGAGAGACTGGTGTTGTGGTGGGTAGGAGATGTCATGTGAAGATCGCCTCACTGATGTTGATCACCGGCTTGAGGTCATTAGACTTCTTGTGACACTGCCAGGTCCTATAGTCCAGGGGGATGAACTTCCATGGTTCCTGTTCCCATTCCCTTCTGAGGGTAGTCCTTGAGGGTCTCCTGGTCTCTTGCACGACCATAATGTTTCTCCTCCTGTCCACCTATACGACTAATTCCTCCAGTGGCACATATATCACTATGAATCCCTCTGTCTGCTCTGCTCTTCACTTTGCAAGAATTTACATTACAGCAATATTATTGTGCAGCTTCCCTTTAAGGTACAGCCTGCCTTCAAGAAGAGTAGGGTACCTGTAATACCTAGCCTGCAATGCTGTTGGGGTCTTCTGCCGTGTGCAGAGCTCACTGGCATTCTGGTGCAGACAGCAGCACTGGAGGTGTACTGGTTAGTGCATAACCATGCAGATTAGGTGAATGCATGAGTTTTGCATGTTGCACCAAGATATGAATGGCAATAGAAGCAAAATACTGCAGATGGTGGAAATCTGAAATAAAAACAAGAAATGCTGGAAATATTCAGCGGGTCTGGCAGCATCTGTGGAGACAAAAGCAGAGTTAATGTTTCAGGTCAGTGACCTTTCATCAGAACTGGCAAAGGTCAGAGATGTAATAGATTTTAAGCAAATAAAGTGGGGGTGGGGCAAGAGATATGAATGGTCATAGAGAGGTTGTGAATCATGACACCATCCCGCCCCCGCGCCCCTCCCGTCATACCCAAAATATGGGGCTATCCATTTTCTAGCTCAGTATTTTCTAAATGATGAGGAACCAGGAGATTTAGAGAAGCAAAGACGTTTGGGAGTCCAGGGCCCGATATTTACAGGGAGGGTGCTGGAGAGGCTGAAAATGACCCAAGACCTCAGTCAGACCAGGACGTGAATGAATTTCCCGCCACCAATTGAGGCTCTTAAGTGGGCAAATAATGACCAATTAAGAGCTTCTCCCCACCGATGGCAAAAGCCCAGCAGCGGGGGAGCCTGTCGCCACGTGGGGAGCACGACGAGTAAACCTGTTCAGATTGCTTGCTGACTCCCGGGGTGTGAGGGGGGGGGTGGTGTGGAGGTGGGGTCCCTCATTCACAGATACTCAGTGCCTGATCACGGGACCCGGCATCAGTGGAAAGTGGGGGTCTGTTGAGAGCCACCCCCGTCCTTGCTACTGACACCCCTACACCCCCCTCCCCCATGATCCCTCTCCACTGAAGCTGCCAACCTGCTGAGTATTTCTAGCATTTTCTGTTTTTATTTTAGATTTCCAGCATCCGCAGTGTTTTGCTTTTATTTAGTATCAATCAAGTGTATTACCAACCCAGGTGTGAAGAGTTCTTAGGAGGTGCCTGGGATTTTGTGAACTTTCTGTAAAGTCCTTATGAATTTTATCACAAAGATAAATGCAGGCCGCACTGCAGAACACCACCAAAAGAACACTATCAGTGAAAGTAACTTTAGAACATAGAACATAGAACATAGAACAGTACAGCACAGTACAGGCCCTTCGGCCCACGATGTTGTGCCGAACCTTTAACCTACTCTAAGATCGAAGTAACGACCTACCCTTCATTCTACTATCATCCATGTACCTATCCAAGAGTCGCTTAAATGTCCCTAATGTATCTACTTCTACTACCACCGCTGGCAGCGCATTCCACGCACCCACCACTCTCTGTGTAAAGAACATACCTCTGACATCTCCCCTAAACCTTCCTCCAATCACCTTAAAATGATGCCCCCTGGTGATAGCTCTTTTCACCCTGGGAAAAAGTCTCTGACTATCCACTCTATCTATGCCTCTCATCATCTTGTACCCCTCTATCAAGTCACCTCTCATCCTTCTTCGCTCCAATGAGAAAAGCCCTAGCTGCCTCAATCTTTCTTCATAGGACATGCCCTCCAGTCCAGGCAGCATCCTGGTAAATCTCCTCTGCACCCTCTCTAAAGCATCTACATCCTTCCTATAATGAGGCGACCAGAACTGAACACAATATTCCAAGTGTGGTCGAACCAGGGCCTTATAGAGCTGCAGCATAACCTCGTGGCTCTTAAACTCAATCCCCCTGTTAATGAAAGCCAACACACCATACGTCTTCTTAACAACCCTATCAACTTGGGTGGCAACTTTGAGCAATCTATGGACAAGGACCCCAAGATCCCTCTGTTCCTCCACACTACCGAGAATCCTGTCTTTAAGCCTGTATTCCGCATTCAAATTCGACCTTCCAAAATGAATCACTTCACACTTCTCCATCTGCCACTTCTCAGCCCAGCTCTGCATCCTGTCAATGTCCTATTGCAACCTACAACAGCCTTCCACACTATCCACAACTCCAGCAACCTTCGTGTCATCGGCAAACTTGCTAACCCAGCCTTCCACTTCCTCATCCAAGTCAGTTATAAAAATCACAAAGAGCAGAGGTCCCAAAACAGATCCTTGTGGAACACCACTGGTCACCGAGCTCCATGCTGAATACTTTCCATTTACTACCACCCTCTGACTTCTATGGGCCAGCCAATTTTGTATCCAGACAGCCAACTTTCCCTGTATCCCATGCCTCCTTACTTTCTGAATGAGCCTACCATTGGAAACCTTATCAAACGCCTTGCTAAAATCCATATACACCACATCCACTGCTCTTCCTTCATCAATGTGTTTTGTCACATCTTCAAAGAATTCAATAAGGCTTGTGAGGCATGACCTGCCCCTCACAAAGCCATGCTGACTGTCTCTAATTAAACCATGCTTTTCTAAGTAATCATAAATCCTGTCTCTCAGAATCCTCTCCAATAATTTGCCCACTACCGACATAAGACTGACTGGTCTATAATTCCCAGGGTTATCCCTATTCCCTTTCTTGAACAAGGGAACAACATTTGCCACCCTCCAATCATCCAGTACTACTCCAGTGGACAGTGAAGACGCAAAGATCATCGCCAAAGGCGCAACAATCTCTTCCCTCGCTTCCCGTAATATCCTTGGGTATATCCCGTCTGGCCCCGGGGACTTATCTGTCCTCATATCATTCAAAATTTTCAGCACATCCTCCCTCTTAACCTCAACCTGTTCGAGCATATCAGCCTGTTCCACGCTGTCCTCACAAACGATCAGGTTCCTCTCACTAGTGAATACTGAAGCAAAGTATTCATTTAGGACCTCCCCTACCTCCTCCGACTCCAGGCACAAGTTCCCTCCACTATCCCTGATCGTCCCTACCCTCACTCTGGCCATCCTCTTGTTCCTCACATAAGTGTAGAACGCCTTGGGATTTTCCTTAATCCTACCCGCCAAGACTTTTTCATGTCCCCTTCTAGCTCTCCTAAGTCCATTCTTCAGTTCCTTCCTGGCTACCTTGTAACCCTCTAGAGCCCCGTCTGATCCTTGCTTCCTCAACCTTAAGTAAGCTTCCTTCTTCCTCTTGACTAGCTGTTCCACATCTCTTGTCATCCAAGCTTCCTTCACCCTACCATCCCTTCCTTGCCTCATCGGGACAAACCTATCCAGCAGTCGCAGCAAGTGCTCCCTAAACAACCTCCACATTTCTGTCGTGCATTTCCCTGAGAACATCTGTTCCCAATTTATGCTCCCCAGTTCCTGCCTAATAGCATTGTAATTCCCGCTCCCCCAATTAAATATTTCCCCATCCCGTCTGCTCCTGTCCCTCTCCATGACTATAGTAAAGGTCAGGGAGTTGTGATCACTATCACCGAAATGCTCTCCCACTGAGAGATCTGCCACCTGCCCTGGTTCGTTGCCAAGCACCGTCCAAAATAGCCTCCCCTCTGGTCGGCCTATCTACATATTGAGTCAGGAAACCTTCCTGGACGCACCTGACAAAAACTGCTCCATCCAAACTATTTGCACTAAGGAGGTTCCAATCAATATTAGGGAAGTTGAAGTCACCAATGACAACAACTCTGTTACTTCTGCACCTTTCCAAAATCTGCCTCCCAATCTGTTCCTCCATGTCTCTGCTGCTATTGGGGGGTCTATAGAAAACTCCCAACAAAGTGACTGCTCCTTTCCTGTTTCTGACTTCCACCCATAATGACTCAGTAGACAAACCCTCCTCGACGACCTCCCTTTCTGCAGCTGTGATACTATCCCTGATTAACAATGCCACTCCCCCACCTCTTTTACCTCCCTCCCTATTCCTTTTGAAACATCTAAACCCCGGAACATCCAACATCATTTCCTGCCCCTGTGATATCCATGTCTCCGTAATGGCCACAACACACTTTCTGGGTGAGTGGCAGGAAAAAATGAGGATGAAGGATTTCTGCAAAGTGGAACATAGCAATCGTGTTTCATGAAACACTTTTTTTGCACATGAACACATGAAATAGGAGCAGAAGTAAACCATATGGCCCATCAAGCCTGCTCCACCATTCAACACGATCATGGCTGATCTTGGGCTTCAATTCCACTTTCTTGCCCACTCCCCATGTCCCTTAATTCCCTGTGAGACCAAAACTCTATCTATCCCAGCCTTAAATGTATTCAATGATGGAGTATCCACAACCCTTTGGAGTAGATAATTCCAAAGATTCACAAACCATTGACTGTAGTAATTTCTGCTCATCTCAGTCCTGAATGATTTGCCCCTTATCCTGAGACTGTGTCCCAGTGTTCTAGATTCCCCAACCAGTGGAAATAACCTTGCAGCTTCTACCCTATCAAGCCTTTTCAGAATCTTGTATGTCTCAGTTAGATCGCCTCTCCTTCTTCTAAACTCCAGAGAATATAGGCCCAATTTACTCAGCCTCTCATCATAGGACAACCCCCTCATCCCAGGGACCAATTTAGTAAATCTTCACTGCACTGCTTCCAGTGCAAGTATATCCTTTCTTAAATGTGGAGACCAAAGCTGCACACAGTATTCCAGGTATAGTCTCACCAAACATTTTTATTCCTGCGATCCAATCCTCTTGCAATAAATGCCAACATGCCATTTGCCTTCCTAATAGCCTGCTGCACCTGTATGTTAACTTTGTGCATTCCTTATACAAGTACCCCCAAAGTCTATCTGAACATCAACACTTACCAGTTTCACACCTTTTAAAAAATATGCAGTGTTTCTACTTTTAGGAGCATAGTGAACAACTTCACACTTCCCTACATTATACTCCGTTTGCCATCTTGTTGCCCACTCACTTAACCTGTCTACATCTCTTTGCAGCCTCTCTACATCCTCCCCACAGTTTATCTTTCCACCAAGCTTTGTATCATCATAAAACTTAGATACATTACTGTCTGTCCCTTCATCCAAGTCATTAATATAGAGTGTAAATAGCTGAGGCCCCAGCATTGATCCTTGCGGTACCCCACTATTCACTGCCTGCCAACTTGAAAATACCCCATTTATTCCCACTCTGTTTGTTACCCAATCCTCTATCCACACTAATATATTACCCCCAACACCTTGAGCCCTTATCTTGCCTGTTAATCTTTTATGTGGCACCTTATCGAATGCCTTTTGGAAGTAACAGCATCAAGCACTCCAAACCATGAGACAGATGTCAGACAAAACTTTTTCCACTCACTAATTTCATATCACACTCCTGTCAGCCATGTGTTAATTCAGTGAAAATACTATTTCATATCAATTTATGGGACAGTTTTACACTGTCTCAACGTACTCTTAATAGGAACTTGGATGAGAGTGTTGAACTTATTCGGACCTTAAGATGGACAAACAAGGAACTTTCTCTACACCTACTAATGTTAAGTCTCTGCTGTGTACAATTAATCTGCAGTTCTTCTTTCAACTGCTCCTCTCAATGGCTTCTTGAACATAGTATTCTGCTGTAGGTTTGTCAGTTATGAATTTCCCAGCTAGATAGTTCAAATGATATGAGATAAGCATCACTGATGAGAGTTTTGCTGTGTCTGCTACTAATACAGGTGTATGGAGTCCCTTGCAATGAGTAAAATTTCAAAATGGCTGAAGCACACTCAATCCATAATCGAGAATGCATTAAAATCTCAATATATGTCACACATTCCATCTCTTGTGGATTTTGTAATATTAATATGTTCACAGTTGGGCATCACCATTTCCCATTATGCCTCTAGGTAGCCCTCAATAGGATTTCCAATCATTCAGTGAGCAGTAATTCACTGTTACAAGTCCCAGTCATGCCAGCAGGGCCAGGCTGCACAGCAAGTCAAGCTTCAGAGACTCTGGGCTGGATTTTCAAGGCCAATTGGGAGGGGAAGTAGGTGCGCACGCAATTTGAAGATCTTGAAAATCGTGTTTTCGGAGATTGGCACCATCTCGCACCACTTCCACAACGCAAAGCTTTTTTAAAGGGATGCCAGGAGGGAGAGAATGGCAAGTCTGCACGGCTCCAATTAATCACCTGTTGAGTTCAATGTGGAGCTCATGAACAGACTTTTCAGAAGAAGTTTGTGATTTTCAAAGGAATGGCACAGGGAGAAAGCCATGTCTGGAGGACAGCAGTGTATAGAAGACGTGAACAATGCAGAGGGCTATGTGGGCTATTGGAAGGGCTGATTAACATGTTGCAAAGATTCAAAATAAAGCTTAGTAGCCCCAAAAATGCCACAGAGTAGCCATTGCTGAAACTGGAAGACTTCTGAGTGTTAGGAATCTGGAGAGGGAAGTATTTCTTTATTTGTTTGTGTGATGTGGGTATCATTGGCTAGGCCAGCATTTATTGCCCATCCCTAATTGTCCTTGAGAAGGTGGTAGTGAGCTGCCTTCTTGAAATGCTGTAGTCCTTGGAGTGGGGATACACCAACAGTGCTGTTAGGGAGGGACTTTGACCCTGCGACAGTAAAGCAACAGCGATATAGTTCCAAGTCAAGATGGTGTGTGGCTTGGAGGGGAGCATGCAGGTGGTGGTGTTCCCATGCATCTGCTGCCCATGTCCTTCTAGGTGGTAGAGGTCATGGGTTTGGAAGGTGCTGTCTCAGGAGCCTTGGTGAGTTGCTGCAGTGCATCTTGTAGATGGTACACACTGCTACCACTGTGCATCAGTGGTGAAGGGAGTGAATGCTGAAGGTAGTGGGTGGATGCCAATAAAGTGGGCTGCTTTGTCCTGGATGGTGTCCTAGCATCACTGGAGCAGCTGGGGTTGGCATGGGAAGGCCTAGTGAATGCACAAACCGCAGGTGAGAGAGTTCAGATGGGAACAGGCTACTCTGGCATTGACCAGAGCACCCAGAATGAGCTTCAGTAGATGCAACCTTCTGGGCAGCAAGAGACCAGAAGAGCATAGAGGGGGGCTACATGGGGCAGAAGATATCAGGCCTACTGCTCAAGAGTCAGCTACCTGCAAATGACAGAGCTCCAGTGCAGTGGGAGGCTGCACCTATCGAGGCAAATGGTCTCGGACATTTGTGCTTTGATCCACAATGACTTGAGGCGTCGTGGCCCTCATGGCAGTTCCTTACCTGTAGCCGTCAAAGTCTCCATCACCATGAATTTCTATGCAACTGATCGATCCAGGGAACAATTGTGGACCTAGGTGGCAACACACAGTGGGCAACTCATCATGTCATCAGGCAGGTCACAGATGCCATATCCAGGAGGACACAGGACTAGATCCACTTTGACACAGATGAACCTGCGCAGGCACAGAGGATAGTGGGTTTTGCCTCCATCGCTGGATTCCTCCAGGTGCAGGACATCATTGCTTGCATCCATGGGGCCATCAAGGCACCCAATGACCAGTGTTACGACAAGGTGAGAAAGGTGTCTAGGGTTCCCTCTCAGCCTTCCCCTGGTCTTACAGTAACAGGGTTGAATTTTAAACACTGGGTTTAGCTGTCCCTTGGTGAATCCTTGTTCATCGCTTTCCAATTATGAGGCAAAGAAACCAGCACAAACAGGCTTTCTTAACTTAAAAGTTGAAATTTATTAAACTTAAACTCTAATTCAGTTAATGCCAATGGATACGCGACACGCCCATGCGAGCATGCATACACGATATACACATGCAAATAGAGACAGAAAAGAGCAGAAGAAAAATAAAGTGGAAATGTTTGAGGCAATATCTGGAGAGTTTTTGTTCTGGTTCTTCGCACTCACTGTAAAGATTGCAGGTAGATCTTGCATTTTGTTAGGGCCCAGTATTCTTCTTAAATCTTGTTCGCTGTAGGACACTTTTCTCTCTTGGAGTTCATGTATCTTCAGTGGATTGAGAAGCTTGAGAGAAAGAGATGGGAGCAAGCAGACAGGAGAGGCTGTGGTGAGCCTGTGGTGAGCCAGCCAGAAGAGATCTTCACAGTCCAGGAGCATTCTGCTTTCTGTCCAAAATTTTCGTACAAATTCAAAAAACTCAGGCTGCCCAGCAGGTTAGTCATGTGACTAGCTGGTTTGACCATGTCTGTTTGTGTATTCTGCCATCTTAGCAGTCAACTAGGAATGCGAGCTACCCCAGCTTCAACGTCTGGTGATCAAAAGTCCATTGTGGGTTGAATGTGTCAGGGAATGGCTGCTTTGTCCTTCCAAACATTGTCAGTTAATATGCAAATGTCTTTTTCCAGCCACAGCTGATCTGTTTAACAAGTCCTTTCTTCACTCCAGTGACAGTTTAAAATCAATGTTCATGACAAAATTAATGTGCCTCATTCTTATCAGGTGGGGGCCTAGCATGACCCAGCCAGTGACATCCATCAACAGTAAGGGCTTCTACTCCCTCAATGTCCAACCAGTCTGCAACCACACCAAGAACTTCCTCCATGTGTGCGCTCACATTCATGGCAGCTGCCATGACTCCTTCATCCTCCGCTAGTCCAGTTTGCATCAGATATTCACTCCAACCCCCAAAGTGCATGATGGATCCAAAGGGACAAGAGAAATCCCTTGAAGAGATGGCTGCTGACCCCTCAACAGCAGCCCCAAAGAGAGGCACAGAGGCAATACAACCAATGCCACTTGTTCAGCAGGACAGCTAATGAATAGGCCATCAGGTTTCTGAAGAAGCTATTCCTGTGTCTGGACCGGTCAGTGGTGTCCTCCAATACCCTCCTGAAAGGGCCTCAGTCATTGTGGTTGTGTGCTGCACTCTCGATAACATGGTCCTCCAGAGCAGTGTGTACATTGAGGACAGTGAAGCCCTGGAAGGAGACAGGTTAATGGGAGAGGAGCAAGAGGTAAGAGAAGAGGAAGGGGGGGGGTGAAGGGGCTTAACACTGAACAGAGAGGTGCCCCTGCCGCACAACGAGGTGGCCTCCGCCTGCCACCCTCAGGTAGAAGACCTCCCTCCTTTGCCTCACGGTGTCCAGCATTATATCCAGGTCAACATTGATGAAGTGAGGTTCTGCCCTGCCCCTAGTATGAGGCATCCAGCTCCCCTGTAACATCTCACATCCTTCTGGTGCACTGGAAGACTTTGGTACAATCAGCAGATCTCTCCCTCAGGACAACCAGCAGCCTCAGTGATGGCTGCCGTGGGGAGTCTACATGAGCCCTACACTTCACCCGACCCACTTCCATTTGCAGCCCCATTGGCTCTATTACCAATTAAGGGCTTTCCCATTTGAAAATATGAACCTGAATCAGTTTCCCAATGGAGGCGTGTTTCTGAACCAAAACCAGAGCAGGCTCCTTCCCGTCTCCATAACGAAAGTCCAGCCCTCTACATCAACCATCTACTTCAGCTTCACCTCAGGTAAGTTTAGAAAAATATGCATATTTTTCAACCTCCTCTGACCAAATTCAGGTGATCAGGTAAGTTTGAAGCAATTTATCTGCCAATTATCCACATCTTCCCTGCAACTTCCAGCACACTCTTAAACAAATTTGAAATTCATGTCTCCAGTCCCATAATCCCTCTCCACTGGCTCTCCAATTTTTAAGTTTCTGCTATTTCCACCCTGCCTTCTTCCGTTACAATTTAAAATACAGTTCGCAGGGGCTCATTATTCCACCCCTCCATATATTCATGTCCTTTCTGCCCAATCCTCTCTGTACTGTCCTCTAATCTGTGCCTCATTCAGTTAATACCTTACTGCTTTCTGAGCCACAACTCCCTTCTCATCCACACTTTAGGTCCTTCTGCCCTGCTCCAAAACCAATTTACTGACCCCATTTCCTCTTTTTCCCCCCACTGGCAACCCTTTTCCATTGGGTGTAACTACTGACACTCTTAAATCAATTGGATCTATGGAATGAATTAATTAAATAATATGCCCCTGAGTAAATGTAATGCAGCATTTTTTTCATAATTTTTTTCTGACTTAATGCAATCCAGTTAATTCATTGCATAGAATTGTAGAATGAAGAAATGATACTACACAGGAGGAGACATTCCACCCCCTATGCTTGTGCCAGCTCACCAATTAGTCCCACTTGCTGCACATTCCCCTCACCCTGTATATTTTTTCCCTACAAATATTTATCCGCATTCCTTTTGAAAGTTACTATTGAGTCTGCTACCATCATCCTTTCAGGCATGAAAATTCATGATCATAATAATTTGCTGCATTAAAAAAAATCCTCACGTTGCCTCTGGTTCTTTTACATGCGCCTTAAATCTGTGTCCTCTGGTTACTGACCTTACTGTCACTGGAAACCATTTCTCTTTATTTACTCCAAGAAAACCATTCATGGTTGTGAGTAACTCTGTTGTGTGTGTACACCTTTAACAGGTGTGGCTACAAGATTATGTTAGTCATGTAAAAGCGATGATACAACATAACACGTGATTCTGAGTGTTTAGCACTCTTGAAGTAACACATGTACAGTGAACATCTCAATGTGCAACTGCTCTATCAGTATTCAATAAAGAACCCAGAAATTACGATACTGATCACATCTGGAGTGGTCAGCCTTTGTGTATAGTCTGTTGCAGCACAGAGTTCAAGAAACATGCAGCATGTTGGAAATGCTGAGATTTTTGAAGACCCAAAGTCATTATTAGAAGAAATATTCTGAAGAGAGCACACATTTTACTCTTGGAAGGTCAGACCATGTTGCAGGTCATTTTTTTCTCTCAAGTCTACTCAGCAGCGATCTGGATCTCCAACACCCCAACCCTTTAAGCCTTCTTACCTTCAAAGCAGTGCAATCACCAGCAACTGGGTAAGCTTCTATTCACTTCAGGCTGTGAAGTCGGGTGACTGCAGACTCCTCTGACTCGCTCGACATGGGCATTCTGAGGTCAGTTTCTCATGTCGGGAGCAACATGAGGAGGAAGTCTGGGCAAGTTCAATGCTGTACAAAGGTAACAGATCCCGTTACATTTGCGAGGTGCATCGGACAATTCAGCACTATCACAGCAATTAGCTACCGGATTGAGCACAAAATCGGCATATTTTCGGTACGGGGAGTGCCGCAATCTGTCGTTGAACAGTGGAACGGGTGACAGTCAAGATATAGAACAGAGGAAAGTTTTTCATTGTGGTTTCAAAAGGATCAATTGCTATTGCTAATTTTTCTTTGAGCGAAAATCGTCATTGCATATTTAATCTTCAATTTGTCTTCACATCAAATCCAGCCTTCGTGGGCGGGACTAAGCCAAAAGTGCACAAATTCAGCAACAGCACCACAATCTCCAAACCTGCTCATCAGTGGAACTGCAACTACTTTTTTATTGCCAAAGACAGCACCACACCATCCAAGTCTGTTCAGAAGTGGTATTGCAAGTATTTCTATTATTTGCCTGCATAGCTTATCTTTTCTTCTGTAGGTGCACCAACACAGAGTTATTGCAACCATGACAACAATTTTTCCCACTATTAATTGGAAAGCATCTGACCTGCTTTCAGAATTTCTTCTTTTCAAGCAGTGAGTCAAGCTAGCCATTGATGATCTACAGAAGCAAGCAATAAAGATATGCATAGCCATTAGGCAATGAAGAACAACATCATCTCAACACCTCTGCTCTCAATCACAAAGAATAGAAGAACCCTGCAAAGATTTGGTCCACTCTAGAAGACCAATTGCGCCTCAAGCTCAATTTTCGAGTGCACCGACAGCAATTCATGTCTTTTAGTCAACAGCTGAGCGAATCCATAGTCTAATTTGTCAGTCATTGCCGTGTCAAAGGCCAAGAATGTGAACTTACTGACTCTGATCTGGCAGATCGCACCATTGAACTTCTGGTTGCATCCACACCGATAGAACTATACTAAAAGGATCTTTGGACAAACTTAAAGAGTACACAGTTGATGCCTTATTCAAGAATGGCAATAAGTTTGAGTCCTTTGTCATGGGTCAACAAAGCCTTCAATCTCTATGTGTAATATATACCATAGGTGCATTGAACAGGGTTTCCAAATCCAAGACACCATGTACAAGGCGCAGGTTTTTAATTCATCTAAAGCCTGCCCAGTCCTTTACTCCATACGCAAAGCGTGCGGTGTCAGAGATCACTGGAAACAACAATGTCGCAAAGCCAAGACAGACACTGTGGGCACGAGTTCTGAACACAGACAGTTGAACTGTAGGGCATCTTCGCACCCTGACAAGCTTTGCAATTCTCCATCACGATTCATCCACAAAGTTTTGGGTGACACTAACACTAACTACTGATCCCAAAGATCAGAGAACAAGCAGAAGTGAGCAAGCAGAACAGACATTCTATGTCATCAATGTTACCAAGCACACTGATTCAATTATTCCGCTGGAAGCTATTGCATCCATTCATATTTCCTGTCCAGGAAAAAGAGGGAACACATTTGCTCTGGGCAAAAGTGGACATGAGTGCTAGTGCAAACATTCTACCCTGACGCATCTTGAAACACTTGTAATCCAGGTATATAAAATGCCAAGATAACTCTGACCAACACTCAGTTAACTGCTTACAATGAGTTCCCAATCCCATGTCTCAGATCTATTATGATTAAGTGTTGTGAAAATGATTTGGATTGGAAACCCCAACTCTTCTACATTGTTCAAACAACTGGACCTGCGATCGCTCGACTGCAAACATGCAGCGACCTAACCTTGATAACCATTCATGGCATCGGGCAACGTCAAGCATTATCTCCCTCCGAAGGCAACTAGAAGGAACCTTGCAACAAAGGAGTGCAATACAGGCTGTGGTTTCTCAGGTTTTCCAATGGTTTTCCAATTCCGTCCATATTGCCGTCAGAAAATAGAAGCTCTGTTCAACTTCTGTGCGTCTTGTGCTTTCAAGATTCCTAAGGGTGAATTGAGGATGAGGCACAGCCTGTTAAATCTGACATACAGCACATCTAGAACAAACTATATCCAGTGCATTACGTTAAAGAACAATGCAAGAAAATGAAAGAAATGCATGACAATCACACTGGGAGTGAACTTCCCAAATTAGCTATTGGTCAGCAAGTTTCCATTTCAAACCTTATCACTGGTCTATGGAGCTCTGCAGCAGTGGCCCAAAGTCGACCAGAACCATGTTCTTACAAAGTAAGTACACATACTGGCACTGCATTGCATCATAACTAAGGTCAAATCAGACCTGTTCATAATCCCAAGTCCATGGAAGACTCCATTGCAATCGTACAAGATTTAAGACTATATCTCAGGTATAGTCTACACATTCTTCTTCCATGAAATCCAATTCACAAACATCTGTTCCAGTATCTGAGAGCTACTGCCCTGTTTCAAAATCTAGCACATTTATGTTTTTTCAATTGACAATCTTACTGTATTATCTCTTAATGCTTTTCTTTGCATGTATATAGTTCACTTCTACTTGCATAAAAGAGATGTTCAAATTAGTAAATCTGTTTCTTTTCTTTTTCGTGTTGGGAAAAGGGGGATGTTGTGTGTGTAACACATTTAAGAGGCATGGCTACAAGATCATGTTAGTCATGAAAGAGCTATGATGTAACATACCATGTGATTCTGAGTGTTTAACAGTCTTGAAGTAACACCTGTACAGTGAACATCTTGATGTGTAGCTGCTCTATCAGTATTTAATAAAGAACCCAGAAAATTGTGTTGCTGATCCCAACTGGAGTAGTCAGTCTTTGTGTACAGTCCATTGTAGCCCAGAGATTCAAGAAACATGCAACAAACTCTATCAAATGTCCTCTTAACCTTACCTTGGATTACACAGGATATACAGCACAGTTACAGAACATTCAACCCAATCAGTTCATGCCGGTGTTTATACTCTACTTGAGTCTCCTCCAATCTTTCCTCTAAATCTATCATTATGCCCGCTATTCTCTTCTCCCTCATATATTTGTCTACATCTATACTATTCACTTCAAACACTCGTTGTGATAGCGAGTTCCACATTCTCACCACTCTTTGGAAAAAGAAGTTTCTTCTGAATTCCCAATTGGATTTCTTGGTGACTACCTTATATTGATGGACTCTGGTTATGCTTTAACCCACAAGAGGAAATATTCTCTCTATATCCACTCTATCAAAATCTTTCATAATTTTAAAGACCTCTATTCAGTCATCTATCAGCCTTCTTTTTCAAATGAAAAGAGATCCAGCCTTTCAATCCTTTCCTGATATGTATACCCATACATTTCTGGTATTATCCTTGTAAATCTTCTCTGCACCCTATCTAGTGCCTCTATATCCTTTCAATAATATGCAGATGAGAAGTGCATGCAGTATTCCAAGTGTGGTCTAACCAAGGTTCAATACGGTGATCTGACCGAGGTGGGAGCAACACACTGTTAACCCAGTCCCATCACTCCACAGGTCACGACATATTAATACAGTTTTCCACCCAATCGGAAAACAGCCAAATTCAACACTCTCGTAACCCCTAGAATACAACAGACGAAACCAGGTATCTTTAGACAACAACAAATTAACTATTTATTAAAACTAAATAACACTATTAAGATAAACTCATGTCTAAAGACCTTATAACTTCTTATTTTAACCTAACTTCCCCATTTACACACATACACTCAAAAATCAACAGTTAACCAATTTTTAAAAAGAATGATGTTTTAAAATTTAGCCATGTCTCAGGAATAAATAAATAACTGGGTTTTAAGTCTTTGTGGGTTACATTCCTGATGGGTGAGGTATTGTAGTGTAAAAAAAATTCAAATGCCACTCAAAGTCTCCATGCAGATTTGATGAAATAGTCTGTTAGTAGATAGGCATTCAAACACTTTAGCTGCACCAGGCATCAAACAGTCCTTTCAACGATGAGCACATCAATAGGTCTACTTGAATTTTAAAACCGACAGTCTCTCAGTCGAAATTTTACTTCAGTAATACAAATGGTCTCTTCAAAGGATTTTCCCCCCCTTAGGCAATTAACTCAGACTGTAGCTCCTTGTAGAATTTTTGCTAAGAAATAGACAGCTCTTTTCTTCAGTAGCACACTTCGCTCGTGTCTCAAAACTAGTTTCAGCTGGTTTTTACACACAGTCAAATCAAAACATTATGCCATATGACCTCTCTCTCCTGCTGTGGCCTAGGTAACAAGTGCAGCTAGCACACTGTGCCTTAGAAATCCAAAAGCTTCTATCTCTGTCCTAAAGGTACACTGTTTTTAACAGTCTTAAAGGCAAACTGTTTCAAACAGAGGGGAAAATAAGTACAATTCTGTGACACCTCCAGCCTTGGTGAAATGAAACGCCATTCTAAAAATATGTTGCATTACAATGAAAAAAAAAATAGAAACTGGGAAAAAACACTCTAACATGTTCTCACATTCATGCACCATTCACTCTATCAATAATTTACAGCATTTTCTTTGTACTGTCACTATCCATATAACTTAGCATGGTTAAATTTGTGACAAAGTGTCGGCAATAACAATTGCTTTTCCCTGAAATATGAACAATTTTCAAATGATAAGGCTGTAACAACAAACTCCATCTAAATATTGTAGCATTTCATTTTTTTTAATATTTCTACAATCGTTAATGGGTTATGGTCAGTGTATATTAATAATTCTTGATTGTCTTGGAAGACATATACTTTGAAATGTTTGATACCCAGCAAAAGTTCTAATGTTTCTTTTTCCACAGTGGAATAAGTGTTTTGATGGAAATTTAATTTTCTTGAAAAGTACCCTACTGGCTTCACTATGCCCGATTCATCATCCTGCAAAAGGACTGCACCAACCCACAGGTCACTAGCATCGATCGCTATTTTAAAGGGTTTATCAAAATTTGGAGCAACCAACACTGGTTCATTTTTTTTTATTTATTCATTCATGGGATGTGGGAGTCACTGGCCAGGCCAGCATTTATTGCCCACCCCTTTAGCTTTTCAAAAGCTGCCTGGCATTCATCTGACCATGCTACTTTGTTTTTCATTTTTTTGTAGAAAATCGGTAATGGAGCAGTCACAGTACTAAAATTCCGTACAAATTTCCTGTTATAACCGCACATCCCCAAAAACCTGATTATTTTCTTTTTAGATTTAGGGATAGGCATCGGGAACTCTCCTAAGGCTTATACCTTTACCATTTTTGGTAATACTTGTCCTTGCCCCGCTATGTGTCTGAGGTAAGTTACTCTTGCTTTTCCAAATTCGCTTTTTTCCAGATTTATCACTAAGTCCAATACTTTTAACTTTTTAAACAGAATTTTTAACTAGTTTAAGTGTTCTTGCCAAGTGTTACTGTATATTAGTACATCATCACAATACACTACACAGTTGGGAACATTGGCTACCTCCTGATTCATTAATCTTTGAAAAGTGGCTGGGGCATTTTTTAGCCCAAATGGCATCACCCGGCTCTGATAAAGACTGTTAGGTGTTACAAAAGCTGATATCATTTTGGCTCGAGGAGTCAAAGGGCCTTGCCAATATCCCTTTAACAAGTCGATTTTGGTAAGAAACCTCGCACTGCCCATAATACAGTCATCTAAATGCGGAATTGGGTAGGAGTCTGCCTTCGTTACCGCATTGACTTTTCTGTAGTCTATACAAAATCGGGTGGACCAGTCAGGTTTAGGTACTAGAACTATTGGTAAACTCCAGCTGCTTTGACAAGGTTCGATCAAATTGTTTTCCAGCATGTATTGGATTTCAGCTTTTACGTGGGCCTGTTTGTCCGGACTTCAGCGGTGAAGATGTTGTTTTAAAAGAATGGTTCCCCCTATATCCACATCATGGGATGAATTTTAATCGCCGCTGCGTTCCTCAGTGGCGCACTTTCAACTTGGGGACCTTCTGACACGGAAGGGCTGCCAAGGAGCCCCCGCAATATTTCGCATGGGATCTCATTGAAATAGTGGGGGCAGAGCGGCCGCCCCAATGACATAGTGGGGGCGGCTGCCATGTCCCCGGCAACGGCATCCGGAGCCACTGTGCAAGCGCCGGCACCATTTTTAAAGGGCTTTAAGCCTGAGCAGCAATCTTAATTTTTAAAGGGACCAGGATTTAAATTTTTAATAAAAACAGTAAATTACACATAAAAGTGCCACTTCTACCCCCCCCCCCAATGTTTACACAACAGATTTATTTCCTTCTCCCCCCAAAAACCATTCTTGACAGTCTCAAATTTTAAACCCCAAACTTTGCACTCGTTGCCCTTCAACTCCTTCCCACCATCCCTACAGCCAGTGAAAAATGTTTTCCCCGCTCCTCCATTCCTCCCACCCTGAAAGTGTTATTCCTCCCCACCAGGTTCGCACCTTGGAACTCTGTATGGAGTTCCGAAGGCGCGTGAGCTGCATTCGGAGTCGGTAAAATCGACATGGGACGTACGCTGCCTGCAGGTAAGTTTATTAGCATCTAATTTAGGTTCATTTGAATATTTAGATGAAGGGCCCGCCGCCAGACAGTGGGGGCCACACCTGCAACATGTGACGAGCCCTTCTCGACGTCACGGGCCTCTCTCCACAGCATTTTACCGGCCCTTGCGCCGTGACCCGCGGAGTCGAGGAGCTGGTAAAATTCAGTCCCATGTGTGGCTAAGGTTGTACATCCTGGCTTGTCCCTACAGACTCTTTCAAATGTTGTGAAAAGCCTGGTTAGATCTTCACGTTGTTTCATCTCCAAGTGCAAAAGCATATTGTCTAATTTTCCTAGCCATTCTGTATTCGCTGATCTGATAGTTGGAGGTTCTATCTGAGAATTATCTAGGCCTCCTTCTGCCTTATCCTCGCTATCCTTTTCCTTCTCAGCAGTCCCGATTACCTAACATGCCGACACTGGCTTATCCTCCGCCCTGCGATAATATTGCTTTAACATATTGATGTGACACAACCAGTTCTTCTTCCGGGGATCAGGGGTGTCAATCAAGTAATCTACCCTACCCACACTTTTGATCACTCTTATAGGCCACTGAACTGTACTTTTAATGGTTCTCCCTGTGATGGTAACAACACCAATACTTCATCCCCAGGTTGAAAATTACGGGTTTTGCGTTCTTGTCTATCCATTTTTTTATATTAGCTTGGGATGCTTTAAGGTGTTCCTGAGCCACACCACAAGCTTTCGTGAGCCTTTCCTGGAACACAGATACATAGTCCAGTATCGAAGATTTATTCTTTTGTTTCAAGAATCTGTCTTTTATGAGTTTTAGAGGACCTCTTATTTCATGTTTGTAAACCAATTTGAAAGGACTAAAGCCTGTAGACCCATTCAGTGAGTCTCTGGTGGCAAATAAAAGCAAGTCTAGTCCTTTATCTCAGTCATGCAGATATTTGAGACAGTATGTTCTAGTCATTGTTTTGAGAGTTTGGTGGTATCTCTCTAAAGCTCCCTGTGACTGTGGGTGATATGCTGAAGATTTCAACTATCTAATGCCCAAATTGCCCATGACTTCTTAAAATATCTTAGACATGAAATTAGAACCTTGATCTGATTGAACTTTAAGTGGTAACCCATATCTCATAAAGAATTGGGTTAACCTTTATCCTACTATTTTAGCAGAAATTCTCCTCAAAGGAATAGCCTCTGGAAATCGAGTAGCCATATCCATGATAGTAACTATGTATTGATGCCCTGCTTTTGTTTTTGGCAAGGGTCCTACATAGTCTACCAATACTCTGCTAAATGGTTCCTCAATCACTGGTATGGGAACTAGTGGTGCCGGTTTATGGTAGGTTGTGGTTTTCCCACCATTTGGCATGTCCTACAAAATTGTCTCACATACTTTGTAAGAACTGGCCAGTAATAATGTTGGCTTATACGCGATTTGGTCTTACGGATTCCACCATGTCCTGAAGGAATGGAGTTTTTAAACTCTTCCAAGAAAATTAATTCTTGAAGGTTCTATATGTGGTTTCCATCTTTTAATGCCCATGTCCAATGGTCAAAATTAATTTGCTTCACCCTCTCAAATTCTACACACGTTTGCCCAGTTCTGAATCTTCTGATGGTAAACTTCAGGGATTAACTCATACACAGCAAGAATAGCTTTTTTTGCCATCTCATAATCTGCAGAAGCCTCTTCAGGAAGCATGGCATAAACTTCATGAGCTCTGCCTATCAACCTGCTTTGCATAAGCAGTGTCCAGCTTTTCTTCGGCTATTTCATCTGTGTGGCTACTTTTTCAAAAGATATGAAAATTATTTCTATGTCCCTTTCCTCAAACTTAGGAAGAGCTTGTATAAAATTAAACAGCCGATGGTATGGACTGTACCTTTTACACAAGAAGCCTGGTTCCTTTTATTTTTATCTTTCAAATTATTACTCCCCTTGTAATTAATGTAATCAGTGTTAGATTTGGATCCCGACAATCGAATCTCCAATTAATATGATCCTAGACATGAGAGCAATTAATATGATGCCAGGCGCAACATCCCACTTTATATGTTATCCCAGAGATGAGCAATTGATATGATTCCAAATATGCACCGCCCAGTTAATCTGATCCCAGACGAGATGCCCAATTAAATATGTAACGACCGAGGCGGGAGCAACACACTGTCAATTCGGTCCCATCACTCCACAGGTCACAGCATATTAGTAATGTTTTCCCACCCAATCGGAAAACAGCCAAATTAAACACCTTAGTAACCCCCAGAATAAAGCAGACCAAACCAGGTATTTTTAGACAACAACAAATTACTATTTATTAAAACTAAATCTTAAACACTATTAAGATAAACCAACATCTAAAGACCTTATAACTTCTTATTTTAACCTAACTCTCCCATTCATACATATACACTCGAAAAGCAATGGTTATCAATTTTTAAAAAGAATGATATTTTTAAAATTTAGCCATTTCTTAAGAATAAATAAATAACTAGGTTTTAAGTCTTTGTGGGTTACGTTCCTGATGGGTGAGGCATCCTAGTGCAGAAAAAATCAAATGCCACTGAAAGTCTCCATGTGGATTTGATGAAATAATCTCTTAGTAGCTAGGCATTCAAAAACTTCGGCTGCAGCAGGCATCAAACAGTTCTTTCAACGATGAGCAGAGCAAAAAATCAACTTGAAATTTAAAACCGATAGTCTGTCAATCATAAAGATGGTCTCTTCAAAGGGTTTTTTTCCTCCTTAGGCAATTAACTCAGCCTATAGCGCCTTGTAGAATTTTTGCTGAGAAAAGACAGCTCTTTTCTTCAGTAGCAGGCTTCACTGGTGTCTTAAAACTGGCTTCAGCCATTTTTTATACACAGTCAAATCGAAACATTATACCATGTGACCGCTCTCTCCTGCTGTGTCCTAGGTAACAAGTGCAGCTGGAACACTGTGCCTCAGAAATCCAAAAGCTTCTCTCTCTGTCTTAAAGGTGCACTGCTTTTAACAGAGTATTAAAAGCACACTGTTTCAAACAGAGGGGAAATAAATACAATTCTGTTTCAACAGGCATAGCATAAACTTCTTACTTTTCAACTCTATCCCTCCATAAATAAAGTTTAGTGCTTGGTTTACTTTTGTCATGGCCCTGCTAATCTGTGGCACAACCTTTAGTAATTGGCATATTTATATTCCGAGATTCCTTTGTTCCGACCGAGACTTGTACCTTCCAAGTGATAAGTGATCTCCCTATTCTACTTATCAAAATGTACCATCTCACATTTATCTGTTGAACTTCATTTGCCAATTATCTGCTAATTCTGCAAGTTTATTAATATCCTTTTGTAATTTATTGCAGTCCTCCTCAGTATTGATTGTTCCCTGCCCCCCTGCCCCTGCCACCTTTTGGTGTTAGCCATCAATGTAGAAATTGTGTTTTTGATTCCAAAGTCCAAATCATTAATTAAAATTGTGAACAACAGTGGTCCCAGCACTGATCCTTGTGGATCATCACTACCCACATTCTGCCATTCTGAATAATTACCCTTTACTCACACTCTCTCCTTTCTGTCTTGAAACCAGCTAGCAATCCATTCTGTTACATGTCCCCTGACTCCATATTCTCTCACCTTATTCATTAGTGTATTGTAAACCAACTCATCGAAGGCCTTTTCAAAATGCAGAGAAATTACATCTACTGCATCGCCATGTCTACTTTGTTACCTTCTTTAAAAAATTTTTAAAATAAGGTTGATCAAGCAAGATTTTACCTTTCAAAATCCATGCTATCTATTCATGAATAGATTTTGCTTTTCTAGATGTTCTTCCATTCTCCCCTTTAGTAGGGATTCCATTATTTTTCCTGCCACGGATGTTAAGCTGACTGATCTATAATTCCCTGGGTATTTTCTGTCCCCCCTTCTTAAATATGGGAATTATATTAGCTATTTGCCAGTCCTCTGACACGACACCTTTTTCTAACAGATTATTAAATATGTGCAGTAATGCTCCTGCTATCTGTTTCCTAGATTCTTTTAAAATATGTAGATACAATTCATCTGGACCTGGGGTTTTATCTTCTTTGAGTTTGATTAATTTATTCAATATAACCCTTTTTTATTTTAAATACCCTTAGCTCATTACTCATCTTATCATTCAATGTCATGTTTACCTTTTCGATCTCTGTAAACTCTGTAAGATTTAGTTCATAATTAATTTTAAAGTAGTTTATTAAGTTTATTAAAAAGCAACAGGTAAGATATGATATATGTCAAGAAGTAGCAGTTTAAATTTGATGATGCACAAACTAAATAGGCAGAAGAGACATATGGCCCATAACAGATTGAAGGGATTACTAATCCCAGGTCATATAGTGGGACAGAATGGTGTTGGCAGTCTCCCCAGTGGATGAGGCAGGAGAGTTATTTGTGGTCTCTTTGGTCCTCGCGGTCCTCTGCCTTCTTGAGCTAACCAAAGTAGCCAGCATAGAATCCTTTTGGCAAGCTTTCCTTTTCACCTTCTGTCAAAAAAGACAGTCTATTTCTCTCCTGAATACCTGTTTATATACTTTATTGCTAAGGGGTTGGTTGTTCACCCCCTGTCAATCAATTGTTTGAACCCTTCTAACCAATGAATACAGGACAGGTACTCGAGGTGTCAGAGCTGGTCACCTCCCCAATTATTCACCACGTTGTCCCCTAAAGTCACCTTTCACCTTATCTTATACTTGGGATGATTTGTAAACTTCTGCCAGACACTTGTCTGGAGAAGGCATGAAGCTCCAGCTTATCAGCTTTGTGAATGTCTTGTTTCAGAGCCTGTGTTAGTGTCATGTCCTCGGCAGAGATAACAGGTCTACTCTGTCCTTGCTGCCTGCTGTCAAATTTTTCTTAAGAGAGAAAGAAAGAACTATTTCTGTAAGATGCAATTAGTTTGTTAAAGATTTTATAAGGTTATTGGATAGCCATCTCTTACAACACCAAAGCAAAATAATTACTTAATATTTCTGCCATCTCTATTGTTACCTGTGGCATTATCCTGTCTATCCCTCAATGGTCCCATATACATCACAGTCTTCCTTTATTATTGCTGTGCCCATAAAATATTTTATGTTCTTTCATAATTTAACTTCATAGTTTCATTTTGGCTTCCTGATTTTATTTTGATTTCTCTCCTAATCTCTTCCTATTCTCTCTTATCATGCATTCCTCTGCTGTGTGTGTACTTAATGTATGCCTCTCTTCCAACCCACATTTGTTCTGTTATGTTAATTAGCAAGATACAGCAATGAAACAAAGGCCTTTTAGCCCACCAAGTCTGTGCTAACCATTTATACCAATCCTACATTAATCCCATATTCCGTGTCACATCCCCACCTACATTAATCCCATATTCCCTACCTACACTAGGGGCAATTTACAATGGCCAATTTACCTATCAACTCGTGAGTCTTTGGCAGTGGGAGGAAACTGGAACACCCGGCAAAAACCCATACAGTCATAGGGAGAACTTGCAAACTCTGCACAGACAGTATCCAGAACTGAACCTGGGTCACTGGAGCTGTGAGGCTGTGGTGCTAACCATTGCGCCACTGTGCCCTCAGTCCTCCATGGAATTACACTAGTATTTAATGCATTTATTCTGCACTTTGTTGAACATTGTGTTAAATATTTCTCACAGTTGTTCTACATCGTTGTTTGTCAATATGAAACCAGATGGAATACCCGGCATCGACCGAGCCACCGGAAACGACAACGGCAAATCCAGCCCTGTCGACCCTGCGAAGTCCTCCTTACTAACATCTGGTGGCTTGTGCCAAAGTTGGGAGAGCTGTCCCACAGACTAGTCAAGCAACAGCCTGACATAGACATACTCACGGAATCATACCTAACAGACAATGTCCCAGACACTGCCATCACCATCCCCGGGTATGTTCTGTCCCACCAGCAGGACAGACCCAGCAGAGGTGGTGGCACAGTGGTATACAGTAGGGAGGGAGTTGCCCTGGGAGTCCTCAACATCGGCTCTGGACCCCATGAAGTCTCATGGCATCAGGTCAAACATGGGCAAGGTAACCTCCGACTGATTACCACCTACCGCCCTCCCTCAGCTGATGGCTCAGTACTCCTCCATGTTGACCACCACTTGGAGGAAGCACTGAGGGTGGCAAGGGCACAAAATGGACTCTGGGTGGGGGACTTCAATGTCTAATACCAAAAGTGGCTCCGTAGCACCACTACTGACCAAGCTGGCCGAGTCCGAAAGGACATAGCTGCGAGACTGGGTCTGCGGCAGGTGGTGGGGGAACTAACACGAGGGAAAAACATACTTGATCTTGTCCTCACCAATCTGCCTGCCGCAGATGCTTCTGTCCATGACAGTATTGGTAGGAGTGACCAGCGCACAGTCCTTGTGGAGACGAAGTCCCGCCTTCACATTGAGAATACCGTCCATCGTGTTGTGTGGCACTATCACCGTGCTAAATGGGATAGATTTCAAACAGATCTTGCAATGCACAACTGGGCATCCATGAGGCGCTGTGGGCTATCAGCAGCAGCAGAATTGTACTCAACCACAATCTGTAACCTCATGGCCCGGCATATCCCCCACTCTACCATTAGCATCAAGCCAGAAGACTAACCCTGGTTCAATGAAGAGTGCAGGAGAACATGCCAGGAGCAGCACCAGGCATACCTCAGGATGAGGTGTCAACCTGGTGAAGCTACAACCCAGGACTACCTGCATGCCAAACTGTGTAAGCAGCATGCGATAGACAGAGCTAAGCGATCCCATAACCAACGGATCAGATCTAAGCTCTGCAGTCCTGCCACATCCAGCCGTGAAAGGTAGTGGACAATGAAACAACTAACTGGAGGAGGTGGCTCCACAAATATCCCCATCCTCAATGATAGGGGAGCCCAGCACATCAGTGCGAAAGATAAGGCTGAAGCATTTGCAACAATCTTCAGCCAGAAGTGCCGAGTTGATGATCCATCTCGGCTTCCTCCTAAAGTCCCCAGCATCACAGATGCCAGACTTCAGCCAATTCGATTCACTCCGCGTGATATCAAGAAACGACTGAAGGCACTGGACACTGCAAAAGGTATGGGCCCTGACAATATTCCGGCAATAGTACTGAAGACCTGAGCTCCAGAACTTGCCGCGCCACTAGCCAAGTTGTTCCAGGACAGCGACAACACTGGCATCTACCCTGCAATGTGGAAAATTGCCCAGGTATGTCCTGTACACAAAAAGCAGGACAAGTCCAACCCGGCCAATTACCGCCCCATCAGTCTACTCGCAATCATCAATGTGTTATCAACAGTGCCATCAAGCGGCACTTGCTCAGCAACAACCTGCTCAGTGACGCTCAGTTTGGGTTCTGCCAGGACCACTCAGCTCCTGACCTCATTACAGCCTTGGTTCAAACATAGACAAAAGAGCTGAACTCAAGAGGTGAGGTGAGAATGACTGCCCTTGACATCAAGGCAGCATTTGACCGAGTATGGCATCAAGGAGCCCTAGCAAAACTGAGGTCAATGGGAATCTGGGGGAAAACCTCCGCTGATTGGAGTCATACCTGACGCAAAGGAAGATGGTTGTGGTTGTTGAAGGTCAATCATCTGAGCTCCAGGACATCACTGCAGGAGTTCCTCAGGGTAGTGTCCTCGGCATAACCATCTTCAGCTGCTTCATCAATGACCTTCCTTCAATCATAAGGTCAGAAGTGGGGATGTTCGCTGCTGATTGCACAATATTCAGCACCATTCGTGACTCCTCTGATACTGAAGCAGTCTGTGTAGAAATGCAGTAAGACCTGGACAATATCCAGGCTTGGGTTGATAAGTGGCAAGTAACATTCGCGCCACACAAGTGCCAGGCAATGATCATCTCCATCAAGAGCGAATCTAACCTTCTCCCCTTGACATTCAACAGCATTACCACCTCTGAATCCCCCACTATCAACATCCTCGGGGCTACCATTGACCAGAAACTGAACTGGAATAGCCATATAAATATGTGGCTACAAGAGCAGGTCAGAGGCTAGGAATCCTGAGGCGAGTAACTCACCTCCTGACTCCCCAAAGCCTGTCCACCATCTACAAGGCACAAGTCAGGAGTGTGATGGAATACTCTCCACTTGCCTGGATGAGTGCAGCTCCAACAACAGTCAAGAAGCTCGACGCCATCCAGCACAAAGCAGCCCGCTTGATTGGCACCTCACCTACAAACATTCACTCCCTCCACCACCGACGCACAGTAGCAGCAGTGTGTACCATCTACAAGATGCACTTCAGCAATGCACCAAGGCTCCTTAGACATCACCTTCCAAACCCGCGACCGCTACCAACAAGAAGGACAAGGGCAGCAAATACATGACAACACCACCACCTGCAAGTTCCCCTCCAGGTCACACACCATCCTGACTTGGAACTATATTGCCGTTCCTTCACTGTCGCTGTTTCAAAATCCTGGAACTCCCTTCCTAACAGCACTGTGGGTCTACCTACCTCAAATGGACTGCAGCGGTTCAAGAAGGCAGCTCACCACCACCTTCTCAAGGGCAATTAGGGATGGGCAATAAATGCTGGCCTGACAAGTGACGATCACATCCCATGAATGAATAAAAAAGAAAACAGGGGCACAGTCTCAGAATAAGAGGTAGGCCATTTAGGAGTGAGATGATGAGGAATTTCTTCACACAGAAGGTGGTGAATCTTTCAAACTCTCTACCTCAGAGGGCTGTAGAGGCTCAGTCATTGAGTATGTTCAAGACAGAGATTGGTAGATTTCTAGATAAAAAAAGACATCAAGGCATATGGAGATACTGCAGGAAAATGGCATTGAGGTAGAACATCAGCCATGATCTAGTTGCATGGAAGAGTAAGCTCAGGGGCCAAATGGCCTACTCCTGCTCCTATGTTCCTATGTTCCTAAGAGGTTGATAGTGAAGGACATAAAGAATTAGAACATTACAGCGCAGTACAGGCCCTTCGGCCCTCGATGTTGCGCCGACCTGTGAAACCATCTGACCTACACTATTCCATTTTCATCCATATGTCTATCCAATGACCACTTAAATGTCCTTAAAGTTGGCGAGTCTACTACTGTTGCAGGCAGGGCGTTCCATGCCCCTACTACTCTCTGAGTAAAGAAACTACCTCTGACATCTGTCCTATATCTATCACCCCTCAACTTAAAGCTATGTCCCCTCGTGTTTGCCATCACCATCCGAGGAAAAAGACTCTCACTATCCACCCTATCTAACCCTCTGATTATCTTATATGTCTCTATTAAGTCACCTCTCCTCCTCCTTCTCTCCAACGAAAACAACCTCAAGTCCCTCAGCCTTTCCTCGTAAGACCTTCCCTCCATACCAGGAAACATCCTAGTAAATCTCCTCTGCACCCTTTCCAAAGCTTCCACATCCTTCCTATAATGCAGTGACCAGAACTGCAAGCAATACTCAAGGTGCGGTCGCACCAGAGTTTTGTACAGCTGCAGCATGACCTCGTGGCTCCGAAACTCGATCCCCCTACTAATAAAAGCTAACACACCATATGCCTTCTTAACAGCCCTATTAACCTGGGTAGCAACTTTCAGGGATTTATGTACCTGGACACCAAGATCTCTCACTCGACAACTTACTCCCTGCCTGACAGGTACATACTTATCAAGGACACGCAGTAGCTGCTCTTTGAATAAGCTCCACATTTCGATTGTTCCCATCCCCCGCAGTTTCCTTCCCCATCCTACGCATCCTAAATCTTGCCTAATCGCATCATAATTTCCTTTCCCCCAGCTATAATTCTTGCCCTGCGGTATATACCTGTCCCTGCCCATCGCTAAGGTAAACCTAACCGAATTGTGATCACTATCACCAAAGTGCTCACCTACATCTAAATCTAACACCTGGCCTGGTTCATTACCCAGTACCAAATCCAATGTGGCATCGCCCCTGGTTGGCCTGTCCACATACTGTGTCAGAAAACCCTCCTGCACACACTGGACAAAAACTGACCCATCTAAAGTACTCGAACTATAGTATTTCCAGTCAATATTTGGAAAGTTAAAGTCCCCCATAACAACTACCCTGTTACTCTCGCCCCTGTCGAGAATCATCTTCGCTATCCTTTCCTCGACATCTCTGGAACTATTTGGAGGTCTATAAAAGACTCCCAACAGGGTGACCTCACCTCTCCTGTTTCTAACCTCGGCCCATACTACCTCAGTAGACGAGTCCTCAAACGTCCTTTCTGTCGCTGTAATACTCTCCTTGATTAACAATGCCACAACCCCCCCCCTCTTTTACCATCTTCTCTGTTCTTACTGAAACATCTAAATCCCGGAACCTGCAACATCCATTCCTGCCCCTGCTCTACCCATGTCTCCGAAATGGCCACTACATCGAGATCCCAGGTACCAACCCATGCTGCAAGCTCACCCACCTTATTCCGGATGCTCCTGGCGTTGAAGTAGACACACTTTAAACCAGGTTCTTGCTTGCCAGTGCCCTCTTGCGTCCTTGTAACCTTATCCCTGACCTCACTACTCTCAACATCCTGTACACTGGAACTACAATTTAGGTTCCCATCCCCCTGCTGAATTAGTTTAAACCCCCCCGAAGAGCACTAGCAAATCTCCCCCCCAGGATATAGGTATCCCTCTGGTTCAGGTGAAGACCATCCTGTTTGTAGAGGTCCCAACTACCCCAGAAAGAGCCCCAGTTATCCAGGAAACCAAAACCCTCCCTCCTGCACCATCCCTGCAGCCACGTGTTCAACTCCTCTCTCTCCCTATTCCTCGCTTCGCTATCACGTGGCACGGGCAACAACCCAGAGATAACAACTCTGTTTGTTCTCGCTCTAAGCTTCCACCCTAGCTCCCTGAATTTCTGTCTTAAATCCTCATCTCTCTTCCTACCTATGTCGTTGGTGCCTATGTGGACCACGACTTGGGGCTGCTCCCCCTCCCCTTAAGGATCCCAAAAACACGATCCGAGACATCACGAACCCTGGCACCTGGGAGGCAACATACCAACCGTGAGTCTCTCTCGTTCCCACAGAACCTCCTATCTGTTCCCCTAACTATGGAGTCCCCAATGACTAATGCTCTGCTCCTCTTCCCCTTTCCCTTCTGAGCAACAGGGACAGACTCTGTGCCAGATACCTGTACCCCATTGCTTACCCCTGGTAAGTCGTCCCCCGCAACAGTATCCAAAACAGTATACCTGTTGTTGAGGGAAACGGCCACAGGGGATCCCTGCACTGCCTGCTGGTTCCCTCTCCTTCCCCTGACGGTAACCCATCTACCTACTTCTTTTACCTGAGGTGTGACTACCTCCCCATAACTCCTCTCAATAACCCCCTCCGCCTCCCGGATGATCCGAAGTTCATCCAGCTCCAGCTCCAGTTCCCTAACGCGGTTCTCGAGGAGCTGGAGTTGGGTGCACTTCTTATTTCTAACATCGAATCCAAATGTTTAATCCTGCTAATGTTACAGCAAAATATCTTAGAATATCCATCAAAATTTAAAGTAAACTTTTACCTTAAATTCCCCGAGTAAGCCATAGGTGGAGAAGTATTGTTGAGGAATTCAACACTTATAATTTTTGCTTCAGATACCCTCACGTTTATACTGTTTCTAAGGTATCATCTGACCTTTTAGCATACAGGTGTTACCTTTCTGTGTGTGTTTTTCCTGCTTTTGAAATCCATATTTGGTAGTATCATTAACTAACATCTCCACTTATTGTTTTGCTGGAATTCCCATGCTTTTTAAGTTGTGAGCTTTATCTGGTCAAAATGTTTATAATTGTGTTTACTTGACCTCTTATTCCTGTAAGTACTATTCCATTTATTGTTTTATTATCTATAATTTTCTTTTTATGGTAACTTGAACTCTCTTTGTGGGTCAATCTGCCTACATTTACCAACATCATCAATTATTAAATTTATGGCTACCTTTTACTGATATCACACAGGATGTTTCAATGTGTGTTTCTCCTCCAAGTCCCTGGCAACAGAAACGCTAAAATGGATTTCCCAACTTAAAAGCTGTTTCTGGTTCACATTCTATTGTAAGAGGGAGCTGGAAAAACCTTGAAATTTCTAACTCTATCTTCTTCAAGGGAATTTCACTGAGTTTTGAAAACTGACCATTTATTCAATCCTTTATTCTAAAAGGTTTAATATATTAACTATATCTAAATTCGGCCAGGGTTGGGGCCGACCATGACTCATGGCCCTCCTGCCTTGGGCGCTATGGCGTTGGAAGGATGAATGAGAACGGGCAGAGACTGCTTGAGTTGTGTACCTATCATAACCTCTGCATCACCAACTCGTTCTTTCACACTAAACCCTGTCACCAGGTTTCATGGAGGCACCCAAGATCACGTCGTTGGCACCAGCTAGACCTCATTGTCACAAGGCGAGCCGCCTTAAACAGTGTTCAAATCACACGCAGCTTCCACAGTGCGGACTGCGACACCGACCACTCCCTGGTGTGCAGCAAGGTTAGACTCAGACCAAAGAAGTTGCATCATTCCAAGCAGAAGGGCCACCCGCGCATCAACACGAGCAGAATTTCTCACCCACAGCTGTTACAAAAATTTCTAAATTCACTTGTAACAGCCCTTCAAAACACTCCCACAGGGGATGCTGAGACCAAGTGGGCCCACATCAGAGACGCCATCTATGAGTCAGCTTTGACCACCTACGGCAAAAGTGCGAAGAGAAATGCAGACTGGTTTCAATCTCATAATGAAGAGCTGGAACCTGTCATAGCCGCTAAGCGCATTGCACTTTTGAACTACAAGAAAGCCCCCAGCGATTTAACATCCGCAGCACTTAAAGCAGCCAGAAGTACTGCACAAAGAACAGCTAGGCGTTGCGCAAACGACTACTGGCAACACCTATGCAGTCATATTCAGCTGGCCTCAGACACCGGAAACATCAGAGGAATGTATGATGGCATGAAGAGAGCTCTTGGGCCAACCATCAAGAAGATCACCCCCCTCAAATCTAAATCGGGGGACATAATCACTGACCAACGCAAACAGATGGACCGCTGGGTTGAGCACTACCTAGAACTGTACTCCAGGGAGAATGCTGTCACTGAGACTGCCCTCAATGCAGCCCAGCCTCTACCAGTCATGGATGAGCTGGACATACAGCCAACCAAATCGGAACTCAGTGATGCCATTGATTCTCTAGCCAGCGGAAAAGCCCCTGGGAAGGACAGCATTACCCCTGAAATAATCAAGAGTGCCAAGCCTGCTATACTCTCAGCACTACATGAACTGCTATGCCTGTGCTGGGACGAGGGAGCAGTACCCCAGGACATGCGCGATGCCAACATCATCACCCTCTATAAAAACAAAGGTGACCGCGGTGACTGCAACAACTACCGTGGAATCTCCCTGCTCAGCATAGTGGGGAAAGTCTTTGCTCGAGTCGCTCTGAACAGGCTCCAGAAGCTGGCCGAGCGCGTCTACCCTGAGGCACAGTTTGGCTTTCGTGCAGAGAGATCGACTATTGACATGCTGTTCTCCCTTTGTCAGATACAGGAGAAATGCCGTGAACAACAGATGCCCCTCTACATTGCTTTCATTGATCTCACCAAAGCCTTTGACCTCGTCAGCAGACGTGGTCTCTTCAGACTACTAGAAAAGATCGGATGTCCACCAAAGCGACTAAGTATCATCACCTCATTCCATGACAATATGAAAGGCACAATTCAACATGGTGGCTCCTCATCAGAGCCCTTTCCTATCCTGAGTGGTGTGAAACAGGGCTGTGTTCTCGCACCCACACTTTTTGGGATTTTCTTCTCCCTGCTGCTTTCACATGCGTTCAAATCCTCTGAAGAAGGAATTTTCCTCCACACAAGATCAGGGGGCAGGTTGTTCAACCTTGCCCGTCTGAGAGCGAAGTCCAAAGTACGGAAAGTCCTCATCAGAGAACTCCTCTTTGCTGACGATGCTGCTTTAACATCTCACACTGAAGAATGCCTGCAGAGTCTCATCGACAGGTTTGCGTCTGCCTGCAATGAATTTGGCCTAACCATCAGCCTCAAGAAAACGAACATCATGGGGCAGGATGTCAGAAATGCTCCATCCATCAATATTGGCGACCACGCTCTGGAAGTGGTTCAAGAGTTCACCTACCTAGGCTCAACTATCACCAGTAACCTGTCTCTAGATGCAGAAATCAACAAGCGCATGGGTAAGGCTTCCACTGCTATGTCCAGACTGGCCAAGAGAGTGTGGGAAAATGGCGCACTGACACGGAACACAAAAGTCCGAGTGTATCAGGCCTGTGTCCTCAGTACCTTGCTCTACGGCAGCGAGGCCTGGACAACGTATGCCAGCCAAGAGCGACGTCTCAATTCATTCCATCTTCGCTGCCTTCGGAGAATACTTGGCATCAGGTGGCAGGACTATATCTCCAACACAGAAGTCCTTGAAGCGGCCAACACCCCCAGCTTATACACACTACTGAGTCAGCGGCGCTTGAGATGGCTTGGCCATGTGAGCCGCATGGAAGATGGCAGGATCCCCAAAGACACATTGTACAGCGAGCTCGCCACTGGTATCAGACCCACCGGCCGTCCATGTCTCCGTTATAAAGACGTCTGCAAACGTGACATGAAATCGTGTGACATTGATCACAAGTCGTGGGAGTCAGTTGCCAGCATTCGCCAGAGCTGGCGGGCAGCCATAAAGACAGGGCTAAATTGTGGCGAGTCGAAGAGACTTAGTAGTTGGCAGGAAAAAAGACAGAGGCGCAAGGGGAGAGCCAACTGTGCAACAGCCCCAACAAACAAATTTCTCTGCAGCACCTGTGGAAGAGCCTGTCACTCCAGAATTGGCCTTTATAGCCACTCCAGGCGCTGCTTCACAAACCACTGACCACCTCCAGGCGCGTATCCATTGTCTCTCGAGATAAGGAGGCCCAAAAGAAAGAAGATATCTAAATTCTACCCAATTAAGCCTATTATACCTATATTCCATCATACACACAACATCCCCTTTCTTTCCAAAGATAAGTCTTGTATGATAAAAGTAAATATACATAAAATCAGATAACATCAAAATTATATATAAACTTCACAATCTCTATCCATGGGTAAATAATTTTGATGTTATCTGAAATTATTTACCCATGGATAGAGATTGTGAAGTTTATATATAATTTTGATGGTTTGACAACGATTCCAAATCTGGATATGGTATAACCTTCTGGGGATGTGGATTTCGCCCTTGGCTGTCCTGGGTTTGCAGGCACGTTGTCAATGTGTTGGCTGCTGCCGTTTTGTTCTGTCACACCTCCACCGTCAGAGCATGTTCCCTCGAGGCCGCTATGCGCAATTGGAGTACTGCACACCTCTCTCAGTTGGCTTTGGTTCCTTCTCAACACCACTCTCTAGATGTTGTAATCTTGTAGGACCTAGACTCACCACACACTCTGGACACCTCTGCAGGCAACCATATTTTCATTGTTGGGTGCATGACCCTGACCTTTTGTCCGACATGCAGCTGAGGTAGTTCCACCCTTGCGTGTCGGTCATGCACCATCTTCATTCTCCGTTGTTTTTCGAGCAGTGTCTCCTGCATCCCCAAGTATTTGGACAGATGATGGCTTGGCAGAGTCATTGCACTTGTCTGCCAAACATGATCTCTGCTGGTGACGGTAAGCCCATATCCATTGGTGCAGCTCTGAGGTGGAGCATGGCAACATCAAAATCTTGTTTAGATTTAGATTTTTTTTTTAGATTTTAGAGATACAGCACTGAAACAGGCCCTTCGGCCCACCGAGTCTGTGCCGACCATTAACCACCCATTTATACTAATCCTACACTAATCCCATATTCCTACCACATCCTCACCTGTCCCTATATTCCCCTTCCACCTACCTATACTAGTGACAATTTATAACAGCCAATTCACCTATCAACCTGCAAGTCTTTTGGCTGTGGGAGGAAACTGGAGCACCCGGAGGAAACCCACGCAGACACAGGGAGAACTTACAAACTCCACACAGGCAGTACCCAGAATAGAACCCGGGTCGCTGGAGCTGTGAGGCTGCGGTGCTAACCACTGCACCACTGTGCCGCCCTTTTTTTTTGGCACATAGTTGTCATACAATTTAGGATAAGTGCTTTGACTGTGCGGACCATTCGCTCAGCCAGACCATTAGATCTAAGGTAATGTGGTGAGGACTTCACATGGTTTATGCCCCATTTGGCACACATATCCCTGAAAGATTTACACATATACTGTGGCCCATTATCAGAAATGATTTCTTCAGGTGTGCTGAATAGAATGAATATAGCACTCAATGTGTCTGCCAGGACTGTGCTTTAAGTGTCTTTTACCTGTCTGACAATTGGAAATTTGGAGAAATAGTCAGTGACTAAGATAAAGTCTTCTCCATTACAGAAAGTAGTTCAGTGGTGATTTTGAACCAAGTGAGCAATGGAATCTCGTGAGGGTGTAGAGATTCTTTGCATTGTTGTGGCTGGTGGCTGTGGCATGTCTCACACATCCTCACTAACCTTTTGATGTCAATATTAATCCCTGGTCAATGAACAGTGTCTCGTGCCAATCGTCTTGTTTGCTCTATTCTCATATGGCCTTGGTGAAGTTGCGACAAGATGTCCTCTCAGAGAGCTTTGGGCACAATCACTTGTTTTCCCTTGAAAGTGATGACTCTCGAGCTACTGAGTTCATCTCTGTAAGATGAGAAGCATCTGAAAGTTTCTGGTACCTCTTTTACCATGTCAGGTCAACTTTCTATGATGACTCTTCACAGTGCCTTCAGTTGTGGGTCATTTACTGTTTCTGATTTTAGTTGGTCACATTTCTGGTGATCAAAATGCAATAAGTTGATTGTGAGCACATCTTCCACCTCAATGTCCATGCCATCCACTTGTAGATCCAGTGCGATTCTTCATTCTTGCTCAGGTTTGGCAATCTGCTCAGCGTATCCAAGGTGACCATTTTAGTACCTGTTTTGCAGCAGACATCAAAGTTGTATCCTGTACCTTCACTAAGAGTTGCTGTAGTTGAGGTGGTGTGCTTGTCAATGGTTTGTGCCAAATCATCTCCAGTGATTTGTGGTCAGTTTCCACCATGAACAGCTTGCCGAACAGGTAGGTGTGGAACCTTGTGATTCCAAACACCATGGTAAGTGTTTCATGCTCTATGTTTGAGTAATTGGACTTATTTGGACCCAAATGCAATTTTTTTGCCATCCTTTAGGATGCACACTCCGAGTCCTTTCTGTGAGGCTTCGACTTCCAGGATTGTCTCTTTCCTTGGGTCGTAGTACTGCAGGGTACAGGTTTCTGCTGATAATGCTTGTTTGAGAGACTCAAACATAGCCTGATGGTAATATAAACAAGAAATGCTAGAAATACTCAGCACGTCTGGCAGCATCTGTGGAGAGAGAAGCAGAGTTAACATTTCAGGTCAGTGACCCTTCAGGTTCCAATGAGGAGACACTGACCTGAAACGTTAACTCTGCTTCTCTCTCCACAGATGCTGCTAGACCTGCTGAGTATTTCCAGCATTTCTTGTTTTTATTTCAGATATCCAGCATATGCAGTATTTTGCTATCATGATAGCCTGATGATCCTCCTGCCATACATATGGTATGTCTTTTTTTAAGAGCTCTCTCAGTGATGATGCTTTGTCAGAAAAATTTGGAATATATGGCGCCAAAAAGCTGAAAAATCCAAGACATCTCTGGAGATCTTCCTTGTCTTGTGGGGTAGGCATATGCCTTACATCTTCGATTTTACCTGGGTCAAAACGGATTCCGCAACCTGAATAGATGGAGTCAAAGAAATTGATCTGACTTACATTCACCTGGCACTTCTTGATATTAAAAACGAGCCCTTTTCAGCGAGCTACTGCCATCAGGGAATGAAGGTTTTGATCATGTTCTTCTTTGGTTTTGTCCATTACCACCATGTCATCAGCAATGCATAGACAGCCAGGCACGTTTTCTATAATTCTGTCCATATGTTGCTGAAACTGATCTTGACTGACAGATAAGCCGAAGGGTAGTCTCTGGAAGCAGCATCTTCCAAATGGTGTCCTGAAGGTAGTGACTTCTTGAGATTCCTTAGCGAGGTGTACCGACCAATATCCATGGTTAGCATCCAATCTGGAGAAAAATTTGGCCCCTGTGAACTTAGGATTCAATTCCTCTAATGTCAGAATCTTGTGAGGGCATCTCTTTAGGGAGAGGCTTCGACGCCTCGGATCCAGACATACCCTGATTGCTCCATCCTTCTTTAGTACGCATGTAATTGAGCTGCACCAGTCTGTGTGATGATACACATGACGGATGATACCATTGTGTTCCAGGTCATCTAACTTGCACTTAAGCTTTTCTTCTTTGTGCACGCTGCAACTTCTGGGAGGGGTGATTGATGGAATTACATCCTTTCTGAGATGCAGTATGGCTTCGCCTTTGAAATTTCCTGTGGTGTTGAACCTGTCCTGGTACATTTGTTGTAGTACATGGACCGACTCAATGTGGGTAGTTGTGGTCTCTTTTTGGTGACCTCGTGGATGGTTATGATGTTTAAGGTCCTTACACGCTGGTAGTCCTGCCACTGCTGGTCCTCTCATGTCTACTAGGTAGAACTTTTGTGATTTCCATGCCGATTTTCTGTATCTGCATTGCATTGTTAATGTGTCACTGCAAGGGATGGGTGACCCATTGTATGCAGATAACTTGGCAGTTGTCCGTTGTATCATTGATCTCCATTGACTCCATATATATCTTTGAGAATTCGGTCTTGTAGGATATTTGCACTAGCGCCAATGTCAGTCAGCTGTCTTTGGGCTCATGATATTAATAGTGGCAAAAACATCCAGTTGTTGGACTTCATCAACGTGACGTGTCAGGTTCACAATGTGAAACCCTGTTCATCTTTTGACTGTGAATTACTTCTCTCTGAGTCTTGTCTCAGGTCTGTTTCGCTGTGGAGCTTGTGACTTATACAGGTCTCTGGAACTCTCCTTACTGCTGTTGCCATGCTACTGCACCTGTCGTTTGTTTGCCTGTATCCTGCCATGATTTCTGACTGCATCTTTGGAGCCAGAATTCCTGTATAAGCAGTGTCCTTTGCACAGATCGTGAAATGCAGGACAACTTTGCCGTCAGTGGGACCAATCACACTTACCACACAGCTTGCTTGCTCTTTTCGAGCTGGTTGTCAAACCTAGTGCTTGCATGGGCTGTTATCCAGCTACAAGGGCTTCGTATTTCCTGCTATCTTTTAGCAGTGCATCAATGCTGTGACCTTTCTTTTTCCCCAAGATGTCTTTCTGGAATGCTTCAATGTGTGTTGATACAATCATCAGCTCCATTATTCAGTCCAATAGCTCAGTTTCTAAAAAATCACATTCATTTCCCCTACTACGACCATCTACTGATAAACTGGTCTATTGATTCCTGTGGCTGTTGCCTTTAGGACATCAATTCCAGGCATTGAATTCTAAAATTCACTCTTAATCTGAGCTGATCTTCTAGCACTTTCTATATCTTTGTGGGATTATTCTGGTCCTCTTCAGATATGCCTGTGGCATTGATTCTGTGTAATCCCTCATTTCCAATTGCTGTCATTATTTGTGTAGCCTATTATTCTAGTTCTATAATTACCTAGTCTATGAAGCATAAGTGTATCCTCTGCCTGAAAATTTGGAACTCAAATAGGATATTCGTGGCTTTCCAGTTTATGATGGGAAATTTGGTATCCATTTTCTGCTGTTCTTTTGCTTTAAAATGTGTCTTAAGACTTGGTTCTGTGAATCTGTACAGCTTTCCCTTTATAAAACTCTCTTGGCTGCTTTGATTGACAGGTGCAGGTGTTTAGCAGTGCTTTTCTGTTCATCTAGCTTCCAGTACTCCCGTCTGTCTGCTTACATAGCTGTGCAATAGGCATTTCAAGAGCTTTTGTTATCTGCTAGAGTTTGTTTATACAGTTGTTCAATAGGCAGTTCTTCTTGGTAGAGTGGTTTTTTTGAGTTTTTTTTTAAACTTTGGCTGAGTGAATGAAAACTTTTCACGCTTGAGTGGTTTGATGATGTGTCAAAAACTTTAGTTGCACTCTGTCTTCTGCAGCTTGAAGTAAGGGTTTTCTTCTTTCCCTGTTTAGGCCAGTATTTTTTCAAATTTCTCTCTTTTAGCTGTAGGAAGGTAGTTTTTAAAGTTGTTTTCCTTGCGGTCTTCAAGCTTGGATTCTGTCTTCTCACCACAGCTGTCACCATGTAATAAAGAATGAAGACCTGCCAGCATATAATGAGTTCTGTTTATGTTGTGTGATGCAAAATAAATGATTCGCATTGAGTCCAGGTTGTTGAAGATTTCCAAGCAGGTTTGTTACAGCTAAACTATTATACAGTATAGAGCTGACTATTTACAGAACCTGCCTCTAGATGTTACAGTTACAGAGCGACTCTGGTTCTGAGTCACATGACTATGTCCTGGTACTTAGCTCATTGGCATACGAAGACTTGAAAGGCAATCACCCAACAGCGCCTCCTTTACTTTTTTGAGAAAGTGGCATCCCAACCGGAATTTGGAAAGCTTTATGATGTGGTGTGTCTAGATTTTCAAAAAGCCTTTGATAAAATTCTACACATTAGGTTGTTTCTAAAACTGAGAACTGTAATAATTCAATGTAAACCTTGGGAATAAATAAGGAATTGGCTAAAGAGTAGGAACCAGTGGAACATTTTTCGGGAAGTGCTGGAATATTAATGGAAATACTGAACAGTATGCTTCAAGGATTGGTATCTGGATTCTTACATTATCAACTAGAATTCAGAAGGTCCATATCAACTGAGCACATTTCAGATGTCACCAAAGAGGGGAGGGGGGCCACCTGAATGTGAAGAGCTAACTGCTGACCAGCAAAGTAACTTGGGCAATATTTCCAGGTGCCAGGTGAAATAGATTGGGGGTGGGGGGGGTGGAGACAGTTTCAGGATGAAGCTAGAAAAGATAATGGGGTGTTAGTAGACTTGATAGTTAGCTTGTTCAGTCCCTGTGGAGTAGCGGTCAGCCAAGCAAATAGAAGACTGGATTCTCGCAGAGGCGGGAAACAGAAACCAGATCTGGTTTTGGGTCAGAAACCCACCTCCAGTAAGAAACTAATTCAGATTGCAATTTTCAAATGGGTGATCCCTTAATTGGTATGGAAATGGGTTTCCTGTCCACTTAGAGCCAGTGGGATTAAAAATGGAGGTGAATGAGATGATGTGTGGGTCTCATGTAGACGTCCCACATTATTGAGGCTGCTGGCTGTCCTGAAGGAGAGGTCTGCATTTGTGTCAAAACCTTCCATTTCACTAGAGGGAAGCGAGATGTCACAGGGGGGCTGGAGGCCGGTAATTGGGCTTGGGAAGACCCTTGCTTCATCCATGCCAAACTGAACCTAATGCTGAAGGCCATGAGGAAGAGAAGGGAGGTCTGCTTCCCAAAGGAGGCAGGAGGAGGCCATCTCATCATGCAGCAGGGGCACCTCTCTGTTCAGTGTCCTCTCCCTCTGCCCTCTCTTCCTCCTCTTCTCTGACCTTCTGCTCCTCACCCGATGAACTGTCTCTTTCCAGGGCTTCACTGTCCTCAAGGTCCACACCTCTTTGGAGGGGCATGTTATGGGCAGCAGACCATAACAATGACCGAGACTCTTGCAGGTGGATTTGGAGGCTATCATCTAACTGATCCAGGCACTGGAATTGCATCCTCAGAAACCTGATGGCCTGCTCAATGGTTGGCCTGCTGAGCATGTGGCATTGGTTCTTTTGTCTCTGTGTTTCTGTCTGGGTCTCCTCTAAAAGGGTCAGTAATCTTATCTTCAAGGGATTTCCATTGTCCTCATGGATCCATTCACACACTTTATGGATGGAGTGAAGATCTGAGACAGGCTGGACTGGTGGAGGATGGAGTAATGGCAGCTGCCAGGAAAGTGAGCCCACACATGGTCACAGACCAGTTGGAAGTTGAGGGAGTGGAAGCCCTCCCTGTTGATGGATCTCACTGGCCGGTCGCTGGGCACCTTGATGGCCTCATGGGTGCAACCGATGAGGCCCTGCACCTGGGGCAAAACACAATGCTGCTTGTGCTCCACAGGCCCATCTGTGTCAAAGTGGATGTAGTCACCCTCCCTCTTGAAAATGGCATCTGTGACCTGCCTGATGTCGTGATGGTGCGATAAGCTGCTGACTGCGTGATTCCACATAGGTCCACAGCTAATCCCTGGAACAACATGGTTGCATAGAAGTTTAGGGTGACAGAGACCTTGACAGCTGCAGGTAGGGGACTACCATGGGGGCCGCAAGGCCTCTGGTCATTGTGGATCAGAGCACATAGGTTTGAGACAATCTGCCTGAATACACGCCACCTCCTATGCATTGATGCTCTGTCATTTGCAGGTAGCTGATTCTTGTGCGGTACACAGTGATGTCTTGGGTAATGCCTTCTTCCCTTTGCAGCCCTTCTGCTGTGCTCCTCAGGCCTCCTGCTGTCCAGGAAGTTGCATCTGCTGCAGTTCATCCAATATCCAGTTTCCATCTGAACTCCTTCATCTGGGCATTGTGCATCCACCAGGCCTACCCCGTCACCTCCAGGTGCCACTGTGATGCCAGCAGGCTCACATCCCTCTCTGGATTCCTGCCACTCACTGCTGAGAAAAGCAACTCTTCGAGTTGCAGCAATAGCTACTCTGTGGCACTTTTGGAGTAGCTGAGCTTTATTTATGTGCCTCTGCACATAGCCCGTATAGCCTTCTGCAGTGTTCATGACTTGAACCCCTTGCCCTGTTCTCCACATGGTGTTCTCCCTGGTCCCAGCCTTTGAAAATTAGAAACAGCTGCTGACAAGTCTGTTAATGAGCTCTTCAAAGAGCTCAACAGGCACTTAATTGGAGGCATGTGCCTGACCCGTTCCCTGCCTCCCGTCCTCCTGATGCCCCTGTAAAAATGGCGTCACCTTCCAGAGGCGGTGGCTCCGAGTGCTGACATCCGAGAACGCGATCTAAATTGCACTTGCCTCCTTACCCACACACAGCGGGCTTTAAAAATCCAGCCCAATGTTGGACTATTTTAAGCAAGTCAGATGAATACAAGTCAGAAGATGTCTTACTGGATCTACAGTGTTGTACTTAGATCACACGTGAGTACAGTGTCTAGTTTTGGCCACATAGAGACAAGGAGGCATTCAAATTTTGAACACCTTATAAGGAAGAAACTTGGGTGATGCGTAAGAAAAGACCACACAGAAGACTATGAAACAGTGAATGGTATTTAAAGAGTTAAACCTGGACGCATTGAAAAATAAGCAAATTGCTGCAGTGTTGGCATCTGAGTAAATCTGCAAAGATCTCACCGGACTGACAGGCAATTGTATATGTGTGATCCGCAAGTTCAGTTTAGGCTATTCCGGATGTGTGTTAGCAATGTACTCGATTCTCAACAATACTGCCTATTGTTATTGTACTTAATTACAGGAAAGTACCCGTGAGATACTTAAACAATTGGTTTTCAATTAAGTATAAGTTGGCTAAGAGCACATTACTCTTAGGTTGGAATTTCACATTATATAAAGAAAAATTCCATAAAAGCATGTTTAAGGCAATTCACAAAAGATTGCACTGTAGCTATTGTAGCTAATTTAAACTTAATATTAAGAAGTATCACTTAATTGTTCTTTTCATAAGATTCACACATTACTACTGACATTTGAAGTAGGCATTGATTACTGCCATCGATGTAAATTAGGACTGTTGCTGAGTACACAAGTGCTGGAACTGTTGCCAAAACATTCTGCCATGCACTTGTTAGATCAATGGACAAGAATTACAAGTTCTACACGGAGCATAATTTTTTTTAACAGTTTGTGTATCTGCAATGGGAAAAAGCAGAAGACAGCAGTACAGCCAGCTGTCTTATATATAAGCAGCATTAAAAGAATTAAAATAAGGTTAATAGAAAACAACATGAAAACAGATGACAGATGTTGAACAAAGAAATATTTGGTGTGCAAATTCATAACATTTTGGCTGCGCACTAGAACATATTCAGTTAGACCTGTGACAATATTAAAGGACAATTACATTCCATCTGTTTTTCATTTATTGAAATCCAATGACTTAAAGCTGATATGTCCCAAACTTCTTTACAAAATTGCTTGTTTTTGACAGAGATAGCAGCTTAGGCATTACTCATAACTGAGGTGCTCATCTCTAAGTTGAAATTTGTTCCACAAAGGAGGCCCTAGAGGAGTATAGAAAGTGTAGGGGTGTACTTGAAAAAGTAATTAGGAGAGCGAACAGGCGGTATGAAAAAGCACTGTTGGGCAAGATACAGGAAAATCCCAAGGTGTTTTGTATGTATATGAAAGGCAAGAAGATAACCAGGGAAAGAGTAGGGCCCATTAAGGACCAAAGTGGCAATCTGTGTGTGGAGCAGGAGGACGTAGGTGAGGTTTTAAATTATTACTTTTCATCTGTGTTCACTATGGAGAAGGACGATGCAGGTGTAGCGATCAGGGAGGTGGTTGTGATATATTTGAAAAAATTAGCATTGAAAGGGAGGAGATAGAAGCGGTTTTAGCGGGCTTAAAAGTGGATAAATTCCCAGGCCCAGATGAGATGTGTCCCAGGCTGTTATGTAAGGCAAGGGAGGAGATAGCAGGGGTTCTGACACAAATTTTCAAATTCTCTCTGGCCACAGGAGAGGTGCCAGAGGACTGGAGGACAGCGAATGTAGTATCATTATTCAAGAAGGGTAGCAGGGATAAACCAAGTAATTATAGGCCAGTGAGTCTAAAATCAGTGGTAGGGAAACTATTGGAAAAAATTCTGAGGGACAGAATTAATTTCCACTTGGAGAGGCTTTGTCAGGGGGAGATCATGTCTAACAAACTTGATTGAATTTTTCGAGGAGGTGACTAGATGTGTAGATGAGGGTAAAGCAGTTGATGTAGTCTATATGGACTTCAGTAAGGCTTTTGATAAGGTCCCGCATGGGAGATTGGTGAAGAAGGTAAGAGCCCATGGGATCCAAGGCAATTTGGCAAATTGGATCCAAAATTGGCTTGGTGGCAGGAGGCAGAGGGTGATGGTCGAGGGTTGTTTTTGTGATTGTAAGCCTGTGACCAGTGGTGTACCGCAGGGATTGGTGCTGGGACCCTTGCTGTTTTTAGTGTACATTAATGATTTAGACATGAATATTGGAGGCATGATCAGTAATTTCACAGATGACATGAAAATTGGTGGTGTTGTAAATAGTGAGGAGGAAAGCCTTAGATTACTGGATGATATAGATGGGCTGGGAAGATGGGCAGAGAAGTGGCAAATGAAATTTAATCCTGAGAAGTGTGAGATGATGCATTTTGGGAGGACTAACAAGGTAAGGGAATATACATTGGATGGTAGGACCCTCGGAAGTACAGAAGGTCAGAGGGACCTTGGTGTACTTGTCCATAGATCACTGAAGGCAGCAGCACAGGTAGATAAGGTGGTTAGGAAGGCATATGGGATACTTGCCTTTATTAGCCGAGGCATAGAATATAAGAGCATGAAGGTTATGATGGAGCTGTATAAAATGCTAGTTAGGCCACAGCTGGAGTACTGTGTACAGTTCTGGTCACCACACTATAGGAAGGATGTGCTTGCACGGGAGAGGGTGCAGAGGAGATTCACCAGGATGTTGCCTGGGTTGGAGCATTTCAGCTGTGAAGAGAGACTGGATAGGCTAGGGTTGTTTTCCTTAGAGTAGAGAAGACTGAGGAAGGAACCTGATTGAGGTATACAAAATTATGAGGGGCATTGATAGGGTAGAAAGGAAGAAACTTTTTCCCTTAGCGGAAGTGTCAATAACCAAGTGGCATAGATTTAAAATAAGGGGCAGGAGGTTTAGAGGGGATTTGAGGAAAAAAAATTTCACCCAGCGGGTGGTTCGAATCTGAAACACACTGCCTGAAGGGGTGGTAGTGGCAGGAACCCTCGCAACATTTAATAAGTATTTAGATGAGTACTTGAAATGCCATGGCATACAAGGCTATGGGCCAAGTGCTGGAAAATGGGATCAGAATAGATAGGCTTGATGGCCGGCGGGGACAGGGTGGGCCGAACGGCCTGTTTCTGTGCTGTGTAACTCTATGACTCTATATTCTTTCCGTTCCCTGTCATAAAATGTAATTGTTAAGATTATTTTCCATGGTAGCATCTGCCATGAAAATTACAGAGGTCCTTTACACAGGTTTCTTTAAACAATAGAGCAATAAACTAAAATCAGTGACCAGGAAAAATGGCTTGCTTCATTAAGCCTATTGCTGTTTGCAGATCCTGACCCTCAGCTCAAAGACATGCATTCTTGGTGCTAAGAGAGTCTGGCTGATGGGCGGCAGTGATGCATCCAAAGTGGAGCTTGACAGCATCTATCCCATATTAATGAGTAACCCTCTCACTTAGCCCACAAACTCTAGGAGAGAGAGCATTGGAGGGCTCTGGTGGGGACCTTAATTGTTGAATGAGTTAGTAGAAGGGACTTTCAAACATTGAGAGAGTTTTATTACAGCAGTTGAGGTGGATAAAATGTTTTAAATCCTGATTCTGACTCAGACTCAAATAATCAGACCAAACATCCACCTACATGAAGGGCAGTTCACTCATTCCTATTCCAATATGCCCTAGTTTGCAATGATTCCACTTTGATGTGAAAATAATGACTTGCTCTGTTCTCTCACAGCAGATGGCAATGCAATAGTCTATGATAGTTCTTTATATGGATGGAAATACAAAAATACCTTCTGCATTTCAATACTGTTGTGGGACAATATCATAAGCTGCCTGTTCCTTCTGCTTTCAGAAGAGAGATTCAATCCACTAGGGGATGTTGTTTCCATCTAATTTTTGTGTGTGTATGATTAGATTCTATGATTAATGTCAATGTTTTCCATTGTACAAAGTGTAGCATTTTACAGCAAAACATCAGGTTGTCAGATAAAAAAAAATGCTTTTTAGTACATCATACATAAATCTGATCAAGGGAACAAATGTAAACATCTGCAGTAGTTCAGGAAAAAGAATTCTAACCATTTACAGACTTTGCTACTTTTATTATGACAGCTACGATGGAGCATCTGATCACATAATGCGATTTTGTCTTGACAGCACAATCTGCAAGGGATGCCCTAAAGAGCACAGTATTGGAATTTGATGTCTTTAAAGCTTGTAAAAAATGTATAGGCTTGGCATTCCTCATAATTGAAGTGCTCATCCCTAAGTCGAAATTTGTTCCACAAAAGACAAACATCTTTCATATTATTTCTGTTCCCTGCAGCAATATGTAATAAAATGTCATTGATTGCATCATAACTTTTTGAAAGATTATTCACTGTATTGTTTTATTCCAAGTCTATGCGAGAGGTCTAGATTACATCTATTTTATTACTGTTTTCCAGCAGAATTTCTCACCCACAGCTGTTACAAAAATTTCTAAATTTACTTGTAACAGCCCTTCAAAACACTCCCACAGGGGATGCTGAGACCAAGTGGGCCCACATCAGAGACGCCATCAATGAGTCAGCTTTGACCACCTATGGCAAAAGTGCGAAGAGAAATGCAGACTGGTTTCAATCTCATAATGAAGAGCTGGAACCTGTCATAGCCGCTAAGCGCATTGCACTGTTGAACTACAAGAAAGCCCCCAGCGAGTTAACATCCGCAGCACTTAAAGCAGCCAGAAGCACTGCACAAAGAACAGCCAGGCGCTGCGCAAACGACTACTGGCAACACCTATGCAGTCATATTCAGCTGGCCTCAGACACCGGAAACATCAAAGGAATGTATGATGGCATGAAGAGAGCTCTTGGGCCAACCATCAAGAAGATCGCCCCCCTCAAATCTAAATCAGGGGACATAATCACTGACCAACGCAAACAAATGGACCGCTGGGTTGAGCACTACCTAGAACTGTACTCCAGGGAGAATGCTGTCACTGAGACTGCCCTCAATGCAGCCCAGCTTCTACCAGTCATGGATGAGCTGGACATACAGCCAACCAAATCGGAACTCAGTGATGCCATTGATTCTCTAGCCAGCGGAAAAGCCCCTGGGAAGGACAGCATTACCCCTGAAATAATCAAGAGTGCCAAGCCTGCTATACTCTCAGCACTACATGAACTGCTTTGCCTGTGCTGGGACGAGGGAGCAGTACCACAGGACATGCGCGATGCCAATATCATCACCCTCTATAAAAACAAAGGTGACAACTGCAACAACTACCGTGGAATCTCCTTGCTCAGCATAGTGGGGAAAGTCTTTGCTCGAGTCGCTCTGAACAGGCTCCAGAAGCTGGCCGAGTGCGTCTACCCTGAGGCACAGTGTGCCTTTCGTGCAGAGAGATCGACTATTGACATGCTGTTCTCCCTTCGTCAGATACAGGAGAAATGCCGTGAGCAACAGATGCCCCTCTATATTGCTTTCATTGATCTTACCAAAGCCTTTGACCTCGTCAGCAGACGTGGTCTCTTCAGACTACTAGAAAAGATCGGATGTCCACCAAAGCTACTAAGTATCATCACCTCATTCCATGACAATATGAAAGGCACAATTCAACATGGTGGCTCCTCATCAGAGCCCTTTCCTATCCTGAGTGGCGTGAAACAGGGCTGTGTTCTCGCACCCACACTTTTTGGTGTTTTCTTCTCCCTGCTGCTTTCACATGCGTTCAAGTCCTCTGAAGAAGGAATTTTCCTCCACACAAGATCAGGGGGCAGGTTGTTCAACCTTGCCCGTCTAAGAGCGAAGTCCAAAGTACGGAAAGTCCTCATCAGGGAACTCCTCTTTGCTGACAATGCTGCTTTAACATCTCACACTGAAGAGTGCCTGCAGAGTCTCATCGACAGGTTTGCGTCTGCCTGCAATGAATTTGGCCTAACCATCAGCCTCAAGAAAACGAACATCATGGGGCACGTCAGAAATGCTCCATCCATCAATATTGGCGACCACGTTCTGGAAGTGGTTCAAGAGTTCACCTATCTAGGCTCAACTATCACCAGTAACCTGTCTCTAGATGCAGAAATCAACAAGCGCATGGGTAAGGCTTCCACTGCTATGTCCAGACTGGCCTAGAGAGTGTGGGAAAATGGCGCACTGACACGGAACACAAAAGTCCGAGTGTATCAGGCCTGTGTCCTCAGTAGCTTGCTCTATGGCAGCGAGGCCTGGACAACGTATGCCAGCCAAGAGCGACGTCTCAATTCATTCCATCTTCGCTGCCTCCGGAGAATACTTGGCATCAGGTGGCAGGACCGTATCTCCAACACAGAAATCCTCGAGGCGGCCAACACCCCCAGCTTATACACACGACTGAGTCAGCGGCGCTTGAGATGGCTTGGCCATATGAGCCGCATGGAAGATGGCAGGATCCCCAAAGACACATTGTACAGCGAGCTCGCCACTGGTATCAGACCCACTGGCCGTCCACGTCTCCGCTTTAAAGACGTCTGCAAACGCGACATGAAATCCTGTGACATTGATCACAAGTCGTGGGAGTCAGTTGCCAGCGTTCGCCAGAGCTGGCGGGCAGCCATAAAGACAGGGCTAAAATGTGGCGAGTCGAAGAGACTTAGTAGTTGGCAGGAAAAAAGACAGAGGCGCAAGGGGAGAGCCAACTGTGCAACAGCCCCGACAAACAAACTTCGCTGCAGCACCTGTGGAAGAGCCTGTCACTCTAGAATTGGCCTTTATAGCCACTCCAGGCGCTGCTTCACAAACCACTGACCACCTCCAGGCGCGTATCCATTGTCTCTCGAGATAAGGAGGCCTAAAAGAAAAAGAATTTCCCTTGGCTGGTTCACTTGCAATATTACAGTAATTGATTAGAAAAGCAGATCAATGTGAATTAGCAATTTGCATGGTGAAGATTTAATTAAATTAATTTTGATTTTAATAAGACTATTTTTTTTTGTTTGCAAGTCTCACTCAGCCAGAAAGTGAGAGAAGTTTGCTGTGGGCCTATGGGATTAGTCTATACACTGTCATGCTAGGCCCCACCTGCCAAGAATGAGGCACATTAATTTTGTCAAAAACATTGCTTTTAAACTGTTACTGGCGTGAAGAAAGGACTTGTTAAAGAGATCAACTATGGCTGGAAAAACATTTGCATATTAACAGACGGTGTTTGGAAGGACAAAGCAGCCATTCCCTGACATTAAATCCACAATGGTCTTTTGATCACCAGACATTGAAGGTGGGGGAGCTCGCAATCCAGGCTGGCTGCTAAGATGGCCGAATACACAAACGGACATGGTCAAACCAGCTAGTCACGTAACTAACCTATTGGGCAACCTGAGTTTTTTGAATTTGTCCAAACAATTTGCGCAGAAAGCTGTTTGCTCCTGGACTGAGAAGATCTCTCTCCTGTCTGCTCCCATCTTTTTCTCACAAGCCTCTGGATCCACTGAAGACACATGAATCCCAAGAGCGAAAAGTCTCCTACAGCAAACAAGGTTTAAGATGAATACCGGGCCCCAACAAAAAGCAAGATCTACCTACAATCAAGGACTCTACAGTGAGTGCAAAGAACCATAACAACAACTCTTCAGATATTGCCTCAAACCATTCCACTTTATTTTTCTTCTGCTCTTTTCTGTCTCTATTTTCCTGTGTCTATCGCATATGCGTGCTGGTGTGGGGTGCGGCATGTATCCTCTGGCGTTAACTGAATTCGAGTTTAAGTTTAATAAATTTCAACTTTTCTTCTTTAAACCTACGAAAGCCTGTTTGCGCTGGTTTCTTTGCCTTTTAATTGGAAAGCAGTGAGCAAGGATTCACCAAGGAAGAGCTAAAAATACAGTGTGTTTAAAATTAAACCCTGTTTCAGTAAGACCAGGTGAAGCCTGAAAGGGAACCCTGGACCGCTTTCTCACCTGGTTGTAACAACACATAGAATTATGTATTTGAGCACCGAAGAACTAATTTGCTGAGAAATTCAATTATTGTTGATGCAAAGTAAAGAGTGTCTGTTGATGAGCTTTAATGTTAAACTTCCAAATGAAAATGATGACTGTTTGACTGAGCTAAATTTTCCTGCAAGCTTAAATTATTATGGATAGAAACTTCTTCTGACAAGACAAATCTCTCCATTATTATCATGATATCCCTGTGAGATGAGTGCAAATTCAAGCCAACACCTGAGCTGAACTGAATTTGGTTGACTTGACTGAGCTAAATCAAAGCTAACCCTGAGTTTATATTTCTCAGATAATGGAACTTGAACATTTTTGAGCAGTGTCCCTTTGTTCCTTATGACCAAGCTAAAATGTTCTATACCGATCAAATGGAAGAAGCAATCAAATGGATGTGAGTTTGTGACAGAAACAAAAATATTTGGTCAAAGGCCTTATCCTTTTGAGCTGCTCCCTCTTGGAAACTGTCACTGAGCTAGATACTCTTTACAGTTATAAAAACAGAAATGCTGGAAATACTCAGCAGGTCTGGCAGCATCTGTAGATAAAGAAGCAGAGTTAATGTTTCAAGTCAGTGACCCTTCATCAGAACAGTTCTGATGAAGGGTCACTGACCCGAAACGTTAACTCTGCTTCTCTGTCCACAGATGCTGCCAGACCTGCTGAGTATTTCCAGCATTTCTTGTTTTTATTTCAGATTTCCAGCATCTGCAGTATTTTGCTTTTACTCTTTACAGTTAGACTGAAACTGAAATGAACATTTTCTGCAATTGAATAAAGAATATGTTTAAGTTGAGGAGAAAGGGCATTGTAACATTAATTTGAAAGTTTTTTTGCAGGGGAAGAGTGAGGCAAATGTGCACCATATTGCCCAGATTCTAGATTTTGTTTTAAAAGTGACAGGAAGAGAAATTGGCTTCTGCTCAACTATGTTCATGAAACTGGTGAGGCAATTACAATGGGTGCCCAAAGAAGTCTGCCTGAGGATTGCCTGAATTTGTTTCTTCGGCCTCCTACCTTGAAAGCAGCGAGCTGAGGGTGCCAATTATGTAACCCGATGCAGCTCGCCTGTCAGACCCAGTGCAAGATTGACCAGTTCAATTGTCAGCAGTGGCACTCAGATCCTGGGATGAAATGGAAAGGGCAAAAGGGAAAAGGTGAGTGCGCAGTGTTACCATGGAGCCAGGAGGATCAGGAGTGCAGGTAAGTTAGAAAATACTTACTTGTCTTTGGTGCCCTCCAATGATCCCTTTAAGACAAATGTAAATCATGTTGTTCGATTATAAAATTGTAGATTTTGGGCTTCTGGCTAGTCCACTTTAGAACGTGGAAAACTAGTCTGAGTTTGCACAGCTTTGCCTAATTTTTGACCAATCGCAGAGCGGGGTCCTTAAACAGGTGTTAGGCACCTGATTAGCATATGCAAAGGTACCTAATGCTTATTCGGGGCAACTGTTCAGGACACCTAAATATTGCCCAGGCCAATATGGCACAGAACATAATTGAGATGTCCTTGGGGGCCACACCCTACAATAAGGGTGCAGCAAGTTCCAATTCTATTTCGAATGCGTGTTACTCTGTCGACTGGACATCCAAATTAGGGAAACAGAAATCAAACCTGTCATTGTCTATGATGGTGCTATAAAATCATTGGTATACCCAGTGATATCAGTTATATTATTTAAAATAACTTTCTCACTTCTGTAACTTCCTATCTTCCTCACACTTGCTTGCAAACATTCTGCCTGGCGTTATGTTACCAATAATCATGACACATTTCTTGTAAATATGATTCAGATGATTTCAAGTCTATTTCTAAACTGTTATTGTTAAAGCAGCTTAAAATTGGATGTAATTGGAATAACAAACATAACATATGTACATATTATTATTTGTTTCAGTGCTCAACTCCGTCTTGTACACAACAATGACTGTATACTCACAATGGTTCTGACAAAAGGTTATTGACTCTTTTTCTCTCACCACAGATGCTGCCTGACCTGCTGAGTATTTCCAGCATTTTCTGTTTTAGGTTTGATAGAGGTTAAATTGAGTAGCCTCCAAAATGGGCAACAAATGCTTGATTAACCCATACCCATTTAGTGGAATGCAGGCAGGATGGCAAATACGTGCTGCCTGCTCATTATAATGATATTTGCATGCAGCCAGCACTAGCTGTGCTGTTTATTGGCTGGACGCATCAGCCCAGACCCAATATGGTTAATTCCGAGCACTACTTAAAACTAGCCTGCACCTCTTAAAGGGAAGGTGCATTGTGGCTGCAGGAGGTGTTGAAATAATTAGGAATATTATGCTGTGCAATTGTCAACAATGGCTAACTGTGGAAGAGAGTGGACATCAAGATTTTTGGACACTGCAATGGATCTCTTGGTGGAGGAGGTGGAATGAAGGGGGAGATGTCCTGTATTCTGGATTTGGGTGGGGGGGAAGGGTGCATAAGGTGTGGAGGAGGGGGGAGGACATTCAACTACATGATGAAAAGACAGTGGGAGCAGATGTGGAGGGCAGTCCCAGGAGTTTACCCCAAGGGCCTGGGTGCAATGCCGCAAGAAGTTTAATGACTACACACAAGTGGTCAATGTCAGTGAATGCATATCCCACCAACTGCTTACTTCAGCCACTGCTCAATTCACCACATCCCCATCACTTACCTACCAACAGTCTCTATCAATCAGAACTTGTCCCCAACATTTATAGCTTCATCTCACAAAATGTTGGCATGGCCTGTCCTCTAAGTTACTAATTCAGGTGAGCCTGCTCCATGGCTATCTCAGCCCAGATTTTGGCTTTAATACAAAACTAAATCTCAAATATCAACAAGTCCTAGGCCAGGCTAATTGAAGTGGAAAGTATTCAGGATAGTGTGTCATTGTTTTGGGTGAAAATTGAACTAAATGTGGTCAAGACTTGTCTCGTCAGCTATGTGAGGTCTAGCTGGCACAAGTACAAGCTTGTTGTGCAATGCCTTGCACCATTGTATCTTTGATCAAGGTTAATTAAATAATGTGGACTTCAGAGGCCTTTTGAATGTTCAAGTGCAAGCAAATTCTTTCATATCTGGCTGGAGATGCAGGCCCCAAATTTCCCTGTTGTATCAGGAAGGCATTGTAATCATTATTCAAAGAATTTTCCACTGGAAGTGACATTGGACATATCATAAGCCTAACCAAATATGGACAGGCATTTTATAATGGGAAGCAAATGATAACATGAAGTCATAAAACATATGTTGGGGGAAGTTCTAATTTATCCATGACTTAATGTCAGGCAAGCAGTTTGTGAAGTCAAAGAAGAGGTGGCGAGAATAAACTCAGTTCACATATGGAAACTGTTCCCATGTCTATGGTTAATGTCACTGAGGGGCAAGAAGTAAAGTAGGAAAAGGAGGACAAGGATGGAACCTCAGGATACACCAGAGTTGAACTTGCATAATAGGAAGGGAACCCATTGTGAGAGATGTATTGGCTGAATTGGTACAAGTAGGAGTGGAAGCATTCAGGAGCATTATCATAAATGTGGACCATAGAACAAAGATACTGTGAGGAAGATTAATGATTGCCCATACTGAATGTTGTTAAATTGATTAAGGAGACAATGCACTATAGTTGCAGTCACAGGGGATATTATTCATCAGAGAAAAAAGGCATGAAAGTTCTGGTTGTCAGTTGTAACAGTAGATTATTATTTTATCTGTTGGCTTGCATTCCAGCATTCTGTTCTGTTGGAGCTAAGTCAAATGATCACTCCAACTTCAAGTTAAAAATCTGTCACAGGCCTTGCCTTTTGTTCTTTCCTCCCATACCCTCCTAAGCTGCCTCCATATTTGTTTCAAACCTATTACATCTCTAAGTTCTTACAGTTCTGACAATAGGTCATCGACCTGAAATGCTAATTGTTTCTCTCTCCACAGATGCTAATTATTTCCAGCATTTTCTGTTTTTATTTCAACTTGGCTGCTGCTAAATCTGACAAATATTCCGTGGCTGGACGAATCTGAGTAATTTTGGAGGGTTCCTAGTGGCATTCGTATCTTTACTGGGACAGCGATAAGGTGGAGAATGGCTGCAGGAGGCCTCAGTTGCCTGCATCAGTGAAGCTGGCCTCGCTATTTGCAGCACAACTGACACACATACCAAATTGTTAAAATATGAAGTAAGTGATGTTTCAGACTGCAATTGATTGTCCTGCAATTAACTGCATTCTTTAATATATACAATTAAAGTAAATAGTTATCATAAACATATTGGAGTTTTAAAGAGTGATATTGCTAGAATTTTATTAGGTAAGGGTATCAGGCATATAGATTTAAGGCAGGTAAGTGGTTCTAATTGAATGGCACAGCAAGCTCGAGAATGGCCTACTCCAGTTCCTATGTTCCTATGCCATATTGATAGTCCTTGGAGGAAAATTCATTTAGGCCTGTTTTAAGGCATGGGGATTGCAATGGACCATCACCCTGCGCATGGCCCCATTGAGGTAGGTGGCACACAAATTTTATGCTACCTCCTCATCTATATGATTTCAGCTTGCAGCCCAGTGCAGAACGCACTGCTGACTGCCTACATACTAAACAGGGCAGCATACGTGGCTAGCACATGTTTCAGATAGTCTGCATGTCTTCAAGGCAGCCTGGCCCTCTTAAAGGGGAGCAGCATTCATTGCACAGAAGTTGCTGCAGACTGTCTGTGGATGACTTAGAGAAAAGCAAAAACACAAAATGGTGTAACAGGCAAGAGAGCGGGCTCCAAGGTTTTCTGGTGTGGCATTGGAGGCAACAGTACAGGAAGAGGAAAGGAGGAGAGAAGCAATGTTTCTGCAGGGGGCCAGGAGGCCATCAAGGCACACACTGAGAAGGAAAAGGGAACAGGTGGTCAGGGAGGTCATTTCCCAGACTCTGGCCCTGAGGATCTGGCAGCAGTGCTGCAAGAAGTTCAATGACCTCGCACAGGTGTTCAAGGCCAGTGAATGCATCTTCACATGACATCTCCTATTCACCACTCCACCAATATCTCACACTGTTCAATTCACTGCACCTCATCACTCACCTATCAGTAATCTCGAGCAATCAGGACTCAGGCCGAACATTCACAGACTCCACCTCACCTGTACACACATACTAATGCTGCAAATCTCACAAACACCTGTTGCTGCTTTCACATACCTACAGCCATTCAGCTCTGGCAGGCACATCACAACGCACTCACTGATACCTTTCTTCTCTCTTACAGCACAAAATGGTCCATAACAGGAGGGAACAGAACAGAACCTGAGGAGGACAATAATGCCTGCATCACCTGAGCTCTGCATCATGGGGCAAGCTGTGACAGAGAACATTCAGGACAATGATATCTTCCTGCCTTATGTCTCACTCACATCCTGCTCTCTGGCATGTAGTGCAAGCTGCAGATGGTGTGACCATAGTCCTCTTGCAATGCACCCCATCCATTTCCCCTAACCCCAACACTCCCTCTTCTTTATTTATTTAGAGATACAGCACTGAAACAGGCCCTTCGGCCACTGAGTCTGTGCCAACCAACAACCACCCATTTATACTAATCCTACATTAGCCCCGTATTCCCTCCCACATCCCCACCATTCTCCTACCACCTACCCACACTAGGGGCAACTTACAATGGCCACTTTACCTATGAACCTGCAAGTCTTTGGCTGTGGGAGGAAACCAGAGCACCCAGCAGAAACCCATGCAGTCACAGGGAGAACTTGCAAACTCAACACAGGCAGTACCCAGAACTGAACCCAGGCTGCTGGAGCTGTGAGGCTGCGGTACTAACCACTGCACCACTGTGCCACCCCATTCTGTATCACTGCTTTCAAATACCTAAGAACTGCACCTGCCCAGCCAGTGGAGCCTCATAAGGAAGGGAGACAGTTACACCTGATCTCTGATGAAGAAGCATTATGACTTGATTTGACACGAGCAGCCACCAGCTCAGGTTCTGGCTGTACGGCTGGGATTCTGTCTGGTGACAGGTGTCTCGACTACTGGCAAAAGAGCTGGCAAGAGCCCCACATCACCTTCTCTGGGGAAGGCCCTCCAAATCAAGTGCCAATTAGGCACTTAAGTGGACATGGTGGGCCTTCCCCGGGATCAAGGACCCCAGCGGCAGAACTCCCTCCTGCTGAGGGCTGTTGATCAATCAGAGGCCAGCAGGTCTTTAACTGAGCAGCACCACGGCGGCTGTGGTTACAGCTGCTGGTACTGGACTCACCCGAGGCCCTGGAACCAGGCCACTGGTAAATCACAGTGGGTGGGGATTCACGAGGTGGGGGTCGTGTGGGAGGAAGGTGCAGGGGGGTCGGCAGCAAGGGAAGTGGTGTGACTCTCAGAGGGCCCCCCTTTCCGATGCCAGGTCCCTCGATCAGGCAAAAAGTGACTTTTAACGAGGGACCACCCCTACCCCACAGAGACAGCAAGCAACCCACACAGGTTTGCTTAGTGTGCTCTCTGTGCAGCAACAGGCCCACCTGCCACTGGACTAATTCTGGTGGCGGCAGGATGAGGCCCTTTAATTGGTTATTAATTGCCCATTTAATGGCCTCAATTGGTGACGGGGCGCGAAGGCCGTTCACAGGCCCTCCCACCCCGGACATTAATTTGGGTGGAGGCGGGAAGGTGGCAGGGATCCCCCCTACCCTGCCCCCCAGCCTCTGGCAACATCCTGCCCGATTATATGCTCTCCGTGTCTCCAAATCCGACGTGGGAGAGAGCATAAAATTCCCCCCTACGTGTATCATTAGAGAGTAGTATAAAGTCAGAATCGACATGTGGTGAGTTAGTGGGCATGAGCCAGGTCACGTGAAAGGATAGTTTGTAGGTCAGCTCACCAAGGTCACAGAGGAGTTCTGCTGCAGGGGGCTCAGATGAGGATTTTGATGGGGCAGCCTACTGGAGAATGCTGATCATCATGCACAACAAAACACTTAGTACATTGACAGGTCTGCCATACAGCCTGTTGGGAGTATGGAGGAGTTTGGCATCAACATGGTACAGGGCTTTGCACAGAACTTGAAGCCTATCCTTTCCAGCATGGATGTGGTGGCCAACTCCATGAAAACACTTCCAGACCAACCCATGATGCAGAGTCTGGTGGCCGATGCCTCAGCTTTCAGTACAACATTGACAAAAGCCACCCAACAGCTCAATGCTGCAGTGGAAGCTCAAGCAGATGTCATGAGACTGCTGCCATCATGGCTTCAATACTAATGCTCAAAGGGGCATGCAGCCTCTCACAGCTGTCCAGCAATCTCTCCTCTAGCAGGTTACTATGAGTGCTGAGGTGCCGCCCTGGGGGAAGTGCCAGTAGCTCTGTGTTGCGTGCAACAGAGTCCCAGACTAATGCCCTGGGGACATGGGTTCAAATCCCATCACTGCAGCAGGTGGAATTTTAATTCAATTAATTAATAAAAGTCTGGAATTGGAAGCTAATCTCATTAATGGTCCCATGAAACTATCATTGATTGTCATAAAAATACATCTGGTTCATTAATGTCCTTTAGGGAAGGAAATCTGCAGTCCTTACCTGGTCTGGCAACATGTGACTTCAGTCCCACAGCAATGTGATTGACTTTTAACTGCCCTCTGAAGCCACTCAGTTGTCAAGAGCAATTCGGGATGGTAAACAAGTGCTGGCCTTGCCAGTGAAGCCCTCATCCCATGAAAGAATTTTAAAAAACTGCTGTCTTCTGTCAGGATGACAACATTAATGCTCCCATCACTGCCACTCAACCTGTGGCCTTGCTGTTGCCTGTCAGCCAGCCAGCCCAGACTGCTGCGACCGATGCCAGGCTGGTGCAGTCTGAAGCTGGGCCTTCAAGGCCCAGAGTTGCTTGAGATCATCCTGCAAGGGCATCTGCAGACTTCCTCACTTAAACTCAGCAGCCTTCCACTAGCCATGCAGCAGCCACTGGGGTAGCACTGCATTGGAGCACTAGGACAGGCAAAAAGGCACCTGGAAGGGAATACATAGAGGTGAATAGTTCAGTTTTGTATGTATTCTTGTAAAAGTGGCTAGAAAGAGTTTTTATGGAATGGTTTATTGTTGGTGACTTTTATTTCTGGGCTTTGGCCAAGTGGATGCTGTGATGCTATGAAGCAGAATGATTGAGAGGTGGGATATTTTGGAGTAACTGCAATATGGGAATGACATTTTAGGGGAAACGGAGACTCAGATTGTACTCACAGACAGCCTTTCCAGAGTTAAGGTGCTCCTAGATGCTTCCTCCCTTTCTCCTCTTCTCCTCCCCAGATGGCCTCTAAATGTTTGGTGACAAGAGATGCACCATCATGATAGCTAGGTTGTGGAGGATGCAGCAACCACGACCAACTTGGACACACATTTTGATGAGTGCTGGAGGGTGGACCCCGTCGACCCCCCCAAGCGGTCTAGGAAACAGAACTGTTACTTTAGGACGCCCATTATTTGCTGCACAACATTCCTGTTGCTGCATGGCTCTCATTATAGGCACACTGTCCTCACATGGTCAGGTGGCAGAGGGTAGTCATAAGCCAGGTGTATAGCAGGTATTCCTTACCTCCTAGCAGCCAGCCTCTGGTTCATCATTGTGTTACAAAGTTGATGGGTACGGCTGACTTCCACAGTATGAAGGCATTGTGCCTCCTGTGAGGATAGCAGGCATTGACCAAGAGGTTCTACTGGTCATGATTGCACACCAACTGTATGTTAATTGAGTGGTAATTCATAGGAACATAGGAACAGGAGTAGGTCATTCAGCCAGTCGAGCCTGCTCCGCCATTCAATTAGATCATGGCTGATCATTTACCTCCAATGCCATTTTCCCGCACTGTTCCCATATCACTTAATGTCACTAGTATCCAGGCATCTATCGATTTCTGTCTTGAAGATGCTCAATGATTGAGCTTCCCCAGCCCTCTGGGGTAGAGAATTCCAAAGATTCACCCCCCCCTCTGAGTGACGAAGTTCCTCCGCATCTCAGTCTCAGATAGCTCACCCCTTATCCTGAGATGATGTCTCCCGGTTCTAGACTCACCAGCCAGGGGAAACATCCTATTTACATCCACCCTGTCACGCCCTGTAAGTATTTTATAAATTTCAATGAGATAATTTCTCATTCTTCGAAACTCCAGAGAATACAGGCCCAGTTTCCTCATAAGACAATCCTGCCATCCAAGGGATTAGTCTGGTGAATATTCGTTGCACTCAAGTTTATCCTTCCTTAGATAAGGAGACAAAACTGTACACAATACTCCAGGTGCGGTCTCACTAAAGCTCTATACAATTACAGCAAGACATTTTTACTCTTGTACTCAAATCCTCTTGCGATGAAGGCCAACATACCATGTGCCTTCCTAATTTTTGCTGCACCTTCATGTTAGCTTTCAGTGACTCATGAACAAGGACTCCCAGGTCTCTTTGAACATCAACACTTTCCAACCTCTCACCATTTAAGAAATACTCTGCATTTGTGTTTTTTCTACCAAAATGGATAACTTCACACTTATTCAAATTATATTCCATCTGCCATATTCTTGCGCACTTAGCCGGACCAAGTCCCTTTGAAGCCTTCTTGAATCCTCCTCACAATTTACATTCCCACCTAGTTTTGTGTCATCAGAAAATTTGGAAATATTACATTTGGTCCCCACATTCAAATCATTTATATAGATTGTGAACAGCTGTGGCCCCAGCACTGATCCTTGCGGTATCCAACTAGTGACAGCCTGGCATCCTGAAAATGACCCGTTTATTCCTACTGTCTGTTTTCTGTCTGTTAACAAATTCTCAATCCATACCAGTATATTACCCCCAATCCCATGTCCTATAATTTTGTTTACTAATCTCCTGTATGGGACCTGATCAAAAGCCTTTTGAAAATCCAAATACACCACATTCACTGGTTCCCCCTTATCTCTGCTACAAGTAATATCTTCAAAAGTTCCAACAGGTTTTTCAAGCGTGATTTCTGTTTCATAAATCCATATTGACTCTGCCCAATCATATTATTTTCTAAATGTCTAGTTATCACATCCCTACTACTGACATCAAACTAACAGGTCTGTAGTTCCCCATTTTCTTTCTCCCTCCTTTCTTAAATAGTGGGGTTACATTTGCTATTTTCCAGTCTGCAGGAACCTTTCCAGAATCTATAGAATTTTGAAAGATAACCATCAATGCATCCATTATCTTTATAGCCACCTTCTTCAACACTCTAGGAGGTAGATCATCTGGTCCAGTTAATTTATCAACCTTCAATCCAGTTAATTTTTTGAGTACTTCCTCGTTTCATAATATCAATTTCTTTCAGTTCCTCTTGGAGTTACAGAACATCTCCCTGTTAATATGTGGGGCCTGCAGAGCCACATGTGTGCAGTTGATTGCACCCTGCACCATTGAGGATCTTGATAGCCTGGCAAAACCATGTGCTCCCTCCTCCTGTTTCTCTCTGGTCAGTGAGAAGACGATGAAGTCCCCTCTCCTTCTATACAGGGCTTCTACCACCTCCCCACTGCAGTGATGCATGGTGAACAGTGAGATGTTGCTGATGTTGCCTGCTCCCATCTGAAAGGATCTACTAGCATCGAAATTTATGTTGAGGGTGACCTTGATGGCCACCATCCGTCCTCGTCCTGCTGCGGGGCTGTAGGTAGGGTTGCAGGAGGTGGCACATTTCAGTGACCACCTACTTGGTGTAGTGCAGGCGCCTCACACTGCTCCAAACTGAGGCGGAGGGAGGAGAAGTGTGCTGTGAAGACCCAAAGGTTTTTCTATGGTGGATACAGAGAGAATGTTTCCACTTGTGGGGAAGAGCATAACTAGAGGCCATCAATCTAAGATAGTCACCAAGAAATCCACCAGGGACTTTAGAAGAAAACTTTTTACCCAAACAGTGGCGAGAATGTGGAACTCGCTACCACAGGGAGTGGTTGAAGTGAATAGTATAGATGCATTTAACAGGAAGCTAGGCAAGTATGTGAGGGAGAAGGCAATAGAGGTTTATGATGATGGATTTAGATGAGGAAAGATGGGGGGAGGCATGAGTGGAGCATAAATGCTGGCATGATCTGGTTGGGCCGAATGGCCTGTTTCTGTGCCGTATATCCTGTGTAATCCTATGTAAACCCTTGGTGGGTAGGACCTTCTATTTAGAGCTCTCATTCTCCTCCCTCTGCGCACTGCTTCTCCACTCTGCTACCTGTGCTCCATTTCCATATCATGCTGCAGTCCAAGAGAGACTTTAACTATAGTCCCCATGACTGAAAGCAGCTTTCTCTTGACAGGGCAGAAAACTCGTCTGACTTCCTTGTCAGGATCCAGCATCGCTCCCTTGAAAATCCAAAAAGTAAGCAGAACTCCTCCAAGAACACAATATGGTACTTCCACAAACTCTGCACCAGCAAAAGTAAGTCAAAAGCACCTCACTTGAAAGTTGGATGATGATCTCTTTAAATAACGACAGTAGCTGGCAGCGATTATGGGAGGATGTTAACTGAACTTGCATGCTTCAAAATGGCAGGTCAAGCATCAAGTCAGTGTTCGAGGCTGTTTGACGTCATGATCTGCCTATTCTACATGCTTCTGGCACACACACAGCATGCCCATGCCCATGCTAGTGCCCTGTCAAGGTGCAGGCCATACTGGAAGTGGCTGGAAGCATTCTGGCTGCCATTATTTCACTTCTGGGTCCGAGCAATGCTACCAAGTCCAATTTCATGGCCCTTGTGTCCAATATTGCTATGACAGCAATGATGGAAAAATTGACATCACATTCTCATTACCTTGCAATTGCATCGACTCATATTTGAGTGGGCATACCTGATAGTTGTCTTCGCCTCAGGCAGGAATCCTGGAGGTGACAGTGATAAGTATGTATATTCCGGACAGCACCTCAGCCAATTGCTTGTACCCACTTGCCCCAGATAGGCCTAAAATCAAGCAGAATGCCTGTAGAAAATTTGGACCCTTATGAAATCCCTTTGTCCACTATTTTAAGGGACAAAACTGTATCATTTCAAGGTGCTAGTTCTACCTCAGGAATCATAGGAACCAGACTGATGAAAACAATGTCAGTCTGAAGCCTGAAGGCTTGTGACAAACATTGAGAAATATGTGGTTTAATGTGTGTCCTTTCAAATCTTTCTCAAGATATATGAGATGAAAAGTCCAAACTATCACAGATTGAGTTGACAAAGGACATTAGCCTGGTTGTCAAGTCTGGTTGGTCGTTACAATGATAATGTAGACAGTAGACACATGTCCTATCAATAAGTGTGCCACATTCTTCATCATGTTCTACAACATCAAGCTCAAAAGTGTCAGGACGAAGTGCATCATTTTTTTCTACTTTTTTGGCCTTATCTTCTATTTTACTTAAATAAAAATAGAAAATGCTGGAAATACTCAGCAGGTCTGGCAGCATGTGTGAAGAGAGAAGCAGAGTTAACGTTTCAGGTCTGTGACCTTTCACCAAAACAGATAAAAGGTTCTGATGAAAGGTCAGAGGCCTGAAACGTTAACTCTGCTTCTCTCTCCACAGATGCTGCCAGACCTGCTGAGCATTTCCAGCATTTTCTGTTTTTATTTCAGATTTCCAGCATCGGCAGTATTTTGCTTTTATTTGTTCTATTTTATTTGTTTGTCTGTCTCTATCAGTTTGTTCACATGTTCACTAATAAAAAAAGGAGCAAGAGAAAATATGCTAGCTGTGAACTTGTGAGTGATAAGAGAAGACTGGTTAATCATAAAACACAAGAAAATCATCCTAACCAACCAGTCAGGTCATAATGCCAATCCCACACCAAATTGTGGTGAATAATTTCTGATGGATTTCTGTTCAGATCCTAGCTTTTTTTTGTTTGTTCATGGGATGTGGGCATCACTGGCCAGGCCAACATTTATTGCCCGTTCCTAATTGCACTTGAGAAGGTGCTGGTGAGCTGCCTTCTTGAACCGCTGCAGTCCATGTGGAGTAGGTGCAGCCACAGTGCTGTTAGGAAGGGAATTCCAGGTTTTTGACCCAGTCACAGTGAAGGAATGGCAATTTAGTTCCAAGTCAGGATGGTGTGTGACTTGGAGGGGAACGTGCAGATGGTGGTGTTCCTGTGCATTTGCTGCCCTTGTCCTTCTAGGTGGTAGAGGTTGCGGGTTTGGAAGGTGCTGTCTAAAGAGCATTGGTGAGTTACTACAGTGCATCTTGTGGATAGTACACACTGCTGCCACTGTGCGTCAGTGGTGAAGGGAGCGAATGTTTAAAGTGGTGGATGGGGTGTCGATCAAGTGGGCTGCATTATCCTGGATGGTGTCGAGCTTCTTGAGTGTTGTTGCAGCTTCACCCATCCAGGCAAATGGAGAGTATCCCATCACTCTCCTGACTTGTGCCTTGTAGGTGTTGGACAGGCTTCGGGGAGTCAGGAGGTGAGTTGCTCACTGCAGAATTCCCAGCCTCTGTCCTGCTCTTGTAACCACAGTATTTATGTGGCTAGTCCAGTTCAATTTCTGGTCAATGGTAACCCCCAGGATGTTGATATTGGGGGATTCAGCGATGGTAACATTAAGGGGAGATGGTTAGATTCTGTCTTGTTTGAGATGGTCATTGCCTGGCACTTGTGTGGTGTGCACGTTACTTGTCACTTATCAGTGGCTGTCAACATTTCCTGGTCACTGGGATGACTGATCAATCGAGCTGGGATTTTCTTTAGGATCTTCCCACTCAGTTACCAAAATGCATGTAAATTCAGTTTCTTCTGTATTTCTTTGGAAGTTGTCGTGGCAGAGCAGGAGAAATTCTAGGGAAATCCTTGACCTTCATTTAAAATGGGTCAAATACATGGCTGAAAATAACCTTCATCAGCACAGTTTGTATTAACTGAATTCTTTAGATTACACTCTCATATTTGTCCTTTGATGATCAGACTGTACTAGTGTCAGGTGCAAATATTGGATGGACCTTCACACCATTGCCATTACTAGTGAAATCATTCAGCATGTGCAATAAAGCATATTTGTAGGAGATTGGTGATGCTTTTCCTGCAATCAATCCCACCGGCATCAATTTATATACATTTCCATGCCACAAATGTACATGTCATTTGATATGCTTAGAGGCAGCAGTGTTGCTAGTGTTCTACAGTGATCTTTTATCAAACAATTGTAGTTGTTTTATGAACCAGAGAGTTATTAACAGCAATTTACTGATCTTCTAAATCATAAAGCACACTTGCAGAAAACGAGTTAAGAATCATTACAATTGATCGAAATTAGGATTCACTGCATTGAGTTTCTTGGTGTCTGTTCATGAAGAATTAAAGTTAAACCCTGCTTAATGAATTTCTGCACTGACACTATTTGTAATTACTGCACCATCAGAGCTTGCTGTTAGCAAAATTATTGGTGCAGAGCGGGATACAGTTTTTGTTTGGAACTTAGTCATGTTAATAAATTTATCAAGTAGTGAATCCTGCTCAGCAGTATAGTGGAACCTGTACAATGGAAGGGTTTGTAACTATTTTTTTTTAATGCCAGTTTGAACCTCAGGTATATTTCACAATTAAAGTATTAATATTGTAATTCTAATGCAAATTTCTTTCATTTATATTTGTTTTCTTAATGCCGCTGAATGAATATATTAATTATTTTGCTGCTAATGCCATTAGTGACCGATTTAAAGCATATATTTAAAATATGTGCCATGTGTTAGAAAGTGCCTCTATGTTTCGTTAAATATATTTTTTGAGGATTCATTTTAAAAGATTTAAGAAATGTTAAACCTTGGGGTTTTCAAAGGGGGTCATGTAAAGGCCACTTGACTTTGAAAAACAGTCCCTGGAAATATTTTTCAAACGGGTCACTGAGAAGTCTTGTGAGAAAAACAAGCCTTTCCGGGAAACCACCTGACATCCAGCAACAACAACAAGCCTTTCTGGGAAACCACCTGATTTCCAGCTCAATAAATAACAGAGAACTTTGGACACCTGGAGAAGTTGTTTACAAAGAAGTGACAGGTCAAGTTTGATGGAGGTCAAAATGTTAACCTCCTGTTTTTGGTTTCACTTTTGAATTGTTTTGAGTTGGGGTTGAACTGTATAAAAAGAAAGAGAACTTCCAAGGAGAGAAGCGAATTCCCAAGGAAGGAGAGAAGACCGCAACACAGCTTAATTTTTCAGCATCTCTCTAAAAGACTCTGAGAAGTCTACTGTATGAAATTATCTCATCTCCTGTTTTTGAAGAAAAGCCTGCTAAATTAATTCTCAACGCCGCCTGAAAAGAACTGTTCTGAAAGGTTCCAGTAACCCTTCTTCATGTACTTGAAGGCCAGACTGTATGCCAGTTTTGAAACACAGCATATCTCATTTGCTGTTTCTTCAGTAATGAGCGAGTATTCAGCCCAAATACTTTGTTGTCTGTAATTGAGCTCTAAAAACAAAAATCCCTTTATTTTTCCGGTTAACCAGTGTATGTGTGTTTGCAAGTGAGAGGGGCTAAGGTAAAAAGGGAAGTTTAATATTTCAATCTGTGTGTTTATGCTTTACTTCATTACTAGTTAAGACATGTTTTGTAAAAAAAAACTGATAGATTTGTTGTTTATTAAAGAAACCTGGTTGGTGTGTTTTACTCGAGGATAAAAATAGAGTCTAGGATTGACCATATTGTTGAGTGGGAAAAAAATTTAAATATATGTTGTGGCCTGTGGAGTATTGGAACTAGAATAAACAGTGTACACCTCCCGCCTTGGTCCTGGCATATAATTGGGTTTCTTTGCTGGATAAACTCAACTCCGACGATGTACAATTGTAAATGGGGTAATAATAATTGAAAAGAAGAAAGGAAAAAGAAAAAACAGGTTTCTTGTGTAGTAAATTAAAGTTTACTCTACTGGAATGTCTCTATCAGTTGCTATGACTTTTATGGGGAAGGAGGATGTATCTCTGAGTGATTTGAGAGACTTAACCAAGGTTAAACTAAAGGATTTGGCAGAACTGTTGGTGTTAGAATTAAAACCAGGAGCAAAGAAAGCAAACATAATTGAAGTAATAGCACACCATTTGAAATTTGAAGAAGAAAGCAAACCAAAGGGTAGTGCAATTGAATTAGCTAAAATTTGGTTACAAATGAGGCAGATTGAACTTGACAAAGAAAAAGAAATAGCAATGAGAAAACCTGATCAGGAAAAAGAGTTGAAAAAACTTGAGCTTGAAAAAGAATTGACAATGAAAAAACTTAAGCTCGAATTTCAAAGAGAAAGAGAAGTAAAAGAATTCAAAATTAAAAAGTTGGAACTAAGACAACAGGGTGGCCTTGACTTCAACGGAATTTCTGGTGAGGAAAGTTTTGGCTCCAGCCCAGGACCCTGTGGAGTGCTATTTAAATTTGTGCAAGCCCTCCCTAAGTTTGAGGAAAGGGATATCGAGGCATTTTTCATCTCTTTAGAAAAGATAGCCAAACAGATGAAGTAGCCAAAGGAAAGCTGGACACTGCTTATGCAAAGCAGGTTGATGGGCAGAGCTCATGAAGTTTATGCCATGCTTTCTGAAGAGGCTTCTGCAGATCATGAGGTGGCAAAAAAGGCTATTTTTGCTGTGTATGAGTTAGTCCCTGAAACTTACAGGCAGAGATTTTAGAACCTCTGGGGATAGCCTGGGCAGACTTATATAGAATTTGAGAGGCTAAAGCAAATTAATTTTGATCATTGGATGTGGGCACTAAAGGCAGAGGCCAGGTATGAAAACCTTAGGGAACTAATTCTCCTGGAATAATTTAAAAATTCACTCCCTTCATTGGTAAGAACCCATGAATAGAACCAGAAGATTTCAATGGCCAGAGAGGCAGTGGAAACTGCTGATGATTATAGGCTTATGTATGAACCCAAACCCTTTGTCCATCATCCCCAAAAACCCGAGAAGAAGGTGGGAAGGTGAAAGGAAAACAAGTAGCCGGGAACAAGAAGGGACAGCTGGGAACACCCCAAGATCTCCTCCTCAGGCCAGAAAGGAAGATGCTGAGGGTGGAAGTGAGATCCGCAAGCCTAAGTGTTATCATTGTCACAAGGTGGGACACCGTTGTGCAAGATACTGGAAGTTGCAGGGTAAACCCATGGGACTTATTGGGGTACACTAAGTCAATGCAGAGAAAGGGGCCCTGACCAAGGGTACAGCAGATCAGGCTGTAGCTCTGACTGCAGCTGTAAGGCTAAATGCAAAAACCCCTGTGAGTGCAGGGGTTTTGAATGAGATACCTGAGAGTAAATGGGAATTCCTGTCGAAAGGAAAAGTAACTCCTTATCCCTCAAGTGAGGCACTCAATCCTACAGTTATACTTAGGGATACAGGAGCCACCCAAACTCTTCTGCTGGGGAAAGGCATAACATTTCCACCAGGGAGTGCACTGAATGCCAAGGTTTTAGTGAATGGTATTGGTGAGGAGTATATACCCGTATCTTTATACCGTGTGCCTAGAATGTGACTTAATGTCTGGAACAGTAACTGTAGGAGTTGTCTATTGTTTGCCAGTAGACAGAGTTGACCTACTCCTGTGGAATGGTTTGGCTGGAGTGATCCAAATTGTAGCTTCTCCAGAAGTCAAGGAAAAACCAAGTGACGTTAAGGAGACAGAACAGTTGTAGGAAAAGGTTCCAGGAATTTTTCCTTCATGTGTAGTGACCCGAGCAATGGCTAAACAAGTTCCACTATCGGAGGTAAAATTGGTACCACCGTCAGATAGTCAAATATCTGAAACTTTCTTTGGTGATTTGGATAATTCGAAGGAAATTTTCAATAAGTCTTCTCTGATCAAGGCTCAGCAAGCTGATCCAGAGTTAAATAAAGTGGCACAATCAGCTCTAACTGAAGCTGAGGCAAAGGGATTTCCGGAAGGCTACTATATTAAAAATAGGATTCTGATGAGGAAGTGGAGACCTCCTCACAGACCTGAGGATGAAGAATGGAGATAGTGTACTGCCAAAGTATCACCAGGAACTATTAAGGATAGCACAATAAATTTCTATAGTGGGACATGTGGAAGACCAAATCACGCATAAGTCGACATTTTCACTGGCCAGGTCTGTCCCAGGACCTGGTGCAGTTTTGTAAAGTGTGCCATACATGCCAGATTGTGGCAAAACCACAACCTGCCATCAAAAACCAGCACCTCTAATTCCCACACTAGTTTTTGGGGAACCATTTGGTAGGATGTTGGTAGGCTGTGTGGGACGTTTACTGAAAATAAAAGCGGCACACCAATATATACTCACTATTATGGAACATGGCTACTTGGTTCCCAGAGACCATTCCCTTGAAAACAATTTCTGCTAAAATAGAGGTAGAGAAGTTAACCCAGTTCTTCACAAGATAAAAATTACTGACTGAGATTCAGTCGGATCAAGGTTCCAATTTTATGTCAAAAATGTTTCAGGAAGTTATGGGTAATTTGGGTATAACAAAGTTGAAGTCTTCAGCATACTACCCACAGACACAAGGAATTTTAGAAAGGTACCATCAGAACCTCAAAACGATGATCAGGGCATTGTCAGGCAACACCCCCTTCCCCCCCCACTGCACCCCCCCCCCCACTTTTGCCGAGACTGAGGCACACATAATTTCGCCACATGAACATTAAAACTTAGAAAGTGCAAACCCCTGACTGGAAAGACATTTTACATAGTGACAGATGGTGTTGAAATAATGGGGATCTAGTAGTTGCTTCCCCAATACACAGAAGTGGTCAGACCAGTTTTAGTCACATGACTAACTGGCTATTGCAGAGGTTTGAACTGAGAGTTTTAAATTGGAGAGAACAATACTTGAGATGAGAAAGCTCCTGGTTTGATAAGACCTCTCTCCTGTCTGCCCTCATCTTTCTCTCACCAGCTTTGGAAATCATTGAAGACACATAAACTCAAACAGAGAAAAAAATCTCCTATGTGAATAAGGTTTAAAAGGAACACTGGGCCCCAATGAAACGCAAGACCAGATCTTCACTCAAGGACTACAGCATGCTAGCGTGAGTTTAAGTTTAAGGTTCAATAAATTTCATCTTTCTTCTTTAAACCACAGAAAGCCTGTTTGTGCTCATTTCTTTGCCTTATAATCGGAAAATTGTGAACAAGGATTCACAAAGGGCGAGCTCAAAACACAATGGCTGGAATTTTACGCCACCCCAGCGATCCGGATGATGGCGGGGAGATGGCGTAAAATTGAGCGGGAGGCTCTGGGAGGCCTTCCAAGCCCACTCCCGGCTCTGCCCCACTTTATGTGGGCCGTGGAAAGGTGAGAAACGGACCTCCCGCACCAGGCCAATCAAAGCAAATATGCATTTGCCTGCCTCCACGGATATTTTACTTGTGGCAAGCGGGCAACCAGTAGACATGAAAGACCACCCAGTGATACCTGGTGGCCTCTCAGCTCACCGAGAGGGGGGCCCTGGGGTGCCCGATTGAGGACCACCCCTGCTTTCCCAACCACCCCCAGGACCTGAGATGCCCCCCTTCCCCCCAAACGACCACCCTTGCCTCGCTGGGTCACAACCGATTCCCACAGCGAGGCAAACCCCAACTTACCTTCAGTCCCGGCTCCACATCCTTGGCTGGGCTGCAGTCCCAGCAGTGGCCACCACTTTTGATGGCACTATTGTGACTAGAGCTGCCAGCCCGATGATTGGCCAGCAGCTCAGTGAGGCGGGACTTACACCCGCTTGAGGGAGGAAGTCCCATCTCGGAGCATTTAAATCCCAGGGACCTGTAAAATGCGGGACGGATCCCCAGGCCGGGTGGAAGCAGATTTGCCACCGACTTTTACGTCCGCACGATGTAAAATCCAGCCCAGTGCGTGTAAAATTAAACCCAGTTACAATAAGATTAGGTGGAGATAGTAACAGACCCGTAGACACTTTTCTCACCTGTCATAACAGCATACTGTCATGAATATTTCCATGATTGGGATAAAGGGCTAGAATTTCTTTTGTTTGCCACTAGCAATTCACCTAATGAATCTACTGGCTTTAGTTCTTTTGAACTGGTTTAGGGACATGTGACAAGAGGACAGAATGAGAGCAGACAGGAGAGAGGTCTTATCAAACCAAAGCTACTAAGCATCATCACCTCGTTCCATGATAATATGAAAGGCACAGTTCAGCATAACGATGCATCATCAGACTCCTTTCCCATCCTGAGTGGTGTGAAACAGGGCTGTGTTCTCGCACCCACACTGCTTGGGATCTCCTTCTCACTGCTGCCCTCTCATGCGTTTAAGTCTTCAGAAGAAGGAAATTTCCTCCACACAAGATCAGATGGCAGGTTGTTCAACCTTGCCCATCTTAGAGCAAAGACCAAAGTACGGAAAGTCCTCATCAGGGAACTCCTCTTTGCTGACGAAGCCACATTAACATCCCACATGGAAGAGTGTCTGCAGAGACTCATCGACAGGCTTGCGGCTGCCTGCAATGAATTTGGCCTAACCACCAGTTTCAAGAAAACGAACATCATGAGACAGGACATCAGAAATGCTACGTCCATCAATATCAATGTCCACATTCTGGAAGTGGTTCAAGAGTTCACCTACCTGGGCTCAACCATCACCAGTAACCTGTTTCTCGATGCAGAAATCAACAAGTGCACGGGAAAGGCGTCCGCTGCTATGTCCAGACTGGCCAAGAGGGTGTGGGAAAATGGCGCACTGACACGGAACACAAAAGTCCAAGTGTTTCAAGCCTGTGTCCTCAATACCTTGCTCTACGGCAGTGAGGCCTGGACAATGTATGTCAGTAAAGAGTGACGTCTCAATGCATTCCATCTTCACTGTCTCCAGAGAATCCTTGGCATCAGGTGGCAGGACGATATCTCCAACGCAGAAGTCCTTGAGACAGCCAACATCCCCAGCATGTATGCCCCACTGAGCCAGCGGCGCTTGAGATGGCATGGCCACGTGAGAGCATAGAAGATGGCAGGATCCCCAAGGACGTATTGTACAGTGAGCTCATCACTGGTATCAGACCCACCGGCCGTCCACCAGTCCGCTTTAAAGACGTTTGCAAACGTGACATGAAGTCTTGCTACATTGACCACAAGTCATGGGAGCCAGTTGCCAGCGATCGCCAGAGCTGGTGGACAGCTATAAAGGCAGGGCTGAAGAGAGGCGAGTCGAAGAGACTCAGAAGTTGGCAGGAAAAGAGACAGCAGTGTAAGGAGAGAGCCAACTGTGTAACAGCCCCAACAACCAACTTTACCTGCAGCGCTTGTGGATGAGTCTGTCATTCTAGAATTGGCCTTTATAGCTCCACAAACCACTGACCACCTCTCGGTGCTTACCTATTGTATCTCGAGTCAAGGAGGCCAAACGGAAGGAAAAGGATAAGAGGTTCTCCAAAATGGATTAAAGAAAGGTTTTTAGAACAGACGGACGAATCTTCTGTATTAGATTATGTATCCTTGTTCTAGGAACAGCTCGCGAAGGCTTGCAAAGTGGCTCAGGAACCCCTTAAAGTTTCCCAAACAACGATGAAAGAATGGGCAGAGAAGCATGCCAAGACCCAAACATTTCAACCAGGGTATGAGGTGTCAGTATTACTGCCTTTACAGGGTGAACTGCTGAAAGCAGGGTTTAGTGGCCCATATAAAGTGGTAAAGAGACCTGGTAAAGTAAATGATTTGATTGACACCCCAGTTCGCCAGAAAAAAGAATTGGCTGTGTCACATCAATATGTTGAAACAATATTATCACCGAGAGGAGGATAAGCAAGCACAGGTTTGTCAGGTAGTAGGGCAGAGAAGGATGAAAAGGATAGTGAGGATGAGGCAGAAGGAGGCTTAGACAATTCTCAAATTGAACCTCCTACTATCTGGTTAGCTAGCACTTAATTGTTAGGGACATTGGACACTATGCTTTCACATTTAGATGCAGAACAATGAGAAGACCTAACAAGGTTACTAAAGAATCTGTAGGGACAAGCCAGGATGTACAACCTTAGCCATAGAAAGGGCTGAATTTTATTAGCGAGCAGCACATCGCACAGGGGCTCATTTAAATGGAAGGGGTGGAATGGCCACCCCCGATGGCGTAGAGGGGGCAGCCACAGCATCCCCAGCAGTGGCTTCAAGCCCTTAGGAACAAATTGAATTTTTAAAGGTACATTTTTGTGCATTATCTTTTAAAAAGTAATTAAAAGCTGGAGGCCTTTTCCCAACACCACCACCACGCCACCACCCCCCCTCCCCCCACCCCCTCCACCCCACCCTGCAATGTTTTTTTACTGGTTTATATCTCAAAAATGTATTTTATTCCCAACCCGAACTTTCCCCCCCAACCTTGTCACATTTGCCCTTCAACCCGCTCCCACCCTGATAAATTCATTCCACCCCTCCCCACCAGTGGCTCGCCTTGAATCCCCACATGGGGTTTGGAAGGTACGGGACTGCGGATCACCGGCCACAATATCGGTGTGGGATGGCCATCTAGTCCAGGTAAGTTAATTAGCATTTTTTTGCATAAGTTTGAGTAGGCAAATGAAGGCCCCGCCAAGGCCTCGCCACCACTGGTAAAATGCGGCAGGGCCTTTTCCGCATCGGGGGTCATGGCAGGCCTTTCCAGGAAGAATTTTCTGGGCCCCCTCGCCATGACCCCCAACACTGGAGGCCTCATAAAAATCAGCCCATGATGTGGATGTAGGGGAATCCTTTCCTATAAAACAGCATCCATATCACTTAAGTCCACAGAAACAGGCCCAGGTGAAAGCAGAAATCCAATCCATGTTGGAAAACCACCGAATTGAACCCAGTCAAAGCAGCTGGAGTTCACCAGTGGTATTAAAGCCTAAACCTGATGGTTCAACTAGACTCTACATAGACTACAGAAATGTTAATGCAGTAACAAAGACAGATACCTACCCAAAACTTCGCTTAGAAGACTGTATTGACAGAGTGGGCAGTGCCTTATTTCTTACAAAAATAGATTAGTTAAGGTGATACTGGCAAGTTCCTTTTACGCCCCCCAGCTAAAGAAATATCAGCCTTTGTCACACCAGACAGTCTTTTCCAATGCTGCGTGATGTCATTCAGGCTAAAAGAATGCCCCTGCAACCTTAAAGAGACTAATGAACCAAGTGGTAGCCAGTGTTCCTAACTGTGTAGTTTACCTTGATGATGTGCGGGTATACAGTGACACTTGGAAGGACCACTTGGAACAACTAGAATCTCTGTTTAGAAAGTTACAATCAGCTAATTTAGTAATAAATCTTGCCAAAAGTGAATTTGTGAAAGCGAGAGTGACCTACCTCAGGCATATAGTATGGCAAGGACAAAGCGTTGCCAAGAACCGCGAAAGTGAAAACATTGGTGGAGTTCCCTAACCCTAAGACTAAGTGAGAAATCATGAAGTTTTGGGGACGTATGGTTTTTACTAAAAGTTTGTACCAAATTTCAGTACCATAGCTGCTCCACAGACAGATTTACTACAGAGAAAGAAAACAAAGATAGTGTGATCAGTGGAGTGCCAAGCATCTTTTGAGAGGCTGAAGGCCATTTTGATTAATGAATCAGTGTTAGCTGCTCCAAATTTCACCAAGCCCATCAAGGTAGCAATTGATGCCAGTGGCCTGGGGGAGCAATTGATGCCAGTGGCCTGGGGGTCGGTGCAGTCCTATTACAAGAAGATGAATTAGGTATAGAAAGGCCAGTGGGATACTTTTCCAAAAAACTAAATCAACACCAAAAAAGATATTCAACAGTGGAAAAAAAAACCTTAGCTCTATTATTGGCTCTTAGGCATTTTGAAGTTTATGTCTGTCACAACTACAGAGAGACACTTGTATATACTGATCATAATCCCCTAGCCTTTTTTGAAAAAATTCAAAAACCAGAATGCCAGACTATTCTGATGTAGTTTACTATTACAGCCTGATCATTTAAAGATTATTCACATTGCTAGACAAAATAATGGGCTGAACTTTACCGGCCCCTCGATGCTGTGGGCTGCGGCGAGAGGCCTGCCTCGACCCTCGACGTCGAGAAGGGCCCGCTGCAAATTGCCGGCGGCAGGGGGCCCTCAGTGCAGACCCCACCCGCCACATGGCAACAGCACCACAATTAGCATATGGTAAACGGCACTTACCCTTGCTGATTATGCAGCCCGCTGCCTCTCCATTGACACTTCCTAATTTATCGATTAATGGGCGGCAGAAGGTAAGTTTCTTTTCAGGGGTCTCACTCTGCATTCCTAAAGAGAGGAGGGAGGGGAGCATTACAGGGGTCTCACTCTGCATACTGGAAGGGATGGGGTCTGGGATTACTGGAGGGAAATCTCTGCTGGCATGAAGGGAGGTACTGTGTACCATCCCTCTGTTAACAGTGTACGCTCTGTGTTTGTTCCTGTTTGTGAGGGAGCAATGGTACACTAGGCACCCTGTGTGTGGGGAGAGTGTCAGAAAGGGCAGGAGAATTAAGGTCATATGGATGGTGGGGGCAATCAATACAGCTAGTAGGTTCTTGATGTGGTCATGCTGTGCTACTCTGAGTGTTGGCCATGATGGGCAATGCCATGGCATGCCACATCGTTGATGGAGGAAAGCAGCTGATAAACCCATCAACACCAATCTCTGCCTTGTTAGGAACCTTCGAATATATGAAGGGTTCAACTTTATTTATCACACGAAAATAGGTATGGCTCATCCTACATTGTGTGATCCTCTGCTTGTGAGGATTCGTCTGCGCCAGAGGCAATATCACCAGGCAGGTGCGATCCATGTAGAGGCCCCCGGTCATGAGCAGCAGCCCCCAAGGGGAGCTTGCCATTATGTTTCCGTGCTTTTACAGGCCCCGCATGGCATGGTATCGGATGTCAGAGCACCAGTGTCAGAGGCGATTGCGCATATAGAGAGGGTGGTGATATGTTGCTGTGCCCTGCTCAAAGATGACCCTTCAGCCCATGGGCTCCGGTGGACATCCCTTTGTTCCTCATCGTGGCAGCGGTTCTCAAGCCTGACACCTCTGCAGAGACCTTTGTGGGTCACACAGTCTGCAGTGCCCTGCTGCATCAGTGAGGTCACCAATGCCCTGCACCGGAAGGCCAGTGAGTATGTTCACTTCAGGACGGACTCTCACAGCCAGGCCTAGAAGGACATTGGTTCTGGCACCTTTGCCAGAGAGCCATAGTTATAATGTTCACAGACTGCACTCATGTGTCCATCAGGCCTACTGCCAGGCTACCACTTGCAGACATCCCCATTAAAGTAGCCCTCTCAATCTAGGTGAAGCTGGTATGTGATCACCGCAGATGCTTGCTGCGAATGTGCGATCGCTTCTCAGGCAACTGCCTTGATGCCTGGGTCTTGTGCCAGTCCCAGCTGCCACCACTGTTCACTGAATTGGCTCAGATGGAGGGGTGGCTTCTTGGAGATAAGGGCTATCCTTTGCAGACATGGCTCCTGACACCAGTGAGAGACTCCACCACTGCTGCAGAGGAAAGATACAATGCCAGCCACTGAGCTACCAATGATCCACCATTGAGCAGAAGTTCGGCATACTGAAAGAGTGCCTCCAATGCCCGTATGGATAGAGTGATGCCCTGTACTACAGTCCAAAAAGGCCAGCTCCGTTCTTTGCTGCTAACTATGTACCCAATAGGGGCCAGGCCTGGCATGATGAGGAGAGACATCAACAGGATTCCTTCTCGGACTCTGAGGATGCTGAGGACCTACAACATAAAAGACGCATGGGAGGGCAGATGGCACCCAGGCTCTGCACGCAGGGCTAGCAGTGAGCTAGGGATGTCTGGAAGTGGCTTATCAGACAGTATATTTTGAGGATTCATTTTTGAAAGATTGAAGAAATGTTAAACTTTGGAGTTTTCAAAGGGGGTCCTGTAAAGGCCACCTGACTTTGAAAGATAGTCCCTGGAAATGTTTTATTAAAAGGATTACTGAGAAGTCTTGTAAAGAAAACAAGCCTTTCTGGGAAACCGCCTGACATCCAACTCAATAAATAACAGGGAACATTGGACACCTGGCAAAGTTGTTTCCAAAGAAGTGACAGGTCAACAATAAAAACAAGAAATGCTGGAAATACTCAGCAGGTCTGGCAGCATCTGTGGAGAGAGAAGCAGAGTTAATGTTTTGGGTCAGCGACCCTTCCTCAGAAAGATTGATGGAGGTCAAAATGTTGACCTCCTGTTGTCGGTTTCGCTTTTGAATTGTTTTGAGTTGGGGTTGAACTGTATAAAAAGGAAGAGAACTTCCAAGGAGAGAAGAGAATTCCCAATGAAGGAGAGAAGACCACAACACAGCTCAGCTTTCCAGCACCTCTCTAAAAGACTCTGAGAAGTCCACTGTGTCAACACATCTCATCTCCTGTCTTTGAAGAAAAATCTGCTAAATTAATTCTCAACACTGCCTGAAAAGAACTGTTTTGAAAGATCCCAATGGCCCATCTACATGTACTTGGCCAGACTGTATGCTGTTTTAGAATGTTTTAGCAACATATCTCATCTGCTACTTCTTCAAGAATGAGCAAGTATTTAGCCCAAGTACTTTTTTGTTTGTAATAGAGCTCGAAAAACAAAAATCCCTTTATTTTTCTTGTTAACTGATGTATGTGCATGTGCGAGTATGAGGGGCTAAGGTAAAAAGGGAAGTTTAATATTTCAATCTGTGTGTTTATGCTTTACTTCATTACTGGGTAAGACTTGTTTTATAAAGACACTGATACATTTGTCGTTTATTAAAGAAACCTGGTTAGTGTGTTTTATTCTGGGATAAAAAATAAAGTCTATCATTGACAATATCAATAAGTGGGGGAAAAATGAAAATATATGTTGTGACCTTTGGAGAAGTGGAACTAGAATAAATAGTGCACTCCTCCCGCCTCAGTCATAACACATGCTATAATATAAATATTTTAAAGTATTGAAAGTTCTTGCTGAATAACAAAGTGCTAATTGAATTTTTCAGAGAGAAGAACATTGGCCATTAATCCTCATACCTAATTAGTGATACTATGTGGATATGATGGATGGTTTAATGAACTATATCAAATTAGATTAAATGTCATTAGTGAATTCACACAAGCATTTATAACTCCAAGCTTTCATAATTTTGAAAGTTACATGAACTGTTTTCGGCAAAACTGGTTATTAGCTGATGTGTCTAATTAATGTATTATGGCATTATATAAATTAATAAACTTTAATAAATGATGTATATATTTTATGTAACAGTTTATCTCAGTGGTCTTAGTACAATGAAAACAAACTATAATAATATCAAGATTTGTAAGAGGAGATTCCTTTTGATTGATTTACACTGATCCTTACTCCAACCAAAGTTTAGCAACACTGAAAGGTTTTTGATCACAGCATCTAAAGCTTTAGTATTGCTTGATCATAAATTGTAGTATAAATGAAATCTTCCCACATGATATTATATGTAGGAGGCAGAATCTCACTGTCACATTGTTTTGTAGCATATTCACTTATTATGTGAATTTTCTAATGCATTAAACCATCTCATGGTCACTTCCATATAAAGCCATTTGAGTGCAAAGTTGAGGATCGTGGTCCAAGAATTGGGAGCAACCAAACGCAGGGCCAGTGGTCTGGAGATTGTGGGGTGTAGCAACATGGGGCTGGATGTCATGGTTCCAGGGATGGGGGCATTGATCAGGGATTGGTGCCTCTGCTAGACCTGGTTCTTGGGAATGAGGTGGGCCAAGTAGATCAAGTATCAGTAGGAGAGCATTGAGGGAATAGTGATCATTGTATCATAAGGTTTAGGCTGACTATGGAAAAGGACAAAGAGAAATCCAGGGTGAGAATAATTAACTGGGGGAAGGCCAACTTCAATGGGGTAAGAATGGAGCTGCAGCAAATAAATTGGAGTCAAATGCTGGCAGGAAAACTGGTAGATGAACAATGGGCCTCTGTCTGCGGCTCCCATAGAGAGGTCAGTAGCCATCTCTTCAAGGGATTTCCTTCGTCTCCTTGAATCCATCCACGCACTTTAGGGGATGGAGTGAATATCCAATGCAGCCTGGACTGGCGGAGGAAGAAGGAGTCATGGCAGCTGTCAGGAAAGCGAGCACACACATGAAGGAAGCTCTTGGTGTGGTTGCAAACCAGTTGGATCTTGAATAAGTGGAAGCCCTTCCTGTTGATGGATCTCACTGGCCGTTTGCTGGGTGTGATGATGGCCACATGGGTGCAAGCAATGATGCCCTGCACCTGGGGGAAACCAGCAATGGAGGCAAAACCCAATGTCCTCTGTCCCAGCACAGGCCCATCTGTATCAAAGTGGATGCAGTCCCCCACCCTCCTGAAAATGGAATCTGTGACCTGCCCGATGGCGTAATGAGCTGCCAACTGCAAGATGCCACCTAGGTCCACAGCTGATCTGTGGAACTACCCAGTTACATAGAAATTCAGGGCAGCAGTGACCTTGGCGTCTGTAGATAAGGGACGGCCTGGGGCCACGATGCCTCAGGTCATTGTGGATCAGAGCACACAGGTCCTTGATCATCTTCCTGGAGAAGCTCAGCCTCCTATGCCACTGGTGCTCTGTCATTTGAGGTAGCTGAGTCTTGGACGGTAGACCCAATGTTTAAGGTAGTGCCTTCTTTCCCTTGCAGCCCTGCCACTGTGCTCCTCTGGCCTCCTGCTGTTCAGGAGGTTGAATCTGCTGCAGCTCAAACTGGCTGCTCTGTCCAATGTCCTGTTCCCATCTGAACTCCCTCTTCTGGGGTTTGTGCATTCACCAGGCCTTTCCCTGCCAACCCCAGCTGCCCACATGATGCCAGCTGCCTCACATCGCTCTCCGGGTTGCCAGCACTCACCACTGAGAAAAGCAAGTCTCACAGCTCCAGAAATGGCTACTCTGTGGCACTTTTGGAGTAGCTGAGCTTTATTTTGGGACTCTACGTTATTTTAATCAGCCCTTCCCATAGCCCTCGTTCCTCCACCCCACCCCTCCCCGGCAGTGTTCATGAGTTGTACACCCTCTGTGTGCCAGACATGGCACTTTCCCCATTCCCGTCCTTTGAAAATTGTAAACTGCTGCTGACAAGCCTGTTAATGAGCTCCACAATTGTTGTTCCCTCCCTTTGGCATCCCTTTAAAAATTGCTTCACGTTCTTGAGGTAGGCGACCCAATGCAGAAGTCCAAGAACAGGACCTTTAAAGTGCAAGGAAACTCTCATCCCTGTTAGCTTTAAAACTCCAGCCCATTGAATTTCCTGGCCTTGTCCCTAAAGTTTTATCTGTATTATAGAAGTACACAATTCAAAGCGTGCAGTTCGGTTATGCAAGAGTAAAGGAACCTCAGGAAAATAGTCCTAAAACTGAGAAATACCTCCCAGGAATTTTGCAGCCTGACTCCAAAACAGGTGAAAAAAGTTCAGTGACACACAGCATATTTTGATGTTAAAGGCTCTTCTGGACTAGTTGCACACATTGGACTAGTTGGGGGCGGCACAGTGGCGCAGTGGTTAGCACCGCAGCCTCACAGCTCCAGGAACCCGGGTTCGATTCTGGGTACTGCCTGTGCGGAGTTTGCAAGTTCTCCCTGTGTCTGCGTGGGTTTCCGCCGGGTGCTCCGGTTTCCTCCCACAGCCAAAGACTTGCAGGTTGATAGGTAAATTGGCCATTGTAAATTGCCCCCAGGAATATGGGATTACTGTAGGGTTAGTATAAATGGGTGGTTGTTGGTCAGCACAGACTCGGTGGGCCGAAGGGCCTGTTTCAGTGCTGTATCTCTAAAATAAAAAGTAACATGACCCGATAGAATTTGAACATTCAGCTCAATTATAGTTAAAATTTAAGCCCATTTCCACTTTAGTAAAATAAATTCAAAATGTTGTAATTAACTATGGCTTTATCATGTACATTCACAGCATGAGTTGTCTACCTACACTGCATATTTATATCGCCTTTTTATGATAGAAGCTTTTACCAGTCATTTCAGGCTACCTGTGGGAGCTGAAATAGCTGCAGTCTGTTGCCAGACCCCCAAGCTGTGGTGCCTCTAGTTTGCTGATAAGGTGCATTAGGGTCACTTTGGCAACTACACTGATTAAAAAAAAATCTACCATGCATCCAGAAGCCTGAAGCACAGCACAGAAATTCCTTACGGATACAAGTATTCAGTCCAAAATAAATCTTTCCCTTTCAAAAAAATTCTCATTTAACTTCAGAGACCAAAATGCAAACCATTTTAATTATAGAGCATGCCCTTGCTATTTTCTTCCTTGAAAATTATCAAGCAATCGCAGACCATGCCACAAACCAACTGAGTTTAGTAGACACTAGTATGATGGAACTAGATAGGAAAGGGACTATGGGAGCATGAGGCAGTTCATATATTTGGGCTCAACATTGCAATGAAAGTTAATTAAATAGGAAATTCAAGGCTATATTGGGGAAACAGCAAAGAAATGTAACTACTGTAAAAAAAGATCAGACTTCTATCTATTCTGACAGTGTAACTGCATTAGAAATCCTGATGTATGGTGAAAAGAGGATGTGGGGACCAAATGTCATAATTCCAAGTTCGCGGATGACACAAAACTAGGTGGGAATGTGTGTTGTGAGGAAGATGCAAAGCGGCTTCAGTGGGATTTGGATAGACTTAGTGAGTGGGAAAGAACACGGCAGATGGAATATAATGCGGAAGAATGTGAGGTTATCCACTTTGGTAGGAGGAATAGATGTGCAGAGTATTTCTTAAATGGTAAGAGATTTGAAAGTGTAAATGTACAAAGGGACCTGGGTGTCCTTGTCAATAAGTCACTGAAAGCTAACATGCAGGTGCAGCAAGCAATTAAGAAGACTAATGGTATGTTAGCCTTTATTTATTGATACAGCACTGAAACAGGCCCTTCGGCCCACCGAGTCTGTGCTGACCATCAACCACCCATTTATACTAATCCTACACTAATCCCATATTCCTACCACATCCCCACCTGTCCCTATAATCCCCTACCACCTACCTATACTAGGGGCAATTTATAATGGCCAATTTACCTATCAACCTGCAAGTCTTTGGCTGTGGGAGGAAACCGGAGCACCCGGTGAAAACCCACGCAGACACAGGGAGAACTTGCAAACTCCACACAGGCAATACCCAGAATTGAACCCGGGTCACTAGAGTTGCGAGGCTGCAGTGCTAACCACTGTGCCACTTTATCGCAAGAGGATTTGAGTACAGGAGTAGTGAAGTGTTGCTTCAATTGTATAGATCCTCGGTTAGACCACACCTGGAGAACTGTGTGCAATTTTGGTCCTCTTACCTTAGGAAGGATATTATTGCCATAGAGGGAGTGCAACAAAGGTTCACCAGACTTCTTCCCAGGATGGCAGGATTGTCCTATGAAGAGAGATTGGGGAAACTGGGCCTGTATGCTCTAGAGTTGCGAAAAATGAGAGGTGATCTCATTGAAACCTACAAAATACTTAAAGGGATAGACTGGGTAGATGCAGCTAAGATGTTTCCCCTGGTTGAGGAGTCTAGAACCAGGGACACAATCTCAAAATAAGGGGGAAGCCACTTAAGACCGAGATGAGGAGAAATTTCTATACTCAGAGGGTTGTGATTCTGTGGAGTTCTCTCCTCCAGAGGGCTGTGGAAGCTCAGTCAGTGAGTACGTTTAAAGCAGAGATTGTCAGATTTCTAAATGCCAATGACATAAGGGGATATGAGGATAGTGTGGGAAAAAGGCATTGAAGTGGAAGATAAGCCATGATCGTATTGAATGGTGGGGCAAGCTTGATGGGCTGAATGGCCTACTCCTGTTTTTATGTTCCTATGCTCCTATACAATCATACTGTTTTGCTAGGAAACAGTATCAGTCTATTTGATTCTAGAACTCTTATTGAATCCTGTGATCTCTGGGACAACACAAATTTAGGAACCCACTGTATGATCACAGTCATCTTGGGAGGACCCGCATAGCCAGAAAAGTATCACTATTTTTGAAATTTGGTCTAAACGGATATAAGGAGAGCTCTTCTATTCACTAGGATCTTATGAATTTAAAGGATAGGAAGAATAAGCCCTATGCAAGTTTGATAAACATGGAAAGAAGAACAAGCTAAATAAAAGCAGGGCAGGATCATCTTTCAGCTAATCAAAGATAAACCATTGGCGTACCTTGGAAGTGTTTAAATGAGATTATTTGTGAATATATTTTTGTGGACATGTACCAAGCATCAAAACAGAGAACACATTAGCTTACATTTTAGATTAAACTATATACGGGGAGACATAGAGCACCATCCAAATATTTAAATAATTACCATACTCTATTATAATAAAACATTGTTTTCTGTCGTAGGTAATTAGGTAATCTGACTTGCACTTCAGAGAGTCTACCAACACTTTGATAGTCTCTTCTCAAAGAAAAGTGGTTTCTATAAATGAATCAACTCCCCTGTGATCCAAAACCTGTTCCCTGAAATCTGTCATGTATGAAGTAGCATGACCATAACTAACAATAACCCTTTGTTATGAATATAATGCACCAAGGTTTTTTGTCATGCCCACCCATGTTATTTTGTTCATTTCAGAAGTATGTGTACAGCCAACAAGCTACAATAAGATACCGTGAGCACAATACTTAAGAACAATAAAGGTAGAATTTGTGTGCAACAAGTTGAAATGCTCTTCCCAAAACATCTTGTATGTGGCTTAATAAGAAACAGGGCATTTGGATGAAACAGCCTTTCATAATGCAATATCATTGCTAGATGATGCATTTTACCAGAGTTCCCTTGGAGACCAGGGCCTGCATTCTCCTCCAATTGGTGGGTTTGTGGTGGGGTGGTTCTAACACCCACCAATACAAAACCACCATAAAGACAGTTTCCTCCTCGTGCCCTAATTAACTATGCAGGGCAGTCAAAAACCACAATTCATTGAGTTACTGGGGGCAAAATTGTATAGCCGCCGAGAATAGGTGCATGGACCACAATGTGAGATTAGCCCGTGCCTGTTCTGTCCAGTGCAAGCAGCATTGCAAACTGCTTGTTGTCTGCTTACATAAATGATTATACCATGCAGTCCAGCTCTAAACACGCTGTTGACAGGCTGCATGCCGCAGCAGAGGGCCAACTTCATGTGAGGCTAGCATCACATAAAGCTAGACTTTAACAGTCTCAGATGATTGACCTCCAAAAACCACAACCATCTTCCTTTGTGCTAGGTATGACTCCAACCAACGGAGAGTTTTCCCCCGATTCTCATTGATTCCAGTTTTGCTAGGGCTCCTTGATGCCATACTTGATCAAATGCTGCCTTGATGGCAAGGGCAGTTACTCTCACCTCACCTCCGGAGTTCAGCTCTTTTGTACATGTTCGAACAAAGGCTGTAATGAGGTCAGCAGCTGAGTGGCCCTGGCGGAAACCAAACTGAGCATCAGTAAACAGGTTATAACTGAGCAAGTGCCACTTGATAGCACTGTTGACGACCCCTTCCATCAGAAATTTTTCAGAAACCGCTACAAGATTAAAAAAAAGGTATGATATAGAAAATCTCCTGAGAGAAGGTAGTAAATTTGAGGCTATTGCCGCAGGTAGGCAAAGTATACGAGCACTTGGAACAACGATCATAGGCAAGGTAGCCAGATTACCTCAGCAAGGCAAAATATGTGGCAAATGTGGACTGGTACACTGACCAAGAAATTGTCCCACTTACATGGACAAATGCAAGGTGTGTGGCCAGAAAGGGCACTGGGCAAGGCTGGGCAAAATGTCTAGTACTGGAAAACTGGCCAGACATCACAGCAGACCACGACCAGAAAAGAAATAAACACCATCTTGTGAGAAGAACAGAGATACATTCAGAAGAAGCCAATTCAAATGCAGACATGTCCACGAGATCAATACGAATGTGTGTAACATCGAGACCACTGATGGTGAGTAAACTATTCACACAGTAACAATTGCCTACCAGATGGACTCGGTAACTCAGCAGGAAGCATTCACCAAAAGAGTGGAAGGGCTATAGTCGTAGGGGATTCGATTGTAAGGGGAATAGATAGGCGGTTCTGTGGTCGAAAACGAGGCTCCCGAATGGTATGTTGCCTCCCAGGTGCACGGGTCAGGGATGTCTCAGATCGGCTGCAGAACATTCTAAAGGGGGAGGGTGAACAGCCAGTTGTCATTGTGCACATAGGCACCAATGATATAGGTAAAAAACGGGATGAGGTCCGACAAGCAGAGTTTAGGGAGTTAGGAGCCAAGTTAAAAAGCAGGACCTCAGAGGTAGTAATCTCAGGATTGCTACCAGTGCCACGTGATAGTCAGAGTAAAAATGAAAGAATAGTCAGGATGAATGCGTGGCTTGAGAGATGGTGCAGGAAGGAGGGGTTCAGATTTTTGGGACATTGGGACCGGTTCTGGGGGAGGTGGGACTATTACAAATTGGACGGTCTACACCTGGGCCGGAGTGGAACCAATGTCCTTGGGGGTGCTTTTGCTAACGCTGTTGGGGAGGGTTTAAACTAATGTGGCAGGGGGATGGGAACCAATTGAGGTCAGTTGACAGTAAGGAGGTAGTAACAAAAGCCTGTAAGGAACTAGATAATGAAGTCAGTGTGACTAAGGGGAAGAGCAGGCAGGGAGCAGATGATGAATATAAAGGGACTGGTGGTCTGAGGTGCATTTGTTTTCATGCAAGAAGTGTAGTAGGTAAGGCAGATGAACTTAGGGCTTGGATTAGTACCTGGGAGTATGATGTTATTGCTATTAATGAGACTTGGTTGAGGGAAGGGCATGATTGGCAACTAAATATCCCAGGATATCGATGCTTCAGGCAGGATAGAGAGGGAGGTAAAAGGGGTGGAGGAGTTGCATTACTGGTCAAAGAGGATATCACAGCTGTGCTGAAGGAGGGCACTATGGAGGACTCGAGCAGTGAGGCAATATGGACAGAACTCAGAAATAGGAAGGGTGCGGTAACAATGTTGGAGCTGTACTACAGGCCTCCCAACAGCGAGCGTGAGATAGAGGTACAAATATGTAAACAGATTATGGAAAGATGTAGGAGCAACAGGGTGGTGGTGATAGGAGATTTTAATTTTCCCAACATTGACTGGGATTCACTTAGTGTCAGAGGTCTAGATGGAGCAGAATTTGTAAGGAGCATCCAGGAGGGTTTTCCAGAGCAGTATGTAAATAGTCCAACTCGGGAAGGGGCCATACTGGACCTGGTGTTGGGGAATGAGCCCGGCCAGGTGGTTGAAGTTTCAGTAGGGGACTACTTTGGGAATAGTGATCACAATTTCGTAAGCTTTAAAATACTCATGGACAAAGACGAGAGTGGTCCTAAAGGAAGAGTGCTAAATTGGGGGAAGGCCAACTATACCAAAATTCGGCAGGAGCTGGGGAATGTAGATTGGGAGCAGCTGTTTGAAGGTAAATCCACATGTGATATGTGGGAGGCTTTTAAAGAGAGGTTGATTAGCGTGCAGGAGAGACATGTTCCTGTGAAAATGAAGGATAGAAATGGCAAGATTAGGGAACCATGGATGACAGGTGAAATTGTGAGACTAGCAAAGAGGAAAAAGGAAGCATACATAAGGTCTAGGCGGCTGATGAAAGACGAAGCTTTGAAAGAATATCGGGAATGTAGGACCAATCTGAAACGAGGAATTAAGAGGGTTAAAAGGGGTCATGAAATATCTTTAGCAAACAGGGTTAAAGAAAATCCCAAAGCCTTTTATTCATATATAAGGAGAAAGAGGGTAACTAGAGAAAGTATTGGCCCACTAAAGGACAAAGGAGGAATGTTATGCTTGGACTCAGAGAAAATGGGTGAGATTCTAAACGAGTACTTTGCATTGGTATTCACCGAGGAGAGGGACATGACGGATGTTGAGGTTAGGAACAGATGTTTGATTTCACTAGGTCAAGTTGGCATAAGGAGGGAGGAAGTGTTGGGTATTCTAAAGGGCATTAAGGTGGACAAGTCCCCAGGTCCGGATGGGATCTATCCCAGGTTACTGAGGGAAGCGAGAGAGGAAATAGCTGGGGCCTTAACAGATATCTTTGCAGCATCCTTAAACACGGGTGAGGTCCCGGAGGACTGGAGAATTGCTAATGTTGTCCCCTTGTTTAAGAAGGGTAACAGGGATAATCCAGGTAATTATAGACCGGTGAGCCTGACGTCAGTGGTAGGGAAGCTGCTGGAGAAGATACTGAGGGATAGGATCTATTCCCATTTGGAAGAAAATGGGCTTATCAGTGATAGGCAACATGGTTTTGTGCAGGGAAGGTCATGTCTTACCAACTTAATAGAATCCTTTGAGGAAGTGACAAAGTTGATTGATGAGGGAAGGGCTGTAGATGTCATATACATGGACTTCAGTAAGGCGTTTGATAAGGTTCCCCATGGCAGGCTGATGGAGAAAGTGAAGGCGCATGGGGTCCAAGGTGTACTAGCTAGATGGATAAAGAACTGGCTGGGCAACAGGAGACAGAGAGTAGCAGTAGAAGGGAGTTACTCAAAATGGAGACGTGTGACCAGTGGTGTTCCACAGGGATCCGTGCTGGGACCACTGTTGTTTGTGATATACATTAATGATTTGGAGGAAAGTATAGGTGGACTGATTACCAAGTTTGCAGATGACACTAAGATTGGTGGAGTAGCAGATAGTGAAGGGGACTGTCAGAGAATACAGCAGAATATAGATAGATTGGAGAGTTGGGCAGAGAAATGGCAGATGGAGTTCAATCAGGGCAAATGCGAGGTGATGCATTTTGGAAGATCCAATTCAAGAGTGAACTATACAGTAAATGGAAAAGTCCTGGGGAAAATTGATGTACAGAGAGATTTGGGTGTTCAGGTCCACTGTTCCCTGAAGGTGGCAACGCAGGTAAATAGAGTGGTCAAGAAGGCATACGGCATGCTTTCCTTCATCGGACGGGGTATTGAGTACAAGAGTTGGCAGGTCATGTTACAGTTGTATAGGACTTTGGTTCGGCCACATTTGGAATACTGCGTACAGTTCTGGTCGCCACATTACCAAAAGGATGTGGATGCTTTGGAGAGGGTGCAGAGGAGGTTCACCAGGATGTTGCCTGGTATGGAGGGCGCTAGCTATGAAGAGAGGTTGAGTAGATTAGGATTATTTTCATTAGAAAGATGGAGGTTGAGGGGGGACCTGATTGAGGTGTACAAAATCATGAGAGGTATAGACAGGGTGGATAGCAAGAGGCTTTTTCCCAGAGTGGGGGATTCAATTACTAGAGGACACGAGTTCAAAGTGAGAGGGGAAAAGTTTAGGGGGGATATGCGTGGAAAGTTCTTTACGCAGAGGGTGGTGGGTGCCTGGAACGCGTTGCCAGCGGGGGTGGTAGATGCGGGCACGATGGCGTCTTTTAAGATGTATCTAGACAGATACATGAATGGGCAGGAAGAAAAGAGATACAGAACCTTAGAAAATAGACGACATGTTTAGAGAGAGGATCTGGATCGGCGCAGGCTTGGAGGGCCGAAGGGCCTGTTCCTGTGCTGTAATTATCTTTGTTCTTTGTTCTTTGTTCTTTGTTCTAGACATCATTTGCCCAGAGAAAGCTGAACAGCACAAACTGCAACTCAAGATCGATACAGTGGCAAGTGCAAATATTTTGCCACTAAGAATACTGAAAAACATGTACCTGGCATGATGGGAAGCCATGATGCAATCTACAAATGCAAGACTCACTGCATACAATGGTACCCCAGTCAAGTGTATGGGAGTACTAAAGCTAGAATGTAGGTATGGAAACTCTTCGTGGTCACATTCTGCATTGTCGATATGAATGGTCCAGCGGTTGCAGAGCTAACGGAATGTAGCGAGCTTCGAATGGTGACAGTCCAGGAGATCAGCAGTGTGCCAAGGACAGGCCCCCGAAACAGGTGTGATCCCATTGAATTCGTCAAAGACTTATAATAAATGTACCCGAATTGTTTTGATACAGTGGGAAGTTTCAAAGGAGTGGCCACTTTACATCTGAAAGATGAAGCCATTCCTTCTATAGATCCACCAAGGAAATGTAGTGTCCATATTGAGGACAAACTCAAAGCTGAGCTGGATGCTGTGGAGAAGGAAGGAATTATCAGGCATGTTCATCAACACATGGTTTGGTGCAGCTCTGTAACAGAAGTGATAAAATAAGACAGCGACATCAAGGTATACTTAGATCCTAGAAGGCTGAATCAGGTGTTAAAACGATGTCCTCATAAAATCCCCACCTTGGAGGAACTGAATCCAAAGGTTGCAAAGGTTACAAGTAGATGCTTCATTAAAAGGTTTGGGAGCATGTTTACTGCAAGAGGGTCATCCAATTGCTTTTGGATTAAAGAGCTTGACGCCCACACAGACAAGTTATTCCAACGTCGTAAGGGAAAAACTAGCTCTGGTATTTGGAATCATCAAGTATCTTTCTTGGGAAGCATTTAGTAGTCGAGATGGGATCATAAACTACTGGCCATGATATAGCAGAAACTGTCCACCAGTGCGCCACCCCATCTAAAATGACTATTGATAAAAGTGTAAGGATATGACTGTGAGGTCAGATATAAGCCTAAGAATCTTGTGGTGACCTCAGGCACCCTTTGAAGACTACCCAATCTCAAAAAGTGTGAAGTCTTTCCATTAGACATCTAGGTTGACTATGTCAACATTGAATTGGAAGATATACCAGATAGATTTGATGCAGTTCCGTCAAAGATAGCATAGTTTAGAAGAATAAGAGACAATCTCATTGAAACATACAAGATTCTAAAGGATATGGTAGACACTGAGAGATTGTTCCTGCTGGTTGGGGAATCTAAAGCTTGCAGCACAATCTCAGGATAAAGGGCCGATCATTTAGGACTGAGATGAGGAGAAATCACTTCACTCAAAGGATTGTGAATCTTTGGAATTCTCTACCCCAGAGGGTTGTGGATGCTCCATCGTTAAATGCATTTAAGGCTGGGATAGACAGATTTCTGGTCTCTCATGGAATCAAGGGATATGGCGAGTAGGCGGGAAAGTGGAGTTGAAGTCTAAGATCAGCCATGATCGTATTGAATGGCGGAGCAGGCTCAGTGGGCTATATGGTCTATTCCTGCTCCTATTTCTTATGTTCTTGTGTGAGGAACTAAAGGAAAAAATTTCTAGAGACCCAATCTTATGGCAACTCAGGATGGCCTGACACAACAAGTTCCTGCAGAAATTAGAATCTTTTGGCCGTATCAAGTTGAGTTGGGGGTTTCTACTGGTGTGATCTTCAAGGGAAGGTGGGTATTAATTCCAAATCACTTTGCCGTGACATTCTTTTGCAGTTACACTCAGGTCATTTGGTTGAAGAGAAACCCAGAAGACTTGTACACAGAACTGTCTTGGCCAGGAATTAACAATGACATCGAGCGAGCAGTGTGGTAATGTGATCCATGCCAAAATCAAGCCAACATAAAGAGCCACTTATCCCACACAAAGTTCCATCGCATCTTCAGACACGGGTTGCCACTCATCTCTTCTCTATCAAAGGTGATGACTATTTTTTGCTAACCGATTATTTTTCCAGATTCCCCATGATCCGGTAATTGAGGAACATGTCAAGCCAATCAGTTACTAACACTATCAATGCAATATTCAGCTTATTTGGCCCTCCGGAGGAGATAATATTGGATAATGGACCACAACATACGCCGAACTGTTTAAAGATATGTGTAAGAAATGGGTAGTGAGCCATGTCACATCATCACCACATTACCCCAGGTCGAACGGCCTAGCTGAAAGAATGGTAAGCACAGTCAAATCACTGATTGTGAAGTGTCGAGAAACAAAGCAAGATCTACATGTAGCCATGTTACATTTATGGGCAACACCAATCAACACAGGATTACCATCACCTGAGGAAATTGTATTTGGAAGACAAATTAAGACGACTCTATCAAGCCATCACTTCATGAAATCTTCATCGAACTGATAGCGAATCAAGAGAAGATGAAAGCGGTGTATGTAAAGTTTGCAGGCGTGGAACATCCACCACTACAGATTGGACAGAATGTTTGACTGATCCCTCCACAGGAGGGAATGTGGTTTTCCACAGAGGCGTCCAAAATCTGCACTGAACCAAGATCGTATGAAGTTACCACCTCTAATGGAGCAGTATTAAGGGGAAACTGATGTGAGCTTAGGGAATTAGTTAACAACAGTATATCTGACAACCCAATTACTTTGAGAACACGGTCACATTCCAACCCACAGAGAGTAGTGAAAAAAGTGACAAATGTAATGTTCAAGTACAGCATGACTGGCAGAACATACAGGCAGGTCGAGAGAAAAACGTTGACAAGTCTCGTTCTCAACCAAGCTACACAGTGACAAGATTGGCTCAAGTCAGTCAACTACCTATCATATAGTGACACTTGACTGAAGGACTTGAAAGTCAGTGCATATGTAAATATTGTTCAAAACTGTTTACTTTCATCACGTACACAGTTTATCTTTTGCGTAGTCCCATTTTAGGAAAGGGGGATGTTGTGATACCACTTTAACAGTCTGAGTACTTCACACATCATCACAGGAAGTGACGTCAACTAACATGTATGAGTTCAGTTGGAGTTTTGTTCGTCATCTGGTCACCCATGTATGATCGATTTTTCTTATAATCCTGTTACTTAATAATAAAGAACCCACTCTTTGATTACCTTTCAACTCAAGATTTTTTGGTATCTTATTGCTGAAGAAGGCAATAACATAACATGTATGACTTAAAGTCACCCGCAGCTCTGTAAGAGAAGGTACATTCTGGCTTGGAGCAGGTGTTGGAAGTGCCTGAGAAGAAAGTCTAACCTGCAGGAAGAATGACTAATGGCACAACAAGGGAGGGAGCCTGCTCCAAGGCTGTCAAAGACTGCAGTGGAGGACTTGGGGCAGGAGGTGGAGAGGAAGAGAGGGGTTCTCCATCCACAGGAATCCAGGAGGTCCTCCAGACAGGTATTGTGAAGGCAATCTAGTCCCGAGGATCTGGATGGAGTGCCGCAAGATGCTTAATGACCTCACATGAATAGTCAAAGTCAGTGAATGCATCTTCAAATTGCCATATCCTACCAACTGCACCAGTAGCCTCTAACAATTCATGACACCTCCATCATTTACCTACCAACAATCTCTATCAATCATGACTCACACTTAACATTTATAGCTTCACCTCACTCTCACAAACTTAGCACTGCTGAAAGCCTCACATGCACATATCACAGTTTGCACACACTGCCAACTATTGAACTATGACAGCCATATCATCCAAGTACATTGCTCGACAATCAGTGGCACACTTCCTTGTCTCTTGCCGCAGCGATGACCTGACAGGAGACAGGCACAGCTGCAGTTCCTTATTCCAATGAAGGGGACAATGGTTGCCATTTTGGACAGTTATGGACATCCCGGCCAGAAAGGGGTTATATTGGTTGCCTCCTCCCTACTTCTCTTTTTCTTCATCCCTTTCCTTCTCCTCCTCATCCTCCTCATCCTCAGTTGTTCTCCGCATATTACAGGCAAAACCTGTGCCTTCATGATGGTGAGGTTCGCAGCATGCACCAGACCATGATAGGTCTTGACACAGACACTGCTGAGGATTGCGGGGTCCCTCTAGTGTGGTTCAGGCACTGGAAGCATTGTTTAAGCTCCCCAAGGGTCAGCACCAACTTATTTTGTGTGACAGCATGACAATCATTATATGCAATGCTGCTCGCGTATGCATGGGTTGAGCAGCAGAGTCATGAGCCATGTTATCCAGCAGCCACCTTCTGGTTTGTCATGGCAGCTCAAAAGCAGATGGTTTAGCTGGCTGCTGCAGAATGAGGGCATCATGGCTGCTGCCAGGATACTGATTATGGAGCTGCATGATACTCCGTGTATGGTCACATACCAACTAGAAGATGAGGGCGTGGAGTCCCTTCCAGTTGCAGCACTTCTCAGAATTGAAATTCAGTGCCCATAGAGTGATGTGTGTGTGCAGCCTGCACCATGCGGAAGCCTGCAATCATGGTGCAGGCATGTGCTCACTCCACCTCCTTCTCTCTGGGAAGAGAGAATTGTTGTCAGCTGTCTTTCCATATAGAGCCTCAGTGACCTCACTTATGCAACGGGGGAAGGTGAGCCGGGGAGATGTTTCAAATAGCGTCTGTTTTTTTAATACTTTCATGAGATGTAGGCATTGTTGGCAAAGGCAGCATTTATTGCCCTTTCCTAATTGTTCTTGAGAAGATGGTGGTGAGCTGATGTCTTGAACTATTGCAGTCCATCTGCTGCAGGTACACACCCACAGGGCTGTTAGGGAGGGAGTTCCAGGTATTTGAAGTGAAGGTGAAGGAACGGCAATATAGTTCCAAGTCAGGAGGGTGTGTGGCTTGGAGGGGAACTTGCAGCTGGTGGTGTTCCCATGCGTCTGTTATCCTTGTCCTTCTAGGTGATAGAGGTCGCAGGTTTGGAAGGTGCTGTCGAAAGAAGCGTGGTGAGTTGCTGCATTGCATCGTGTATATAGTACTCACTGCTGCCACCATGCATCAGTGGTGCAGGGAGTGAATGTTTAAGGTGGATGGGGTGCCGATCAAGCGGGCTGCTTTGTCCTGGATGATGTCAAGCTTCCTGAGTTTTGTTGGAACTGCACTCATCCAGGCAAGTGGAGAGTATTCCATCACACTCCTGACTTGTGCCTTATAGATGGTGGACAGGCTTTGGGGAGTCAGGAGATGGGCTATTCACTGCAGAATTCCCAGTCTCTGACATGCTCTTATTGCCACAGTATTTATACTCAGTTCAGTTTCTGGCCAATGGTAACCCCCAGGATGTTGATAGTGGGGGGGTTCAGCGATGGTAATGCTATTGAATTTCAAGGTAGATGGCTAGATTCTGTCTTGTTTGAGATGGCCATTGCCTGGCACTTGTGTGGCACGAATGTTACTTGCCATTTATCAGCCCAAGCCTGAATGTTGTCCAGGTCTTTCTGCATATGAGCACAGACTGCTTCAGTTGCAAATGGTACTGAACATTGTGTAATCATCAGAAAACATCCCCACTTCTGATCTTATAATGGAGGGAAGGTCATTGATGAAGCAGGCTGTTCCAGACTGGAAGGAGCCAGATGCATAAAAGTGCATTGCTACAGTCACCATCATAGCTATAGACAATGCCATCCTGACCCCTAATCTAAGGCTGCATTTGTGGCTGCAGCAATGGGCTGTGGAAAGATCCAGCCGAAACAAGAAGAAGAAGCCCTGCTGCAAATTCTACAATTCGACTTGGTGCAGCAGAGAACTGGAAAGTAAAGCACAGTGGTGAAACACTAGTATTGCTAATACCCTGTCTGTGGTCAATTGGGAGGCGAACAGTGGAAACCAACCATGCCATCATCCATCTGTCCAAAGAAAATTCCTTAAGTGAAGCAGAGATGTCTTATTCACTGTTCCTTGTTGAGGCTGAATTGGGAGAGTTGTGCCTTGAAAACTCCGGGTGGTTATGGCCTCCTACTGAGAGCGCTTTTCTTCCTGCTCCTCCTCCCTCTTCCAGGAACTTGTCTGCTCTGTGTCACCTATACTGATTTTCCCTGTCATGTTGTAGGCCAAAGGGGATACAAGCTACTGCAACCACGTCTGGGAACAAGTGGTCTGTGCAGAATCCTTGAAGTCAGGACTAAGTCCTGCAATACCTGCTACACCACTCCCTGTAGGTTTCACCAGCTTTAAAGGACAGCATAAAGCACCAATCATTTCTACAAACTCAGCAGTTGTCAATAGAAATTAATTAGCAACCGACCCTGAAAGTAGTTGATGAGCCTTTAGGTAGCATTAGTGGGTGGTCTTCAAGCTGCTGAATGAAGGTTCAGCTGTGCGAGGTTAAGAGATGGCATTCGCTGGAACTTTCAGCTCCAAAATGGCAACACTGACGCCAAATCAGTGTTACTTGCTGATTGATGTCACGATCTGACTACCCTCCAATGCTTCCTGCGTCCGTGCTAACACTCCACCCAAGATGGTGTCTAGTGCCGCTCATATTCGAAGTGTGCACATGAGCCTCAGATGCCATTTTGGAACCAAAACAGCACCCACACCTCCAGAAATAGGGGCATTACACAACCAAATCTTTTGCCAACTGACTCTGAGAGGGAAGGAAATACAGCTCTTAAGGCTGCAGGCAGTTAAACTGGGGACTTGCATTGCAGCTTTAATACTGAAGATGACTAAGGGAACAACAATGTCAGGTCGGCAGCAGCAATAGCAATGCCAAAGCTTTGAGGAACTGGCTGAAACATAGAAACATAGAAAATAGGAGCAGGAGTAGGCCATTCGGCCCTTCGAGCCTGCTCCGACATTCATTATGATCATGGCTGATCATCCAACTCAGGAACCTGTTCCCGCTTTCTCCCCATATCCTCTGATCCCTTTCGCCCCAAGAGCTTTATCTAACTCCTTCTTGAAAACATACAATGTTTTGGTCTCAACTGCTTTCTGTGGTGGTGAATTCCACAGGCTCACCACTCTCTGGGTGAAGTAATTTCTCCTCATCTCAGTCCTGAAAGGTTTACCCCATATCCTTAGACTATGACCCCTGGTTCTGGACTCTCCCACCATCGGGAACGTCCTTCCTGCATCTACCCTGTCAAGTCCTGTTAGAATTTTATGAGATCCCCCTCACTCTTTTGAACTCCGGCGAATATAATCCTAACCGACTCAATCTCTCCTCATATGTCAGTCCTGCGATCCCAGGAATCAGTGTGGTAAATCTTCATTGCACTCCCTCGATAGTAAGAACATCCTTCCTCAGATAAGGAGACCAAAACTGCAAACAATATTCCAGGTGTGGCCTCACCAAGGCCAAGAAAGAAGGACAAGAAAGAATCGTCATATGCCAAAAAGATGGTCATACAACCTATCTGGAATGAAGTGACAGAAGTACTCATTGAAACCTCAACCACAGTGCGGAAAAACTTTCAATGATCTCACAACAATGGCCAAGGTAAGTTATGGTACATATGCCAACACACATCCTCAACTAGTAAGAGAAGCTTTGCTCATGTTCGTAGTTCTCATACTCTTTCTCTCTTACTTGGGTTTTGAGAAACTCATGAAGGCAAAGGGAAACCACTTAAAATGCCCAAATACAATATACCCTCACTAGCCACACTCAGGCTTAACTTCGCCTGCTGCAAATGTTAGTGCCAGACCTCAAAAATACCATTTAAAGAGACGATGGACTGGATTTTATAGCTCCCCCCCGCCCAATGTCGGGAGTCGTGGCGGGGATGGGGGGGCGGAAGGTGGAAAATGCCTCCGCGAGAGGCCCGCGACGGGCCTCGATGCCAAGAAGGCCCAGCCCGATTTTGCCGGCGGCGGCCAGGCCTCATGGTCCACCCCCCCCACACCCCACACCCCACCAACACCCCAACACTCGGCACTGGGAGAAAAATTTGCATATGTTGATTTATTTAAATAAATAAACTGATCACTACCCGCTCCCGGCATCTGTCCCAGTGCAGTATTGGTGCTGGTGGCTGGCACTCCCTCGCCTTCGGAAACCCGTCCGGGGCTCCGAGGAGGAACACTGGTGGGAGGGGGGAGCAGGTAAGTTTCAGATCGATCCAGCGCACCTCTTAAGTATGCCCCTGCGAGGGTCTCACGTATCTTCGTGGTCTCATGTGCTCTGCACAATCTAGCACTGCAGACGGGGAGGCCTTGCATAACGATGACACCAGCGAGGAGGTGGTCTGATTAGTAAGTTTGCAGACGACACAAAGGTTGGTGGAGTTGCAGATAATGATGAGGATTGTCAGAGGATTCAGCAGGATATAGAGCGGTTGGAGACTTGGGCGGAGAAATGGCAGATGGAGTTTAATCCGGACAAATGTGAGGTAATGTATTTTGGAAGATCTAATACAGGTGGGAGGTATACAGTAAATGGCAGAACCCTTTGGAGTATTGACAGGCAGAGAGATCTGGGCGTACAGGTCCACAGGTCACTGAAAGTGGCAACACATGTGGATAAGGTAGTCAAGAAGGCATACGGCATGCTTGCCTTCATCGGTCAGGGCATAGAGTATAAAAATTGGCAAGTCATGCTGAAGATGTACAGAACCTTGGTTAGGCCACACTTGGAATATTGCGTGCAATTCTGGTAACCACACTACCAGAAGGACGTGGAGGCTTTGGAGAGGGTACAGAAGAGGTTTACCAGGATGTTGCCTGGTCTGGAGGGCATTGGCTATGAGGAGAGGTTGGATAAACTCAGATTGTTTTCACTGGAACGACGGAGGTGGAGGGGCGACATGATAGAGGTTTACAAAGTTCTGAGTGGCATGGACAGAGTGGATAGTCAGAAGCTTTTTCCCAGGGTGGAAGAGTCAGTTACTGGGGTACATAGGTTTAAGGTGCGAGGGGCAAAGTTTAGAGGGGAAGTGCGAGGCAAGTTCTTTACACAGAGGGTGGTGAGTGCCTGGAACTTGCTGCCGGGGGAGGTGGTGGAAGCAGGTACGATAGCGACGTTTAAGAGCCATCCTGACAAATACATGAATAGGATGGGAATAGAGGGATACAGTCCCCGGAAGCGCAGAAGGTTTTAGTTTAGACAGGCATCAAGATCGGCGCAGGCTTGGAGGGCCAAATGGCTGTTCCTGTGCTGTACTGTTCTTTGTTCTTTGACGGGGAGGAGAGAGATGAGCAGGCAGCAATGGATGTTGAAGCTCTTGCACCAGAGACCAGGCAGATTGAGCAAAGGGCCAAGGAGGCAAGAGACAATCTCATACTTACCCACTTCCAGCCACCATGATGACCACTCAGATTAAAGACTCACCTCAATGCTTGCAGTCGGTCGCCTCCTTTCTAGTTGTCTTCTGTGCCTAGCACCCAGTTGAACCATGTGCTATGGCCCTTTGGAGACCCAATTCAAATGAGGGCTATGCCTACATTGGCATCCACTAAGAGGGAAATGTGGAGTCAGCAGCTCACAATGCATGCATCATAGAATAATCACTTTTGTACAATGAAGGTTAATTTCAAAAACAAAATAACTTTATATGAGGAAGCAAATGTCAAATTTCAAACACCCGTGAATCCCCAAGTGTCTGAAGATGGTTTTCTTTATATGTTTCTGAGTGCTTCTATGAGGTGTGAGCCCAGCTCGAGCAGCTGTGCTGGAGGCAGGCTGCTGATCATGCTACAACTTGGCCTGTGATGACTTCAGCGGCCGTCCTCTGGCTGCCTGAGACCTGGAGGGCCCCAGTTGCCTGAGGATTTTCTGCAGATGTGCGTCTACTGGAGCTGGGCTCACTGAAGGAGGCCCTGAGGAGCCGCTGTCCACACAGTACCCTGAGGAGAGCCCCCAGATGTGGAGGTCAGCCTCTCCTCCTCCCTTTCAAGGCTCACTTGAACATCCCTGAGGAGGTTCAGAGAAGATCAGAGAAGCAAGAGGAGCTAGAGAAGACTCAAGGCAACTCATCCTTCTCTTGCCTTGTCATGGCTCATGGCCAAGGTGATGGTGTGCAGGTCTGCCCACATTTGTGGGATCTGGCTCTCCATGAGGGTCACCAACCTCTCGATGGATGAAGTCAGACACTCACATGCCTGGCAACAGTCATGGCATAGATGAACTCCTCCATCGTTGACCCGGTTGTGACACTATACCCATATCTGGGGAGTGACCCCACGGCTGCTGACCTCCTCAGCTATCTCCATCCAGACTTGCCTGGTCAGGCAGGAGGAACCTTTCTTGCCATCACTGGGGAAGAGGACCTCCTGCCTTTCCCTTGCAGCATGCAGGAAAATCTCCAGGGATGCATCACTAAACTGTGGGGCCAGGTGACATGGTCCTTCTTGGCTTCCTGAGAACTCCTGGCCTTTTGAGGCCTTGGTCAGCAGCATAGCAGCAGAGGGACTACAGGCAGTGGGTGTCAGCAGTACAGCATAGCAGCAGAGGGACTCCAGGCAGGGGGTGTCAGCAGCACAGCAGCAGAGGGACTCCAGGCAGGGGGTGTCAGCAGCACAGCAGCAGAGGGACTCCAGGCAGTGGGTGTCAGCAGCACAGCAGCAGAGGGACTCCAGGCAGGGGGTGTCAGCAGCATAGCAGCAGAGGGACTCCAGGCAGGGGCTGTCAGCAGCACAGCAGCAGAGGGACTCCAGGCAGGGGGTGTCAGCAGCACAGCAGTACAGCATAGCAGCAGAGGGACTCCAGGCAGGGGGTGTCAGCAGTACAGCAGCAAAGGGACTCCAGGCAGGGGGTGTCAGCAGCACAGCAGCAGAGGGACTCCAGGCAGTGGGTGTCAGCAGCACAGCAGTACAGCATAGCAGCAGAGGGACTCCAGGCAGTGGGTGTCAGCAGTACAGCAGCAGAGGGACTCCAGGCAGGGGGTGACAGCAGTACAGCAGCAAAGGGACTCCAGGCAGTGGGTGTCAGCAGCACAGCAGTACAGCATAGCAGCAGAGGGACTCCAGGCAGGGGGTGTCAGCAGCACAGCAGCAGAGGGACTCCAGGCAGTGGGTGTCAGCAGCACAGCAGTACAGCATAGCAGCAGAGGGACTCCAGGCAGTGGGTGTCAGCAGTACAGCAGCAGAGGGACTCCAGGCAGGGGGTGACAGCAGTACAGCAGCAAAGGGACTCCAGGCAGTGGGTGTCAGCAGCACAGCAGTACAGCATAGCAGCAGAGGGACTCCAGGCAGGGGGTGTCAGCAGCACAGCAGCAGAGGGACTCCAGGCAGTGGGTGTCAGCAGCACAGCAGTACAGCATAGCAGCAGAGGGACTCCAGGCAGTGGGTGTCAGCAGCACAGCAGTACAGCAGCAGAGGGACTCCAGGCAGGGGGTGTCAGCAGTACAGCAGCAAAGGGACTCCAGGCAGTGGGTGTCAGCAGCACAGCAGTACAGCATAGCAGCAGAGGGACTCCAGGCAGTGGGTGTCAGCAGCACAGCAGTACAGCATAGCAGCAGAGGGACTCCAGGCAGTGGGTGTCAGCAGCACAGCAGTACAGCAGCAAAGGGACTCCAGGCAGGGGGTGTCAGCAGCACAGCAGTACAGCAGCAGAGGAACAGTAAAAGCAAAGCTGAATCAAAGGCAAAGCAGCAGCAAAGTCAGTAAGTGAAGCAGCAGTTCAAGCAGCACTGGCAGCACTTTAAAGGTGGCGCCAGCGTCCGACATCTCCCCTGACGATGCCATCGGTGCTTCGCCGCCTGCCCCGTCACATTATTGGATGGGCCCTATGCTTACATTATGATAATTGGCCACCTGCTCCATGATCACAGTGGGCCGGCAACACACGTGACAAGCGGCTATGGTGCCCACTTCTGAGTTCACCACTGGGACCCATGTCGGATTGACTAAATTCAGCCATTATGTGCAAGAGAACGTGTAGGAGAGAGCATAGTTGGAGATGTTTTCCCAGTAGAAGATTGCCGAATGCAGGACAAAAGTCATCAGAATTCTACTCAGCTTCATGTGCCTTCTTAAAGTATGGTTATGCTCTTACAATATGTACCTTGTTCTGCAAGGGGCAATGTTACTGTCTGCACAGGTAAATGAGATTCTCTGTTTTTCACTTTATTGGGGGTGCCTGGCAGGAAGTTGTTGGCACCTGTGATGATTATCTGGGCACTTCCAGAGAAGCAGCCTCTGCCATTCTCAGTTCTGCCATTCCTATCACTTCCTCGCAAACTCCATAGTGCTATTTTACTAGCACTTACTTAGACAGTCAGAATGGTTGTCACCAAATGAAACAGCACTGAGCACAAGTGAAACTGAGGGCCTCGTAGTGAAAGAAAGGGAGAGGTCATTTCCCCATTGGGGTAGAGAATTAGGAAAGATAACCACCCATAAATGAGGAAAGCCAGGGATCATGATTCAAGAGCCCAGTCTTCAAAAGATCTATGATTAGGGAGCATAGATCTTATGTACGGGCAATGGAGATGGTTACCATATATCTGGTTCGGTGATGGATATGGGGGGAATCCACTACCTATGTCTTCATTGTATTGCAAGAATTATTTCACAAGCTTCAGAACACCATGGAGACAGTAAGTTTGAGAAACTTCTGCAGCTTAATGTTGCCAGGAAAAGTTTTTCACAAGATTGACAACTATTACTGTGTATATAGATACTTTCTGGAGGACAGTTTCAAAGGGCTAGCAAGAGTTGATTGGGACTTTTCAGTCTGTGTTGACCCTAACTAGTAGCAGATCTAACCCTGCAGCAGTTCTAATTCTGTGGCAGTACCAGTGAATTATAAAGTTCCAGTGAGCCTGCTTTCCTAAGGCCCCTCCAATACCTTCACATGAAGAAGGCTTATACATGAGCCTGGCACCCCACATCACAGCAAGAGTAAGGCTATCAGAAACTGGTTTCTCTGGGAAAGCAGCAATCTTGAGTCAAGTCATTTCAGGTCTCTAAGTCGGAAGGGGAAGCCATCCCAGCAGAGCAACACTCAATCTCATCTCATTCAGGGAGCGCCTGATAGGTATAGATGATTAGGAGCTTGAAAAAGGAGGTTGACTAACACAAAAGGGAATCAAAGCGTTAAGAAGTAGCTGCAGATAGGGAGAATGGATTTTTTGTGGCACTTCCAATAGAATATTATTTAAATTAAACATGGGTTGTCTACGTAGAGTTGTAAATTCTTTTCAGTGAATACTTACAACTTTAGGCATTGGCAGAAGAAATGGAGATTTCTGTCTTATGAAAAATTTGGCATTAGTCTTAGACAGTGAGGAACTTTGAGAGACAGTGGGGAGCAGGCAAGATTGAAGTGACTTTATTTCAGTCAATCAACCTTTATTCTTAGAAAGCACTTGCCTATCAGTTAGGTCCTCTGTAGCTGGCTGTTGAGTCTCCTGTGCAACTTGCTTTCCTTCCTGTGTACATACTCTGCTTCATCCCCCTTATCATCACCATCATAACCTTTAGTTTCCAAAGTGGCAAGACTTTCTTCATGACAATGTTATGAAGCAAGCAATATATTACAATGCTAATGAAGATTCTACAAAATTTATCTAGGCATCTAAAAGCTGTCTACAGAATTCCTATAATTCTCTCCAACTGTCTGTGCAAACCTGACTGATGTTATCAGACATGTGTGGAGGGGATAACCTTGCTAATTCATTAATTATCCTGATATGTGTTTTTGATTCATGAGGGCTAGATGCTTGATTGTCACATGTTATGGCAGCTACTAGGAAAGCTGGCACTGTCATGTAGAATCAGGTGATCAGCTTTGCATACCTTCCATAATGCTTGACACTAAGAGACTCTAATCTGACTGCATCCTTCTTCTCTTAACACAAAAATAAATGTAATTCTATAGGGAAGTACATGTTTTGAGTGCTAACCAGTACTTTGAACAGAGTTGAGTAAAAGTAGCAGCAGAAGTCCTGACTCAGCCTCCAACGTATTTTTAAGGACAAATGGTCACACAAAATGGCCTCAATCAAACTGTTTGCATCTCATGAAAAGCTACCACAGCCTTGACTGACACATTTTTCCAGATATTAATTGGAATGCGTTTGCAGCGGGTTACAACGGAGGTGGGAGGAGTGCACTGTCTTTTCTAGTTCCACTTTTCCACAAATCACAACATATATTTTAAATGTTTACCCAGTTAAAGATACGGTCAATCATATACTTTATCTTTTATCCCAGAATAATATACACCAACCAGGTTTCTTTAATAAATCAACAAAATTATCAGTTTATTATAAAACAAGACTTATCCAGTAACAAGGAAAAGCATTAAAACACAGATTGAAATATGAAAGTTCCCTTTTTTAAATACCCCGCCCACACACATACACACACACACACACACACACACACTCACACTCACATACACACTGGAAAAATAAAGCAACAATCTCTGCAGAGGTCTTTTACAAAACAAACAAAAAAGGAAGGCTTTGGCCAAATACTTGAAGAAAGAAAAGAGAAGATATGGAAGAATGTCAGTTGTCCCTTTTGGTCTGGTGTCCGGGTATACTGAGACGGGTCACTGGGATCTTTTTAGAAGCAGTTTGTTCTAGAGGTGTCAAAAAATAGTCTGGTAGGCTTTCCAGGAGAAATGTGGCATCAGGAGTTTCAGTTATCACACGTTGGATTTGTAGGGTTTTTTTCAAAGAGGTAGATAAAGAGGAGCTGACATACTGGATTTCTTAGAGAGGTGCAGGAAAGATGAGCTGGGGGTTTCTTTGTCAGCAGGCTACAAAACCAACTGCTTTTCAACACTGTCCACACCCCAACTGAACCAAAATAATGGGCTGAATTTTATCTGCCCACCACTGATTTTGGCGGCGGGTGAGAAAACGGCAGCCTACATGTTGCACAGTCGCTGCGATTCTAAGCATGGCAGCTCATTGAAATAGCAGGGGCGGGCCGCCCCCTCGATCACATAAAGGAGGCAGACTGTCCGTGGCTAGCGGCGTCAGATGACTGTGCGCCGGTGCTGACCCCATGTGTTAAAGGCCTGTTAGACCTACTGGCCAATTTAAATTTTTAAAGGTAAAATGAATTAAAATAAATAAGTACATTTTTGTTGCCTCTCTCCTGTGCCCCAAATAACAATTAAATTAATTATTTGCCCTTCCTCCCCAAACACACTCAACTTTACCATCTGACCTTTCCCCCCGCAAGCTGCACAAACCTTCAACTCCAACCCTTCCCACCATCCCCTACACCCATGATGTTATTTTGACCCTGTTCCACCACCACCCCCTGCCACACTGATAAACTTACCTCCTCCCCCCTCTCCCCAGTGTGGTGCCTCGTTTTCCCAGATGGGGCTCCAAAGGCACAGGAGTGCCAGCCATCGGGCCAAAGATCTAGCCCAAGATCTCAGCAGTGAAACTAATTCCTGATCCTCATAAATCTTGATATGTCACTTCTCTGTAAACACCTTCCCCAAGTCACCAGGGTTTCTGTTGTTTATTGAGCTTATGGCATGTAATATCCAGTAAAGATTTGTTTTCAAACAAAACCTCTTTGTGTCCTTTCAGTGAACTTTCAACCAAAAACAAAGTCCAGCATTTATGAAATCTTCAGCCTTCCAAAATAAATCCATTTACACAATTTAAATATGAGTCCTCAAAAAATATTCAACAAAAAATGGGAGCAATTTCATAACAAGCATCAATGGACAAGAGTGGGTTTGAGGGCATGATCACATCCCTTGACCCTATTTATGTGGGACAGTAAACATTTATGATACTTCTTAAATGGATTGGTGTTGTTTTTGGGAGTAGAATTTTTGGGGGCTCAATTTAAGGGAGTTAAATTAAGTAGCCCATTCTATGCTTTTTACTGCCCAAATCCACCCAAAACAGGTTGAAACGTAAAGGAGAATAACCCCACCACCCCAAGCCCACCCCAGGGGCTGAATTTTATTGCAGCACGGCACCCTTTCAGCTCAGCACAACGCCCGCATTTAGCGGCCACCACAGAGCCCCCTCAATTTTACGCGTGGGGACACATTAGCATCACTGCGCCGAGCGTTTACCCCCCCCCCCCCCCGCCTGCCCCCCCCGCCCCGCGATATTACGTGGGGAGAGACGGGAAATTCAGCGCAGTGAGAGAGTTTTTGACAGTTGTACAGCAGGTGCTGGGGCCCTATTTTAAGCGCCCCAGCACCTGCTTCCTGGCAGCTGTCAAAAAATATTTACCCTGACTACTGAAGAGTGGGGCTGCTGTCAATCTGGCAGCAAAGCAGAAAGTGCTGCAGAAATCCAGCAGGTCAGGCAGCATCTGTGGAGAGAGAAGCAGAATTAACTTGTCCAAGTTCACAGAACTGTAAGTTAACTCTGCTTCTCTCTCTACAAATGCTGCCTGACCTGCTGAGTTACCCCCAACACTTTCTGCTTTGCTACCACATACTTACCCTGCTATGTCCCAGTGTCCTGTGAAGTTGCGATCCTCTTCTCCCACTCAAATGTAACATTCCTTCTTGTAGGCATGCTGCACCTGGGTGAATAATCTTAAATTACACATTCCAGGACATGGGACTTAAATATTTTTTTTTTTATATTTCCAAAATATACTTTATTCATAAAAATCTGTAAAAATTACATTGCCAAACAGTTTCCAAACAGCACCAAAAAATACAAACATTGCAAGGGAGATCAGTTTCCTTCAATACTGTCATGAGTTTCTTCCCAACCCTTCCGTTTCTCAATTGTCATGTCAATTACAGTTTTACATTTACAGCAATTCAGAATATTAACGATACAGTTCGAGGGGTTTCCCATGGATCCAGCCCCTCAGTCTAGCTTGGTGGGGGAACCTTACACTGTGGTCTTTCCCCATTGAGCCTTTGCTGCGGCTGCCCCAAGCTTTAGTGCGTCCCTCAGCACGTAGTCCTGGACCTTGGAATGTGCCAGTCTGCAACATTCGGTGGTGGACAACTCTTTGCGCTGGAAGACCAGCAAGTTTCGGGCAGACCAAAGGGCGTCTTTCACCGAATTGATAGTCCTCCAGCAGCAGTTGATGTTTGTCTCGGTGTGCGTCCCTGGGAACAGCCCGTAGAGCACAGACTCCTGTGTTACAGAGCTGCTTGGGATGAACCTTGACAAAACCCACTGCATCTCTTTCCACACCTGCTTTGCAAAGGCACATTCCAGGAGGAGGTGGGCGACCGTCTCTTCCCCACCACAGCCAACGCGGGGGCACTGTGCGGAGGGGGCGAGACTTCGGGTGTGCATGAAGGATCTGACGGGGAGGGCCCTTCTCACCACCAGCCAAGCTACGTCTTGGTGCTTGTTTGAAAGTTCTGGTGATGAGGCATTCCGCCAAATGACTTTGACGGTCTGCTCGGGGAACCATCCGACAGGATCCACCGTCTCCTTTTCCCGTAGGGCCTTGAGGACATTCCGTGCAGACCACTGCCTGATGCACCGGTGGTCAAAGGTGTTTTTCCGCAGAAACTGCTCCACGAAGGATAGGTGGTACGGCACGTCCCAACTGCACGGAGCGTTCCGCGGCAATGTGACCAGGCCCATCCTTCGCAACACCGGGGACAGATAGAACCTCAGCACGTAGTGACACTTGGAGTTTGCGTACTGGGGATCTACACATAGCTTGATGCAGCCGCACACGAAGGTGGTCATCAGGATGAGGGCCACGTTGGGTACATTTTTCCCGCCCATGTCCAGAGATTTGAACATCGTGTCCCTCCGGACCCGGTCCATTTTAGATCCCCAGACGAAGCGGAAAATGGCTCGGGTAACTGCCACGGCGCAGGAGTGGGGTATGGGCCAGACCTGCGCCACGTAGAGCAACAACGTGAGCGCCTCGCACCTGATGACCAGGTTCTTACCCACAATGGAGAGAGATCGCTGCCCCCACATGCCCAACTTTTGTCGTACCTTGGCTACTCGCTCCTCCCATGTTTTGGTGCACGCCCCGGCCCTTCCGAACCATATCCCCAGCACCTTCAGGTAATCTGACCTGACGGTGAAGGGGACAAAGGATCGGTCAGCCCAGTTCCCAAAGAACATGGCCTCGCTCTTGCCGTGGTTAACTTTGGCTCCCGAGGCCAGTTCGAACTGGTCGCAGATGCTCATCAGTCTGCGCACAGACAGCGGATCCGAGCAGAAGACGGCGACGTCATCCATGTACAGGGAGGTTTTGACCTGAGTGCCTCCGCTGCCTGGGATTGTCACCCCTCTTATGCTCGCATCCTTCCTAATAGACTCAGCAAAGGGTTCAATACAGCAAACAAACAAGACCGGGGAAAGAGGACAGCCCTGTCTGACTCCAGATTTGATCGGGAAACTTTCAGATTCCCACCCGTTGATTGAGACTGCGCTACTGATGTTTGTGTAGAGCAGTTGGATCCAATTGCAGATTCCCTCCCCAAACCCCATTTTGGAAAGCACGTCCATCATGTAGGTGTGCGATATCCTGTCAAAAGCCTTCTCCTGGTCCAGGCTGATGAGGCAGGTGTCCACCCTCCTGTCCCGTACGTAGGCGATCGTATCCCTGAGTAGCGCGAGGCTATCAGAGATCTTCCTGCCGGGTACAGTACAGGTCTGATCGGGGTGAATCACCAGCTCCAGAGCAGACTTGACTCGACTGGCTATGACTTTGGACAGAATCTTGTAATCAACATTAAGCAGTGAGATGGGCCGCCAATTTCTGATTTCTACCCTCTCCCCCTTCTGCTTGTAAATGAGGGTGATGATGCCTTTTCTCATGGATTCTGACATGCTACCGGCCAGGAGCATACTCTCGTATACTTCCAGCAGGTCCGGGCCGACCCAGTCCCACAGGGCCGAGTACAACTCGACCGGTAAGCCGTCGCTCCCGGGAGTTTTACTCGCCTCGAAAGACTCGACGGCCTTTGTCAGCTCGTCCAGAGTTAGCGGCTTGTCCAGTCCCTCCCTCCTGCTGTCATCTAAGACCTCTGTGACAGATGACAGGAAGGACTGGGAGGCTCTGCTGTCTGTGGGCTTCGCGTCATACAGCCCAGCATAAAAGGATTTGCTGATCCTTAGTATGTCGGACTGCGAAGACGTTACCGAGCCATCTTCTTCCTTCAGGCTGCTGATAACAGAGCTCTCTCTGTGTACCTTTTGGAAGAAGTAACGCGAGCACGTCTCATCCTGCTCGATGGAGCGGACTCTGGACCGGAAGATGATCTTGGAGGCCTCCTTGGCAAAGAGCGAGGCCTGCTGGCTCTTCACCTCTTGGAGGTCCTCCTTGACCTCGACCCCCATTGACTGCAACCGGAGTAGATTTTGCATAATTTTCTGGAGTCGGGACAGTTCCCTCTGTCTCTCTCTCGCCTTCTGAACACCTTTGTGGATGAAGAACCTCTTGATGTTCTCCTTGATCGCTTCCCACCAGTGAACTGGAGACTCAAAGAGGGGTTTCACGGTCCTCCAACCGTTGTAATCCCTTTTGAGTTCCTCAACGTTCTCTGGGGTCAGCAGTGTCGCATTGAGCTTCCACGTCCCTCTGCCAACCCGCTGGTCGTCCTGTAAGTGACAGTCGGCCAGTAAGAGGCAGTGGTCGGAGAAGAACACCGGCTTGACGTCGGTGGATCCGACCGTGACAGCACGGGAAACAAACAGGAAGTCAATCCTGGAACGGGCAGACCCGTCCGATCTTGACCATGTGTATCTGCGCTGCGCTCCGTCTGCAGGTTTGCTGAAGACGTCGTGCAGTTTGGCATCCTTAACTGTTTCTATGAGGAATCTGGACGTAGCGTCCAGTTTGCTGTCGTCACTGCCGGATCGTCCAGCCGCATCGATGATGCAGTTGAAGTCACCGCCTAGGATGACCGGCCTGGACGTCGCCAGCAGCAGTGGGAGCTGCTGGAAGACGGTCAGCCGCTCGCTGCGTTGTACCGGGGCGTACACGTTGATCAACCGGAGCGGAGCGTTGTTGTACATCACGTCTGCTACGAGGAGGCGGCCGCCCACCACCTCCTTAACTTCGGAGATGGTGAAGTTACCTCCCCGCAGCAGAATACCCAGGCCGGAGGAACGGCAGTCATTACCCCCCGACCAGATCGATGGCCCGTGGGACCACCATCGCGACCACTGCCTGTAGGTGCTGAGGTGTGGTATTCCACACTCCTGCAGAAACAGTAGGTCAGCTTTGACCTTGGCAAGGTAATCCAAGGTTGAAACACATCGCGTAGTCGATTTAATGCTACGCACATTAATGGAAGCAATTCTTACACCCATTTTTTACTAAAAATTAGTTGTTGCTTCCCATACCATTTGTCCTCGCTAGTCCCAGTCCTTCCCCTTCGGGATGTTCCTGCATACCCATCGTATGCGCAAGCAGTTTCACGTTGGTTGGGCTCAGAAACCCCTCCTGATTTTTCATGCAGGGTTTGTGCCGCTCGGGTGACATCGGGGGGGTCTTGTAGGCAGAGAGGATTGGGTTGTCCTCAGCTGCTTCCATCTGTTCCTCCTCGAAAACATCACAGCTCCCAGTCTCCCGGAGCTCAGGTGCGCCAGACGTGTCTTTGCTCCCGGTGTCCCGGAGCTGAGATGCGTTGGCCACGTCGTTACGTGTGGGGAATTGGGGTTGGGGCACGCCGGGCCCATCACAGCTTCCAGTGCCCGGGGGCTGGGATGCTTTATCATCCATCTCGGAGTTCTGCCGCCTCTTTTGAAGGGGCTGTCGTTCCAGCATTTCCCCGTCCAGTGAAGAGGAGCTGTTGCAGTCTGATTCAGAAGAGAGCCTCCTCTTGCCACTGGTTTGGGTGGTGGCTTTGGGATGTTTTTTCTTTGTGGTTTTCCTCTGGACCACTTGCCACTGACCTGTTTGTCCATCTGCTGCCTCCTCCTCCATTGATTCTGTCTGTGGAGGAGGGGTTTCCGGGCGCTGGGTAGGTGCTGGGTCGTTGGTTTCAGCCGCCTCCCCTTCCTTCTCAGGTTGAAGTTCCTCACTGCGGAGAAGGTTGCTGGTCTCCTTTCGAACAGCGGACGCCTTCGTCGAACCTTCGCCCGGCCATTCCTTGGACCTTGCCGCCTGAGCATAGCTGAGACAACGTTTGGGACAGGTCTTGTAGAGATGGCCTGCCGCACCGCACAAGTTGCAACACTTAGTCTGCTTACAGTCCTTGGTCTGATGGCCTTCCTCCTTGCAGTTCTTGCAAACAACCGTGCTGCAGTTGGCTGCCATGTGACCAGATTTGCCACAGGTGCGACAAACTCTGGGCTGCCCAGCGTAGACCAAGAAGCCTCGACTTCCCCCGGTAGCGAAGCTGGAGGGAGGGTGGATGATGGCTCCACTGGGATCTACCTTCAAGGTCACCTTGACTTGCCGCTTGCTGGTCCAGATCCCAAAGGGGTCCTTGACATCAGTGCTGCTGCCGGCCACCTCGACGTACCTGGCGAGAAAGGTGAGTACATCCACCACCGGAACATGGGGGTTGTAGAGGTGAATCGTCACCACCCGGTCCTGTTGTGACGGAAGCGTGAAGAGCGGCTCCGCTGTGAGGATCGACAGTGGCGCCGGTCCCCTTTCTCCTTGAACGCCTTCAGGAACTTGATGCATCCCGCCACGTTCCGGAACGTCACGTCGAAGTATCCACTGCTGGGGAAATCCTGCAGGCAGAAGACGTCCGTCGCTTGAAATCCGCAGCAATCGAAGAGAATTTTCTTGATGAAGAAGGTGCGATCGACCGGTGCATCTCCTTCCTTGTCCTTCACGACCACCCGAACGGTGTTGCGCACTCCCTGGCCCGAAGCTCGAAAATTGGTTATAGCCATTTTACTCAAAGCTTCCCCAGGATCAAAAGGCAATGATCATGGTCTCTTCTCAATCAAATAAGCACTGATAAGAACAGATACTACACTTGATCTTAGCCAAAAGGCCGAGAAGCGGCCTGCTTGGTTCTGGCCATTATCTACGGAGACCTTACACAATGTCGCGTTTACAGTACAGGTTTTTTTTTTCTTCTTTCCCTGCCAGCATGTCGATCTCCTACTCAGTGGTGGCTCATGTAGCTCAGTGGTTGATGTTGTATCTCTCCTCTGCAGCAGTGGTGGAGTCTTTCACCAGTGTCGGGAGCCATGTCTGCAAAGGATAGCCCTTCTCTCCAAGAAGCCACCCCTCCATCTGAGCCAGTTCAGTGAACAGTGGTGGCAACCGGGACTGGCGCAAGACCCAGGTGTCATGGCAGCTGCCTGAGAAGCAGTCACATATTCGCATCTGCGGTGTTCACATACCAGCTTCACCGCGATTGAGAGGGCTCCTTTAATGGCGACGTCTGCAAGTGGAAGCCTGGCAATAGGCCTGATGACCACATGAGTGCAGTCTATGAACATTATCACCTATCGTTCTCCAGCAATGGTGCTAGAACTAATGGTCCTCTGTGCCTGGCTGTGAGAGTCCGTCCTGATGCAGACATACTCACTGGCCCTATGGTACAGGGCATTGGTGACCTCCCTGATGCAGTGGTGCACTGCTGACTGTGTGACCCCACAAAGGTCTCTGTTGGGCCCCTGAAGGGCTGCAGAGGTGTCAGGCTTCAGAACCGCTGCCTCTATGAGGAACAAAGGCATGGGATGTCCATCGGAGCCCATGGGCTGCTGGTCATCTTTGAGCAAAGCACAGAGATGTGTCACCACCCTCTCTATGTGTGCATTCTCCTCTGACACTGGCGCTCTGACATCAGATGGCATGTCATGTGGGGCCTGTAGATGCACAGCAATCGTTTTGGCAAGCTCCCCTTGGGAGCTGCTGCTCACAACCAGGGGGCCTCTACGTGGATCGCACCTGCCTGTTAATATTGCCTCTGGCGCATACAGATCCTCACGAGCAGAAGATCACACAATGTAGGATGAGCCGTACCTATTTCCATGTGATAAATAAAGTTGAACTCTGCATGTATTTGAAGGTTCCTAACAGGGCATGGATTGGTGTTGACGAGTACATCAGCTGCTTTCTTGGATCAACTATGTGGTGTGCCATGGCATTGTCCATCTTGGCCAACACTCAGAGTAGCACAGCATGACCACATCAAGACCCTACCAGCTGAATCGATTGCCCTCACCATCTATAAAACCTTAATGCTCCTGCCCTTTCTGGCACTCTCCCCACACACGGGGTGCCTAGTGTGTCATTGCCCCGTCACAAACACAGACCGTACACTGTTAACGGAGGGATGGTACACACTATCTCCCTTCATGCCAGCACAGTTTTCCCTCCAGTAATCCCAGACCCCATCCCTTTCAGAATGCAGAGTGTGACCCCTGTGTATCCCCCCTCCCTCCTCCTTTCCAGAATGCAGAGTTAAACCCCTGAATATCCCCCCTCCATCCTACCTTCTGTAATGCAGAGTGGGACCCCTGAATAACGCACCTACCTTTGCTGGAGACAACGTCTGCCTGAAGAGCTTTTCAGATCTTGAACGGGACGGCATGTGACGCTCACCCGTTCAGTGAAAAATGCGGACGTGTCAGCGGAGAGGCGGCGGGCTGCATAATCAGCAAAGGTAAGTACTCTTTATCACATGCAAATTGTGGTGCCACCGCCGTGCAGTGGGGGGGCTGCACCGAGTTCTCGTCACCGGCGGTAATATGCGACAGGCTCTGCTCGATGTCGGGGGTTGAGGCAGGCCTCTCCCTGCAGCATTTTACAGGCCCCCGCACTACGACCCACGGCATTGAGGGGCCGGTAAAATTCAGCCCTAGATCTTCAGTTAGAACTAAAGACGTAAAAAACCTGAGATAGAATTTATCACATTGAAATTCTTTCATTCTAAGGCATTATTTTGATATCAACAAATAAAAGTAAGGAATGATTCCACATTCCCACTCTTTCAGCAGGCAACTATGTTCAGAGGGGTGAGGGGCGGAAACTACCCCAACAGTTCTCAAATATTAGAGGTGTGGTGGTAATATCCAAAAATTTACATTTGCTTCCAAAAATGTTGCTTGATGTTTTATCAATCAGAAATATTAAAACTTTAGGACCAACATGTGTGAATCTGCAAAATATTTAAAATAATTTATTTTTGATGCATGATAGTAATTCAAGCCATGAATTTGTCTCAATGAAATGAGATGAAAATAACATATCAATGACCAATATTTGATTATTTTGGTTCAAACACTGATGGGACTTCAGCCCAGACATTCTTCCTGAGGTCCTCTATGTCCAGCTTTGGTAAGGAGAGATGTTTTCCATTTTAACTCTAGCTATTTTTAAAACTGCCTTAAAAATGCGTAAATTTACAGTTTTGAGTTTTTGGCGTAGATTTTTTTTCAAGTTCAACATCTCAGACCACTCTCGTAGGTAAGTCTTTGCTCCCTATGATTTTATCTCCTTCATAACTAGATAATTGTAGTATAAGGGTTGAAAAGAAAAGTTTTGCTATCGTATTTTGGATGAAATAGTATTTACAGTATTTATAAGTTCTACTCTCCTTCCTTAAATGATATAAAACAAGTAGTTGCATCTGTTGTGCTGTACTATGATATAAACTAAACCTGGCACAAGGTCCCTGAATAGTAACTTAGATGAGATGGTGTGTTGCTTCCTATCCACAGACTCTCTGATTTATCTATCTCTCTCTCATGGCTTATGATGGAGTACTCAGTTTGCAGAAGACAGACTGAGAAATATGTTTATAAGAATGTCTAGGTTGATGGAAATGTAAGTATCTGTCTCTTGAACTCAGAATCAATCAAACCCATACATAAATAAGAACCACAAAATGTCTGTATTTGAATTGAATGATTTTACTGTTGCCTTGGGTATTTGACAAACAATAATATTTCCTTTTTGTAAGGCTTTTAACCTTGTATCTGCCATAACAGAATAAAGCAGCCATTGCCATGATATATTATGAACAAAAATGTTTCCTTATGTCATTAGATTTAGATTTTTAGATTAGAGATACAGCACTGAAACAGGCCCTTCGGCCCACCGAGTCTGTGCCGAACATCAACCACCCATTTATACTAATCCTACACTAATCCCATATTCCTACCAAACATCCCCACCTGTCCCTATATTTCCCTACCACCTACCTATACTAGTGACTATTAATGTGTCCATGAACATATCATGAACATGCAGTTTAGTGATCACAAAGTTGTGTCAGCTTAGCTCTGTGGTATCATTCTTACCCTAAGACAGAATATCTAGGCCCACTGTAGAACTTAGGCACATACTCCAACACATCAGGGAGTTCTGTATTGTCGTAAATCCCATTTTTTGGTTGACAAATTAAACATAGGAACAGGAGGAGGTCACTTAGCCCCTCGATTCAATGAGATTTTGGCTGATCTGTGACCTATCTTCACATACCTGTCTTTGCCCCATATCTCTCAAATAGAAAAATCTACCAATCTCCAATTTAAAATGAAGAATTAATCTAGCATTAATTGCCATTTGCAAAAGAGATTTCCAAACTTCTATCACCCTTTGTGTGTAGAAGAGTTTCCTGATTTCACTCCAAAAAGGTCTGGCTCTAATTTTTAGACTCTAGACCCTAGTCCTTTACTCCCCAAACAATGGAAAGAGTTTCTACCTGTCTACCCTAACCGTTCCCCTTAATATCATGAAAACTTCAATCACTCCTTAACCTTCTAAATTCAAGGGAATACAATGCTAGTTTGTGTAATTTGTCCTCATTATTTAACCTTGGAGCCCAGGTATCATTCTGGTAAATCTACATTGCACTTTCTCCAAGGTCAATATGTCCTTCCCAATGTGTGGTACCTAGAACTGCTTACAGTACTTCAGGTGTGGTTCAACTCGGGTTTTGTACAGCTGCAGCATAACATCTATCCCCTTGTATTCTAGTCCTCCAGATATAAAGGTCAGCACTTCATTAGCCTTTCTGATTATTTTCTGCATTTGTTCCTGACACTTTAATGATCTCTGTATCTGATTCCACAAGCCTCTGTTTCTAACTTTTCATCATTTAGTGGGCGGCACAGTGGCGCAGTGGTTAGCACCGCAGCCTCACAGCTCCAGGGACCCGGGTTCGATACCGGGTACTGCCTGTGTGGAGTTTGCAAGTTCTCCCTGTGTCTGCGTGGGTTTTCTTCGGGTGCTCCGGTTTCCTCCCACAAGCCAAAAGACTTGCAGGTTGATAGGTAAATTGGCCATTATAAATTGTCACTAGTATAGGTAGGTGGTAGGGAAATATAGGGACAGGTGGGGATGTTTGGTAGGAATATGGGATTAGTGTAGGATTAGTATAAATGGGTGGTTGATGTTCAGCACAGACTCAGTGGGCCGAAGGGCCTGTTTCAGTGCTGTATCTCTAATCTAATCTAGAAAGTAGCTTATTCCATCCTTTCAAGGTTCAAAGTGGATGACATCACCTTTGTCTTCATTGAAATCCATTTGCCACAGTTTTTCCCATTCACTTAAATTGTCTGTTCATTTGGATATAAAGATCCAACAGCTAAGTAACATTTATTGGCCATCCTTTGGTAGCCTGAGAAGGTGGTGGTGAGCCTTGTCTTTGAACTGCTGCAGTCCTTGTGCGAATGCTGTTCACATGATGGTGTTAGGTAGAAATTTCAGAATTTTGACCCAACAATTAAGAAACAAGGATTTACGTCCAGGTCAGTATGGTGTCTGACTTGGAGGGGAACTTGAATGTGATAGTGCTCCCATGATTTTTCTGGTCTTTGCCTTCTTGATGGTAGATGTTGCATGGCTGAGGGCAACTGTTTAAATGAGATGGCATTACCTTGCTTTTGCTGGTAATTTTCAATGTTGCCTTGAAAGCATCCATCTTTAATTTTTATGTTCAATTTTGCATCTATCATTCATAACCATTCCTCTCTTACAAGAATATTTTCAACTTCTATTTAAATTACTCTAATATTATAACTTTAATCAGTTTAGGTGATGGCTTAATCCATATGTTTCCTACCTTATTGACAAAGAACAAATACCTAATATTCTGATACAAACTTTTCTCTATGTGCGCATATTATTGCTTCTTGCTCAAAGCTCCATATCCAGCTGAAAGATCTTATACATTCCATTTATCAATTTCTCTCTCCAGTTTAACACTTGTGCTATATTTTTGCTTAACCTTTACTCTAATAAGACAAGCTGAACTCTTTCAGTCCAACTCCTAAATCATTAATCTGAGTCCAAGGGGTATCTTAAGCTGTTCGACACTGCACTTTCACCAAAATAATTATATTCATGTCAGAATGAAGACAACCATAATAGGTGTTAGAGATCAGCAGTTGAATGAAGAGTGATTTCTTTAGCTACAAATTAGCCTTATCAAAGCAAGAAGATAAAATGGCATCCAAGATGTGTCCATCCTAATCCTAACGTTTAAAATAGTAAAGTAACTAGTGGTAAGCTTAATAAAATATATTAAAAAGAGGAAAATAAAATAAATAATTGAATAAAATAATTAAGTAGTCAATTTAAACACATTAAGGATGGCAGGACAGGTGATGTGTCACAACTGCAGCATGTGGGACCTCCTCGATGCCAGTGTGATCCAGGGCAAACACGTCTGCAGTAAGTATTTGCGGCTCGAAGAGCTTCGGCTCAAACTCATTGAACTGAAGGCTGAGCTGCCGACACTGTGACACATCAGGGAGGGGAAAGTTACCTGGACATTTTGTACCAGGAGGCAGTCACACCCCTGAGGATAGGGTCTTCTGATTTGGTCAGTGGTCAGGGACAGGAAAATGTGGCTGCAGCTGAGGCAGATAAGGGAACCCAGAGGGCAGGAGTGCAGGAGCCTCAGCCTTTGAACATAGAACATAGAACAGTACAGCACAGTACAGGCCCTTCGGCCCACGATGTTGTGCCGACCCTTTAACCTACTGTAAGATCAAACTACCTACATACCCTTCATTCTTCTATCATCCATGTACCTATTTTTGCTTAACCTTTACTCTAATAAGACAAGCTGAACTCTTTCAGTCCAACTCCTAAATCATTAATCTGAGTCCAAGGGGTATCTTAAGCTGTTCGACACTGCACTTTCACCAAAATAATTCTATCATACCATGCACAGTGGCGCAGTGGTTAGCACCGCAGCCTCACAGCTCCAGCGACCCGGGTTCAATTCTGGGTACTGCCTGTGTGGAGTTTGCAAGTTCTCCCTGTGTCTGCGTGGGTTTCCTCCGGGTGCTCCGGTTTCCTCCCACATGCCAAAGACTTGCTGCTTGATAGGTTAATTGGCCATTATAAATTGCCCCTAGTATAGGTAGGTGGTAGGGAAATGTGGGGACGTGGTAGGAATATGGAATTAGTGTAGGATTAGTATAAATGGGTGGTTGATGGTCGGCACAGACTCGGTGGGCCGAAGGGCCTGTTTCAGTGCTGTATCTCTAAACTAAACTAAACTAAACTATCCAAGAGTCGCTTAAATGTCCCTAATGTAACTACTTCTACTACCACCGCTGGCAGTGCATTCCACGCACCCACCATTCTGTGTGTAAAGAACCTACCTCTGACATCCCCCCTAAACCTACCTCCAATCACCTTAAAATTATGCCCCCTGGTGATAGCCCTTTCCGCCCTGGGAAAATGTCTTTGGCTATCCACTCTATCTATGCCTCTCATCATCTTGTACACCTCTATCAAGTCACCTCTCATCCTTCTTCGCTCCAATGAGAAAAGCCCCAGCTCCCTCAACCTTTCTTCGTAAGATATGCCCTCCAGTCCAGGCAGCATCCTGGTAAATCTCCTCTGCACCCTCTCTAAAGCTTCCACACCCTTCCTATAATGAGGCGAACAGAACGGAACACAATATTCCAAGTGTGGTCTAACCAGGGCTTTATAGAGCTGCAGCATAACCTCGCGGCTCTTAAACTCAATCCCCCTGTTAATGAAAGCCAACACACCATGCGCCTTCTTAACAACCCTATTAACTTGGGTGGCAACTTTGAGCGATCTATGGACGCGGACCCCAAGATCCCTCTGTTCCTCCACACTGCCAAGAATCCTGCTTTTAAGCCTGTATTCTGCATTCAAATTTGACCTTCCAAAATGAATCACTTCACACTTTTCCAGGTTGAACTCCATCTGCCACTTCTCAGCCCAGCTCTGCATCCTGTCAATGTCCTGTTGCAACCTACAACAGCCCTCCACACTATCCACAACTCCAGCAACCTCTGTGTCATCGGCAAACTTACTAACCCAGCCTTCCACTTCCTCATCCAAGTCATTTATAAAAATCACAAAGAGAAGAGTTCCCAGAACAGATCCTTGCGGAACACCACTGGTCCCCGAGCTCCAGGCTGAATACTTTCCATCTACTACCACCCTCTGTCTTCTATGGGCCAGCCAATTCTGTATCCAGACAGCCAACTTTCCCTGTATCCCATGCCTCCTTACTTTCTGAATGAGCCTACCATGGGGAACCTTATCAAACGCCTTGCTAAAATCCATATACACCAGATCCACTGCTCTTCCTTCATCAATGTGTTTTGTCACATCCTCAAAGAATTCAATAAGGCTTATGAGGCAATTGCAATTGTCCAACAGGTTTGAGGTTATTTCAGTTTGTTTGGATGAGAGTGGGGGCTGCAGGATGGATGAGCAACCTCACCATGGTACCATGGTACAGGAAGCCATTCAAGTGAAGGGAGAAAAAGGGAATGTAGTGGTAGTAGGAGACAGGAAAGTTAGGGGGATTGACACTGTTCTCTGCAGCAAAGAGCGAGAGCCCAGATGGCTGTGTTGCCTGCCCGATGCCAGGGTTTGGGATATATGCACAGGGCTGGAGAGGAACTTATAGTGAGAGGGGGAGGATCCAGTCATCGTGGTCCATGCAGGTACTAATGATATAGGCAGGACAAGGAAAGAGGTTCTGCATAGTCAGTATGAGGGACTAGGCGCCAAATTAAGAAGCAGAACGTCAAAGGTAATAATCTCTGGATTATTACCTGAGCCACGTGTAAATTGGCAGTGGTCAAATAAGGTTAGAGAAATTAATGTGTGACTCAAAGACTGGTGTGGTAGAAGTGAGTTCCGGTTCGTGTGGCACTGGCACCAGTACTGGGGAAAGTGATGGCTGTACCATTGGGATGGTCGACACCTGAACCGTGCTGGGGCCGGTGTTCCAGCGAGCCACATAACTAGGGAAGTAGAGAGGGTTTTAAACTGAATAGTGGGGACAAGGGATCAAATTTTGGAAGATATGGTAACTCAAGGCAAGGCAAGACAAGGCAAGAGAGAAAGGTATTAACATGGGAAATGATAAACAGACTGTGACAGGAAGGGACAGAGCATACAAATTTAAGAGTAAATCAACAGATAAGGTTAAAAGTTACAAAAATAATAAAAGGACACCACTAAAGTTGCTGTATCTGAATGCAAGTAGCATTTGAAACAAAACAGATGAATTGAGAACGCAAATAGAAATAAATAAGTACGATCTGATAGCCATTACCGAGACATGGCTGCAGGACGACATAGATTGGGACCTGAATATTGAAGGATACATGGCATTTAGGAAGGACAGGAAGCTAGGAAAAGGTGGAGGGATAGTTCTGTTAATTAATGATGGTATTAGCGCAATAGAGAGGGATGATCTGAGGTCAGGAGACCAGAATGTAGAAGCAGTTTGGATAGAGATGAGAAACCATAAAGGCTAGAAGTCACTTGTGGGAGTGGTGTACAGGCCACCTAACATTAACCACACTATGGGATGGGATATAAAGGAAGAAATAATGGCAGCTTGTCAGAAAGGTACAGCAATAATCATGGGAGATTTTAACCTACATATAGACTGGAAAAATCAGATGGGCAGAGGTAGCGTACATGGAAAGTTTTTGGGATAATTTCTTGGAACAATGCGTTCTGGTGCCAACCAGAGAGCAGGTTATACTAGACCTGGTATTGTGCAACAAGATAGGAATAATTAATGACCTCATAGTTAAGGCACCCCTAGGTAGCAGCGGTCATAATAAGATTGAATTTTACATTCAGTTTGAGGGAGAGAAGAGTGGGTCCAAGACTAGTATATTAAACTTAAATAATAGCCAATATGAGGGCATGAAAGCAGAGCTAGCTAAAGTGAACTGGTAAATCAGATTAAGGGATAGGTCAGTAGAGATGCAGTGGCAGATATCTCAGGGGATATTTCAGAATACACAAAATAGATACATTTCAACGAGAAAGAAAAATTTCAATGGTGAGACCCGCCATCTGTGGTTAACTAAAACAGTTAAAGATAGTTTCAAACTTAAAGAAAATGCCTATAATTGTGCAAAGATGGGAGGCAGGTCAGAAGATTGGACAGAATATAAATAACAGCAAAGAAGGACGAAAAGATTGACAAGGAAGGTAAAATTAGAGTACAAGAGAAAGCTAGCTAGAAATATAAAGACAGATAGTAAGAGTTTCTATAGTTATTTATTATTCAGCTATACAGGGCATTATTGAGGCCACATCTGGAGTACTGTGTACAGTACTGGTCTCCTTAGTTAAGCAAGGATGTAAATGCATTGGAGGAAGTACAGAGAAGGTTTACTAGACTAGTTCCTGGAAATAGCGGGCTGTCTTATGAGGAAATATTGGACAGGCTAGACTTGTATCTGCTGGAATTTAGAAGAGTAAGAGGCGACTTGATTGAAACATATAAGATCCTGAAGGATCTTGACAGGGTGGATGTAGCAAGAATTTTTCCACTTGTGGGAGAATCTCAAACTAGGGGTCACTGTTTAAAAACAAGGGATCGCCCATTTAAGACAGAGATGAGGAGAAATTGTTTTTCTCTCAGAGAGTCGTGAGTCTTTGGCATTCTCTTCCTCAAAAGACGGTGGAAGCAAAGTCTTTGAATATTTTTAAGGCAGAGGGAGATAGATTCTTGATAAGCAAGGGTGGGGGGGAAGGTTATCGGGGGTAGGTGGAAATGTGGAGTAATCAGTTCAGCCATGAGCTTATTGAAGGGCGGAGCAGGCTCGAGGGGTCGAGTGGCCAAATCCTGCTCCTAATTTGTATGTTCCTATGTGATAAAACATGAAGCACAGTTTTCTGTGATGAATTTTGGAATCGGTTTCTTCCTATTGTAGTATATATTTGGGTTTAAAAACTAGCCTGACTCAAATAAATTGGATAAAAGCAAAATACTGCGGATGCTGGAAATCTGGAATAAAAACAAGAAATGCTGGAACCACTCAGCAGGTCTGGCAGCATCTGTGGAAAGAGAAGCAGAGTTAACGTTTCGGGTCAGTGACCCTTTTTCGGAACAAATAAATTTGTCTAGCTTGTTTTGATGCCCAAGCTTCTCGTAATGCTTTCAAGTTAATGATCTCTACTGAGGTCATAACAAATTGGGGGCTGGTTTGGGATTCAAATTGTTTATGATTAACCTGTAAAACAGGTACAGTGGAATTTGTGAGAATTTGAACAAACAAGATTTCACAACTATGTTTGTTGTTCTCATAAAGGAATGCCAGCATGTCTACTTTTTATGCTCAAAGCCTTTGCAGAGAGAGAAGATTTGACTCGCAATGACTTAACAAAGTTAACAGTGGGTGTGTTAAAGGCTGTAGCAGAGCAAGTGGGGGTTAGTTTAAAATCAAAAGCTAAAAAGGCAGAAATTATTGAAGTGTTGGCTTGCCATTTTAACCTTGAGGGGGTCAGAGTGATCTTGAAAGCTCTCAGATTGAGTTAGCTAGAATTCAGTTCCAAAAGAGGCAACCGGAACTTGAAAACCAGGAAGAGAAGATGAAATTAGAAAGGGAAAGAACAAGAGAAGAAATAGTAAAGGAAAGGAAAGAGAAAAGAAAGTAAAAAGGATGTAAATGCATTGGAGGCAGTACAGCGAATGTTTACTAGATTAGTACCTGGAATGGGCTGGCTGTCTTACGAGGAAAGATTGGACAGGCTAGGCTTGTATCTGCTGGAATTTAGAAGAGTAAGAGGCAACTTGATTGAAATGTATAAAATCCTGAGGGGCCTGACAGGGTGGATGTGGAAAGGATGTTTCCCCTTTGTGGGAGAATCTGGAACTAGGGGTCACTATTTAAAAATAAGGGGTCGTCCATTTAAGACAGAGATGAGGAGAAATTTTTTGCTCTCAGAGGGTCGTGAGTCTTTGGAATTCTCTTCCTCAAAAGGCGGTGGAAGCAAAGTCTTTGAATATTTTTAAGGCAGAGGTAAATAGATTCTTGATAAGCAAGGGGGTGAAAGGTTATCGGGGCAGGTGAAAATATGGAGTAATTAGTTCAGCCATGAACTTATTGAAGGGTGGAGCAGGTTCGAGGGGCCGAGTGACCTCTCCTGCTCCTAATTCACATGCTTGTATGTTCGTATAAAGACAAGAAAGGGAAAAGTCCGTTACAACTTGAAATGAGAAATATTGAATTGAAAGAGAAAGAAAACGAGAGACAGAGAGGCAATTACAATTTTAAATGTGAAAACTTGAATTTGAAAGAGAAAGGGAAAGGGAAGAAAAAGAAAGAGAATATGAAATATGAAAATTGGCATTAGACCACGAAGCGAGACTGAAAAGCTCAAAGCTGGTGGGCTTGCAGCCGGGGTGAAAATTGAAGATGATCCAGCTGAAACTCCTCACAGTTTTGATTTGGCAAAGAATATGCACTTGGTACATAAATTTAGTAAAGAGGGAACAGAAATGTACTTGGTATCATTTGAGAAAATTGTCATGAATTGAGAATGGCCTAAATCAGTTAGGAAAGTTTTGGAGGTGTATTCATCCCTCTCAGATGAACCCTGAAGACATTATGACAAAGTAAAACTGCTGTTCTCAATGCATATGAATTGGTACCAGAAGCTTACAGACAAAAAAAATCAGGAATTAAAAACAATACTGTGCCAGACATATATAAGATTTGCTAGAGAGAAGAAAATAGTGTTTAATACTGGTATAGGTCAATGAAGATTGAGCAAAACTTTGAGAGCCTTAAGGAAGTAGTCCTATTGGAAGAATTTAAAAATAGTATCTCTTCAGGAATAATGTCTCACCTGGAAGAACATAAAGTTGATAAAATAAGGGATGGCACAGTAATGGCAGATGATGACAAATTGATCCACAAAAGCAGTAGTTACAGGCCTCAGTTTGGAAACTTACAGAGAAGTTGGAGAGATAGGAGGTTTGATAATGAAAAGATCTCTGATTTTAGTGAGAGAAAAGGTCAAGGAGAGGATACAGGTAATGCTCAGATTAGTCAGAAAGATAATCAGGAGACTATGGTTGAGTCAAAAGGACCAATGTGTTATTTTTGTAATAAAAGAGGGCATATAAAATCAAAATGCTGGAAATTACAAGAGCAACCCAGTCATTAATGGTAGCAAAAGATGTGAATTTTCCTGCAAGTAGTTCAATGAATGCGAAAGTCCTGGTGCGGAGCATTGATGGAGGTTATTTATCCGTTCCATTGTATAAGGTGAATTTACAATGTGGTTTAGTCACCACTCCTGTAACAGTGGGAGTCATCCCTGATTTGCGTATTGAAGGGGTGGGTTTGTTGCGAGGAAATTACTTAGCTAGGGATAAGTTATTAGCATCTCCAGTAGTTTCAGAAAAGCCAGTTGAGGTTGCTGAAGCTGTAGTTTTACAGGAAGGATTTCCCGGAATATTTCCAGATTGTGTAGTGACTAACTCCCAGGCTCATTGGGCTGATCAAGATAAGACAGTGTCAGTGGCTATAAAGGACAAGCCGGATCTCTGGCTGGCTGTAACCTTTTTCAGGAATTTAAGTAGTGAGGCTGAATTGTTCAGCAGATCCTCTTTGATTGAAGCACAACAGGAAAACCCCAATTTAAAGAAAATATCTCAGACAATGTGTTCTGAGAGAGAGGCTGAGAAAATCCCTGAGTGCTATGACGTTAAAAATGACATATTGATGAGGAAGTGGAGACCTCCTCAGAGACCAGTGGATAAGGAATGGGCAATAGCTCATCAGGTTGCTGTTCCCCTGGGGTATTGCCAAGAAATTTTAAGGATTACCCATGATATTCTGATGGCAGAACATGTGGGTATTCAAAAGACTCAGGCCAGGATAAAATAGCATTTTTATTGGTCAGGCTGCATAAAGGTGTGGTTGTATTTTGCAGTACATACCATAAATGACAGTTGGTTGGGAAACCACAGCCTTCGATAAAGCCAGCCCTGTTAAATATTAATACTGGTCTTTGATGAACCATTTAACAGAGTCTTGGCAGATTGTGTAGGGCCTCTGCCCAAAACTAAAGCAGGGTATCAACATCTCTTGACCATTATGGCTTTGTCTACTCACTTTGTAGAGGCAATACCCTTGAAAAAGATCATAGCGAAACTTGTGATTGAGGGATTGATTCAGTTTTTCACTTGATATGAGTTGCCAAAAGAAATTCACTTGGACCAGGGGTCAAATTTCATGTTAGCAGTATTTCAAGAGGTCATAGGTAATTTGGACGTAAAGCAGCTCAAATCATTTGCTTGTCACCTGCAGTCACAGGGTGCTTTGAAAAGACATCACAAAACCCTAAAGAGTATGATTAAGGCCTATTGTTTTGAATATCCCCATGATTAGGATAAGGGGATATCATTTTATTATTTGCCACTGAGGACACACCAAATGAGTCTTACTGGTTTCAGTCTATTCAAATTGTTCTATGGGCATGTGATTAGGGCTCTTCTTAAACTCACTGAGGAGAGGTTTTTAGCATAGGAGCTGGAAACTACCCTTTTAGATTATGTGTCAGAGTTTCGAGAGAGACTCTCAAAAGCTAGTGAGATGGCCAGAGAACATCTCAAGGTTTCTCAGCAAGTGATGTAAACCCGTGGATAGAACAGCTAAGGCACATAGTTTTCAATCTGGAGATAGGGTGCTAATTTTGTTCCCTTTCCTGGGGAACTGTTGAAAGCCAGGTTCAGTGGACCTTACTTCATTAAGAGGAAACTCTGTGAGGTGAACATTTTGGTTAGTACTCCAGACAGACAGAAATGTCAAAGGGTGTGCCACGTGAATATTGTCAGCCAGTAAATATATGTCAATTGATAGAAGATGAGGATAAGGATAGTGTTACTTTTAATGAGCTGGATGAAGAAGCAGAGACCAAGAAGTCTCATACTGAACCCCTACAGTGAGACTGGCAAACACAGAAATGTTGTAAAGTTTAGATATAGTTTTAAACAATCTTTCTAAACAACATAAAAAGGACACAGCTGAGCTGTTAAAAGAGTTTAAAGCAGTATGTGCAGATAAGCCTGGTTGAACTCTGGCTATTCAGGGGTTGATGTAGGAAAAACAACGCCCATTAAACAGAACCCTTATTGACTATTTCCTGGTAAATTGGCTCAGGTCAGAGAAGAGGTTCAAAATATGTAAACGAATGATATAATTGAACACAACTAAAGTAGCTGGAGTTCTCTGGTTCAGATTTTACCAAAGCCAAAGGGTTCCAAAAGATTCTGTATTGATTATCGGAAAGTCAATGCAGTAACTAAAACAGACCCTTATTTAATCCCAAAACTTGAGGATTGTATTGACAGAGTGGGGAATTCAGCCTTTATTAGCAAGATTTATTAGCTGTGAGGCAATTGGCAAGTCCCCTTGACTGACCAAGCTAGAGATGTTTACACCATCGTGACCCCAGATGGACTATTTCAGTGTAAGATCTTGCTGTTTGGTATGAAAATTGCACTAACCACATTTCAAAGATTGACTAACTAGGTGATTGCTGGACTCAGCAATTGTGCTATTTATTTATTTATTTTTATTTAGAGACACAGCACTGAAACAGGCCCTTCGGCCTACCGAGTCTGTGCCGACCAACAAGCACCCATTTATACTAACCCTGCAGTAATCAGTATACAGACGAAGAGACTTAGTAGTTGGCAGGAAAAAAGACAGAGGCGCAAGGGGAGAGCCAACTGTGCAACAGCCCCGACAAACAAATTTCTCTGCAGCATCTGTGGAAGAGCCTGTCACTCTAGAATTGGCCTTTATAGCCACTCCAGGCGTTGCTTCACAAACCACTGACCACCTCCAGGCACGTATCCATTGTCTCTCGAGATAAGGAGGCCCAAAAGAAAAGAAAGAAAGAAAGAACAGTAATCACCTACCTACACTAGGGGCAATTTGCAATGGCCAATTTATCTATCGCCTGCAAGTCTTTTGGCTGTGGGAGGAAACCAGAGCACCCGGCGAAAACCCACCTGGTCACAGGGAGAACTTGCAAACTCCGCACAGGCAGTACCCAGAATTGAACCCAGGTCCCTGGAGCTGTGAGGCTGCGGTGCTAACCACTGCACCACCCTACCACTGCGCCACTGTGCCATTGATAATCTATTGGTATGCAATGACACTTCTGAAGATTATGTTGAATACCTAAAGGCTCTATTCGTCAAGTTAGAGGAAGCCAATTTAGTAATAAACTTAGCAAAGAGTGAGTTTGCCAAGGCTAAGGTCACCAATTTGGGCATATCATAGGTCAATGTCAACTGTTGCCTAGAGAAGCTAAGGTTCAGGCAATAATAGACTTTCCAGTACCCAAGGCAAAAAAGGAGATACTACAATTCCTAGGGGTGTGTGAGTTCCAGCGAAGGTTCATTCCCAACTTCAATACAATAGTTACTCTCTTGATAAATTTGTTAAAGAGAAGCATGAAGGTCAAGTGGACAGAATCATATCAAATGACATTTGAGAAATTAAAGGCTATTTTAATGAATGAACCCATACTAGCGGCACCAAATTTTAACAAGCCCTTTAAAGGGGCTTTTGAAGCCAATGATGTGGGGGCAGGAGCAATGTTACTCCAAAATGATGATGCTAGTATTTTCTCTAGAAAACTAAATAAGTATCAAAAGAAGTACTCCACTATTGAAAAGGAGGCATTAGGTCTCGTATTGTTTCTTCAACATTTTGAAGTATATGTCCAGAATGGTCAAGGGGAAATATCCGTTTATACAGACAATAACCCATTAAGGCTTTTAGAGAAATTCAAGACCAACAATTCCAGATTGTTCCAGTGGAATTTAATATTGCAACTATTTACCCTAAAAATTGTATGTTACGGGAAAGAGCAATATATTTGCTGATAATCTGTCCAGAATTTAAAGACAGGGTATAATGGAGAAAAACAATTCGGAGATAGGAAAATACTGCTGTTACCTGTGTAATATTTAAAATGTTAGTGATTGACATAATTACAATGTTATATGGTGATAATGTTGTAGAAAAATCATTACTATGTTATTGATTTTTCTATTTATAGGGGGAAGGTGTTATAAATGCTGGACTTTATATTATGGTCATGTTTTAAGACTGTGATGTTAATGCAGTGTAAAATGGTTATTCAGAGGAGACATGTGACCTCACACCAATTCTGACCAGGGAGAATTCAGGGGTCCTGGTTACCATGAGAACAAGGAACCTAAATCAAAGACCCTTTTGAAAGCAGGGTGCAAGGTTGCAACACCGAAAGGATGATTGGTTTCGCTCTCCCAGACTCTCAGATTGTAAACAGGGAGTCAGGGGCACAAAAAAGCAAATTTGAGTTGCAATTGTTAACACCTGGAAACAAAGGAAGGCTCAGATAGTTTTGCTACGGTTAGAATTATGGGGCAGTATTTTATTTAGGTGACAGGGGTCTCGGCCACTAGCTGAAGAGCCGGTGAGCTTTTGGGGAAGGCCCACCGTTTCATGTGCCAGTCAGGCACTTAACTGGGTAGCAGCAGGCCTACCCCGGCATTAAGGATCCCAGTGATGGAAGTCCCACCTGCTAAGAGCTGCCAACCAATCAGAGACCAGCAACTCTTTTACTTTTTTTTAATTTCCAAAATATACTTTATTCATAAAAATCTGTAAAAATTACATTACCAGTTTCAAACAGCACCAAGTCAAAAAATACAAACAGTGCAAAGGAGGTCCGTTTGCTTCATTACAATCATGAGTTTCTTCACAACCCTTCCATTTCACATTTGTCATGCCAATTACATTTTTACATTTTACAGCAAATGAAAATTTTCCCGATACAGTTCGAGGGGTTTCCCATGGATCCAGCCCCTCAGTTCAGCTTGGTGGAGGGACCTTACACTGTGGTCTTTCCCCATTGAGCCTTTACTGCGGCTGCCCCAAGCTTTAGTGCGTCCCTCAGCACGTAGTCCTGGACCTTGGAATGTGCCAGTATGCAACATTCGGTCGTGGACAACTCTTTGCACTGGAAGACCAGCGGGTTTCAGGCAGACCAAAGGACGTCTTTCACCGAATTGATAGTCCTCCAGCAGCAGTTGATGTTTGTCTCGGTGTGTGTCCCTGGGAACAGCCCGTAGAGCACAGACTCCTGTGTTACAGAGCTGCTTGGGATGAACCTCGACAAAAACCACTGCATCTCTTTCCACACCTGCTTTGCAAAGACACATTCCAGGAGGAGGTGGGCAACCGTCTCTTCCCCACCACAGCCACCGCGGGGGCATTGCGCGGAGGGGACTAGACTTCGGGCGTGCAGGAAGGATCTGACGGGGAGGGCTCTTCTCACCACCAGCCAAGCTACATCTTGGTGCTTGTTTGAAAGTTCTGGTGATGAAACATTCCACCAAATGACTTTGGCGGTCTGCTCGGGGAACCATCCGACAGGATCCACCGTCTCCTTTTCCCGTAGGGCCTTGAGGACATTCCGTGCAGACCACTGCCTGATGGATCGGTGGTCAAAGGCGTTTTCCCGCAAAAACTGCTGCACGAAGGATAGGTGGTACGGCACGGTCCAACTGCATGGAGCGTTCCGCGGCAATGTGACCAAGCCCATCCTTCGCAACACCGGGGACAGATAGAACCTCAGCACGTAGTGACACTTGGAGCTTGCATACTGGAGGTCTACACACAGCTTGATGCAGCCGCACACAAAGGTGGTCATCAGGATGAGGGCCACGTTGGGTACATTTTTCCCGCCCTTATCCAGAGGTTTGAACATCATGTCCCTCCGGACCCAGTCCATTTTAGATCCCCAGATGAAGTGGAAAATGGCTCGGGTGACCGCCACAGTGCAGGAGTGGGGCATGGGCCATGTACAGCAACAACGTGAGCGCCTCGCACCTGATGACCAGGTTCTTACCCATAATGGAGAGAGATCACTGCCCCCACATGCTCAACTTTGTTGTACCTTGGCTACTCGCTCCTCCCATGTTTTGGTGCACGCCCCGGCCCTTCCGAACTATATCCCCAGCACCTTCAGGTAGTCTGACCTGACAGTGAAGGGGACAAAGGATCGGTCAGCCCAGTTCCCAAAGAACATGGCCTCGCTCTTGCCGTGGTTAACTTTGGCTCCCGAGGCCCGTTCAAACTGGTCACAGATGCTCATCAGTCTGCGCACGGACTGCGAATCCGAGCAGAAGACGGCGATGTCATCCATGTACAGGGAGGTTTTCACCTGAGTGCCTCCGCTGCCTGGGATTGTCACCCCTCTTATGCTCGCATCCTTCCTAATAGACTCAGCAAAGGGTTCAATACAGCAAACAAACAAGACCGGGGAGAGAGGACAGCCCTGTCTGACTCCAGATTGGATCGGGAAACTTTCCGATTCCCACCCATTGATTGAGACTGCGCTACTGATGTTTGTGTAAAGTAGTTCGATCCAATTGCAGATTCCCTCCCCAAACCCCATTTTGGAAAGCACTTCCATCATGTAGGTGTGCAATATCCTGTCAAAGGCCTTCTCCTGGTCCAGGCTGATGAGGCAGGTGTCCACCCTCCTGTCCCACACATCGGCGATCGTATCCCAGAGTAGTGCGAGACTATCAGAGATCTTCCTGCCGGGTACAGTACAGGTCTGGTTGGGGTGGATCACCAAATCCAGAGCAGACTTGACTCGACTGGCTATGACTTTGGACAGAATCTTGTAGTCAACATTAAGCAGTGAGATGGGCCGCAAATTTCTGATTTCTGCCCTCTCTCCCTTCCGCTTGTAAATGAGGGTGATGATGCCTTTCCTCATGGATTCTGACATGCTGCCAGCCAGGAGCATACTCTCGTATACTTCCAGCAGGTCCAGGCCGACCCAGTCCCACAGGGCCGAATACAACTCGACCGGTAAGCCGTCGCTTCCGGGTGTTTTACTCGTCTCGAAGGACTCAACGGCCTTTGTCAGCTCGTCCAGAGTTAGCGGCTTGTCCAGTCTCTCTGCAACTCTTTTACTGAGCAGTACCACCGCAGAGGCAATGGCTGCTGCCAGTAAAGCACCTACCCAAAGCTTGGATTGTTGAGGGACCCAGGCCACAGGTGAGTGATGGCAAGTGGGGTTTCACAGGGTGTTGGTCGTAGGGAAGGGGTTGTGGTAGGGGTTGCCCGCAAGGGCAGGTGGATGGCTCTGAGCAGGCCCCACACCTCCCGATCCTTGGTCCTTCGATCAGGTACTGAGTACCTTTGAACGAAGGACTCCCCCCGCCGGAAGCCAACAAGCAACACGCATATGTTTGCTTTTCATGCTCCCCCAAAATTTGATTAGGAATAGTCAGCATGGCTTTGTCAGAGGGAGGTCCTGCCTAACAAATTTGATTGAATTTTTTGAGCATGTGACCAGGTGTGTAGATGAGGGTAATGCAGTTGATGTAGTTTACATGCATTTCAGCAAAGCCTTTGACAAGGTCCCACATGGGAGACTTATCAAGAAAGCAAATGCACATGGGATACAAGGTAATTTGATAAGGTGGATTCAAAATTGGCTCAGCTGTAGGAGACAGAGCGTGATGACAGACGGCTGTTTTGGTGACTGGAAGCCAGTGTCCAGTGGCGTACCACAGGGATCTGTGCTGGGTCCCCTATTGTTTGTAATTTATATAAACGACATAAATGACTATGTGGGAGGTAGGATCAGTAAGTTTGCGGATGACACAAAGATTGGCCGAGTGGTTAACAGTGAGGTTGAGTGTCTTGGGTTACAGGAAGATGTAGACGGGATGGTCAAAGGGTCAGAAAAGTGGCAGATGGAATTTAACCCTGAAAAGTGTGACTTGATACACTTTGGAAGGAGTAATGTGACATGGAAATATCCAATGAATGGCCTGACACTGGGAAGTTCCGAGGAACAAAGGGACCTTGGCGTGTTTGTCCATAGATCTCTGAAGGCAGAAGAGCAGGTTAATAGGGTGGTGAAAAAGGCATATGGGACACTTGCCTTTATCAATCGAGGCATAGATTACAAAAGCAGGGAGGTCATATTGGAGTTGTACAGAACTTTGGTAAGGCCACAGCTGGAGTACTGTGTACAATTCTGGTCGCCACATTATAGGAAGGATGTGATTGCACTGGAGGGAGTGCAGAGGCGATTCACCAGGATGTTGCCTGGGATGGAACATTTAAGCTATGAAGAGAGGTTGGATAGGCTTGGGTTGTTTTCACTGGAGCAGAGAAGACTGAGGGCTGACCTGATCGAGGTGTACAAGATTATGAGGGGCATGGACAGGGTGGATAGGGAGCAGCTGTTCCCCTTAGTTGAAGGGTCAGTTACGAGGGGTCACAAGTTTAAGGTGAGGGGCGGGAGGTTTAAGGGGGATTTGAGGGAGAACTTTTTTACCCAGAGGGTGGTGACGGTCTGGAATGCACTGCCTGGGAGGGTGGTAGAGGCGGGTTGCCTCACATCCTTTAAAAAGTACCTGGATGAGCACTTGGCACGTCATAACATTCAAGACTATGGGCAAAGTGCTGGCAAATGGGATTAGGTAGTCAGGTCAGGTGTCTTTAATGCATGAGTGCAGACTCAATGGGCCGAAGGGCCTCTTCTGCACTGTATTATTCCGTGATTTCTCTGATTCATGTGGCGACAGGCCCATCTGCTGTTGGGCTAATACTGGCAGCAGAGGGATAAGGACCTTAATTGGACAATTATTGCCTCTTAAGGACCTCAATTGGTGGCAGGGCAGAAAGGCCATCCACGGGCCTTCCCTCCCGCAACTTAATGGCAGTTGAGGTGGGAAGGTGGCCGGGTCCCCACCTGCCACCATCCTGCATGATTAAATGCTCTCCCTGCCTTCAAACTTGCCAGGGGGGAGAGCATAAAATCCAGCTCATGGTCTCTGAGAATTGTAAAGGAAAACAACTATTGACTTTTGATCTGGATAAATTCAACAGCCTTTCCTAAGTCTGGAGGCTAAAAGGAAGAAGGGAAAACAAGCAAGCAGGGCTGTGCAGCCAAGACAGTTGCTTTCAGATCACTGATAAAGCAAAAGGCTGCCAAGAATTGAAACGGGTTCAAAAGTCAAGGTTTGCAGAAGAGAAAGGCCAATGCGGTTGCCAGAGATTGCCTTATTGACGGAAGTCCAGGTTGAATGCGCTTAGCAGAAGTGAGCAAAGAGGACGTTGGCTTTGAGAAAGACACTGGGAGATCCAACCCGTTGCAACTGGGGAAGCTTGGGACTTTTAACTGCAAGGATACTTTTTTGATGAGAATGCTGTGTAAAGTATAAATGTGACGTGGGGTTTTCCAGTGTCTTAATAAGTTAATGGGAAATATCTTTCTCTGTCATTAAGTGTATTAGCTACCTACTAAGTACTGATTACTTAATGTTAATTTTTAGTTTAGTTGTTATGGTAGAAGTCTTAACATGTGAAAGCTTGTCATGTAATTCTTTAATCTGTCTGGGGGGTTCATATGTGTTGTTTTAAAGTTAATGGTCTCTACTGAGGTCGCAACAAATGTCACAGCCCTGTATCTAACCATCGGGTTTGTTTTTTGATCCAAATATTCACTGCAGCTGAGAGCAACTTACGGAGGTAAGTTATTGGCAGAGGTGGTGGACAGACCGTACGGTTGGAATTTTACCCCCCCCCCCCCCACCCCGTCAAAGGAGTGAGCTGGAGGCGGGGTGGGGAGGCGTAACATCGAGTGGGAGGTGGGGGGTACATTCCCATCGCCTAGCCACCCCCGCTGCCATTTTACCAGCAGTGTGGGAGGTGGCAAACGGCCCACTTGCCCCAGGCCAATTACTTGCCACTTAAAGACCTCCTCCTGCCGCTGTTGGTATTACCAGTGGCGGCCGGGCACTTCATCAGCTGAGGAGGTCGTTCGGTAATACCAGGCGACCTCCTTGCGATCCTGGGGGGGAAGGGGGTTGGCCCTCCTGATCAGCACCCTGTGCCCCACAGAGGGCCGCCCCCCAGGAGCATAAGCTGCTCCCGCTGGAGCACGTCATCCCACTCCCAGTAACACTGCTGGGACTTAAGAGCTGCCGGCTTACTGATTGGCTGGCAGCTCTTGGAGGTGGGACTTACTGCCTCAGAGGAGTGAAAGTCCCACCCAAGGCCAATTAAGGGACTGGGCCACATAAAATTGCAGCATGGCTTCCAGGCCCAGTGGAGTGGGCTCGCCCCTGACTTTTACGCCGGTGGGCGTGGCCTCTGCTGCCATGTAAAATTCCAGCCTATGATGCAGGTCCAGGTTCATCTATTATTATACAACATGCAGCCACTTTTGTAACCCAAGAGGCAGTAATTTACCTTCCAAAACAACAATTGCGATCAATTGCTTGTTTCATTACACCCAGTGATAGGATGAGTGGCCATGTCATTCACACACTGACTGCTTTATTCTAAAATGGAAAAGCTTTCCTTCCTTGTGACTTTGTAACGTGGGTTTAGATGTTATGGGTGAAGATTTCATCTGGGAGAAATGTGTTACAAGACTGTAAATATGCATATAAAAATGAATATTTCAACACACAGAAAACATCTTTCTCTATCTATTACTTTGAATCAGTTGTATTTTGGATTTATGAGTGAGAGGATTACCAGCTAAAGCTGTTCCATTAAATTGTAATTGTACAATTGTTTAAACATCAACTTAAATCATCTGTATGTACCAGCGCAGTTTCAGGCAGCAAACATAAAAGTGCTGTTAACTCATGTCTGTCCTTTCTCAGCAAGTTTGTCTATGGCAGTTCTCAATCTGATTCAAACTGGAAATTATGCTCAAATTGAGGAATTACTGAAGCTTGCAGTTTTCTGAAATGCTGGCTTAATTCATCCAGGGGAATGCATGACTTCAACGAAGAGGCAGAAATATGCAAATATTCTTACATAAGTCAGTTACAGTGCACCTTTTCCAATAACTTTGACTGGCCTGTCTGAGCCCTTTGCAAGTAATTGTATTTGACTCTTTCTGGCCTAAGCCAACCAGATCAACCATCTAAATGAAGTCCTCAGCTCCCTCAATGAATGGAAGAATAAGGTCAGCAAGCAATGCAGTACTGACCAACACAGGCCAGAGGCTGCACACTCAATTTCTAGGCTGTGCTGTGTTATCTGACCTCAGGTAATTGACATAGTGGTTGGGCAGTTCTGAGATGTGCTGATAGAGATCTTTCAAATTATGAAGCAGTTTGATAAGATAGAGATGTTTCCACAAGGAGCCATAAATATAAGATAGTCAGTAATAGACATTGATCACAAGTCGTGGGAGTCAGTTGCCAGCGTTCGCCAGAGCTGGCGGGCAGCCATAAAGATGGGGCTAAAGTGTGGCGAGTCGAAGAGACTTAGTAGTTGGCAGGAAAAAAGACAGAGACGCAAGGGGAGAGCCAACTGTGCAACAGCCCCGACAAACAAATTTCTCTGCAGCACCTGTGGAAGAGCCTGTCACTCTAGAATTGGCCTTTCTAGCCACTCCAGGCGTTGCTTCACAAACCACTGACCACCTCCAGGCGCTTGCCCATTGTCTCTCGAGATAAGGAGGCCAAAGAAGAAGAAGTAATAGATAGTCACTAATAATTCCAGTAAGGAATTCAGGGGAAACTTCTTTATTCAGAGAGTGGTGAGAATGCAGAACTTGCTGCCACATGAAGTGGTTGAAGCAAATAGCATAGGTGCATTTCAGGGGAAGCTGAATAAGTACTTGAATTGGAAGATAGGTAGGAGAGTAAGTTGTGAAATGGGTGGTTAATGGTCGGCACAGACTCGGTGGGCCGAAGGGCCTGTTTCCGTGCTGTATCTCTAAATCTAAATCTTATAGAATGGCGGAGCAGGATCGAGGGACCAAATAGCCTACTCCTGATCTTAGTTTGTATGTATGTTCATATGTTTTGCTACACATAATCGAAGCCCTGGTTAGACCACGTCTGGAGTTTTGTGCACAGTTCTGGGCACAGCACCTTAGAACGTATATTGGCCTTGGAAGGAGTGCAGAGCAGTTGTATCAGAATGTTACCAGGGCTGCAAGGATTAAATTATGAGGAGAGATTACACAAACTAGGCTTGTATTCCATGGAAGATACAAGGTTAAGGGGAGATTTGATTTAGGATTTTAAGATTTTGAAAGGAATTGATAGGATAGATAGGGAGAGGTGTTTTCCATTGGTGTGGAGTCTAGGACATGGGGACACAACCACAAAACCAGAGCCGGGCCATTCAGCAGAGAAGCTAGGAAGCAATTTTTCATGCAAAGGGTGGTAAGAGTGTGTAACTCCCACAAAAAGCAGTAGATGTTAGCTCAATAAATAATTTTAAATCTGAGTTCAAATGATCTTTTCCAGCTAAGGCTATTAAGGGGTATGGAGGCACAACGGGCTGGATTTTGTGCTGGAGGTGGGGCTCCCGGCACCAAGCCGAAAAGGCAGGGAGAGCCCCGCCCCTGCCTTTTCATGCCCCCCTGGAGTAATCTTCCAGTTTTTTTTGAGTTAAAGTTTTAGGAGGCGGAATTCTTTAAAGGGAGGGAGATCCCACCTCCAAGAGATGCCAACTAATCAGAGGGCCAGCAGCTCAGCAGTCTCGGCAGTGGTGGCCATTGCTGGTACTGCAGAGGCCTCAAACCCAGCCAGAGCGGTGGAACCCCAGAACAGTGGTCGGTGAGGTGCGGTTGCTGGGGCCAGTCGGGAAGGCCCCGGCAAGAGAGGATGGGGGGTGGTCATTCAGTTCAGGGGGACAGGGGCTCCCGGGGGTAAAGTTGTTCCTGGTGAGTGTCCTCTGTGGGCCACAAATTGTCTACAAAGAAGGGACCGCCCCCCCAAAAGTCCACAGGGAGGGCACCTCATTTTCTAAGGCATCCTCCCCGTGAGGCAGAGGCCCCTCTGCCACTGGTAAGATCCCAGTGGTGGTGGAAAGAAGCCCTTAATTGGCCCTTAATAGGCCACTTAAGGGCCTCAAATTAGCCTCTGGGTTGGAAGGCCATTGTCAGCCTATCCTGCCCAGGGAAGAATACTGGGTGACGGGCCCTCCGCCCCGCTGCCCCCTTGCCACCCACCACGACTCTCCATGCCTCCCACCTCTGGTTCCACCTAAGGGGGGCCTGAAATATCCCAGCCCATGAGTGGATTTCATTAGTATACAGATCAGCTCTGATCTCATTGAATGGTGAAACAGGCTCGAGGGGCTGAATGGTGTATTTCTGTTCTTATATTCCTGCATTTGGCAGAACTGAACAGAAGGATAGTCTGTTCGGGTGACATGAGGTAAGTTGGGAGGAGGCTCATGTGGAGCATAACAATGATATGGACCTATTGGGTTAAAGGGCCTATTTTGATGCAGCAAAATCCTATGTAGTTGGCCTCAGGCCATTCGACTCACTGGGGGACAGGAGTGAATCAGCCCAGGTTCCCACTCCTGACTGCTATTCAGTGAACTTTATTGGAAAGTGCCAAATGTGGACATTAGTTGAAAACAGGTGGTGCTCACTGATATGTCGCAAAGTCTGGGTTCAGTCATGACGGTGTGCGATGGTGTATAGACTGCTTTAGAGAAGCAACAGAGAGTTGCTAACACCTGTGGAAATATACTCTTGCAACAACCAGTGCCTTCAGGAGGAGAGAAATTTGAATGTATCAGGAAGAAAAATTACATCTTGGATAATTACATTCTGAAAATGAAGGTATTTTGTTGCCTATTTAAATGCACATTTATTTGAAAATGCAGTTTTGTGGGATTTCTTCACTGCTAGAATGTGCATCAGACAGAGGGGGCAAAATTACATCCTGTAGCACCTTTTCATGGTGCTATGAGGCACCTTTAGGTTGGGATCAGAGGCGGGGGGCACTGGGTATCGTGACAGGTGGTGCAGGGGATGGTGGGGGGGGGGGGTGGTCATAGAATCCTACAAAGTTTATGGCACAGAAAGAGGCCACTTGGCCCATCATGACTGTGCCAGCCAAAAATGAGCCACCCAGCCAAATCTCACATTCCAGCATTTGGTCTGTAGCCCTGCAGGTTGCGGCACTCGAGGTGCAGATCCAGATACCCTTGAAATGTGTTGAGGGTTTCTGCCTCCACTACCCTTTCAGGCAGTGAGTTCCCCCACCACACTCTGGGTGAAAAAGAAATCCTCATCTCCCTTCTAATCTTTCTACTAATTACTTTAAATCTATGCCCCCTAGTCACTGACCTCACTGCTGAGGTAAATAGGCCCTTCACATCCACTGTATCCAGGCCCCTCACAATTGTGCACATTTCAATAAAATCTCCCCTCAGCCTTCTCTGTTCCAAGGAGAACAACCTCAGCCTATCCAATCTTTCCTCATAGCTGCATTTATCCAGTCCCAGAACCATCCTCATAAATCTCCTCTGTACCCTCTTAAGTGCAATTACGACCTTTCTGCAATGAGGTGACCAGAACTGCACACAGTACTCAAGTCGTGGCCGAACCGATGATTTATACAGTTCCAGAATGACCTCCCTGCTCTTATATTCTATACCTCGGCTAATAAAGGAAAGGAGGGCCCGTCGCCGCGCGGAGAAAACACCTTGTAACACGAGGAGCCCTCCCTGCGGGCTTGGGGGGGTCCCTCTTTCGTGGGCAATCTGTGGGCCATGGAGGACACCGACCAGGAGCCAGTTTACCCCCTGGGTCCTCCCTCCCCCGGGACTACATGACACCCCCATCCCCCCTCGCCTGGGCCTTCCTGACTAGCCCCAGCGACTCCGCCTCACTCACCTTGGGTCAGGATTCCAGCTCTGAGCCTGGGTCCAAGGCCTCTGCAGTACCAGCATTGGCCACTGCTCCCAGTGGTGCACCCAATACCTCTGAGCTGCTGGCCCTGTGATTGGCCAGCAGTTCATGGAGGCGGGATCCCCATCTTTAAAGGGACAGGAATCCCAGCTCCTGAAACTCATTTAAAAAGACTGGAGGATTGCTCAGGGGTGCACGGAAAGTCAGAGGCGGGCTTTCCCCCACCTTTTTGGCCCTGCGCTGGGAGCCCTGACTCCAGCACAAAATCCAGCCCTAAATGTGGAAAAGTGCTGGTGGTATATACCATCACAGAATCAACTTTGCTAAATATCACCCAGGTTACTTTGCAAAAGTTGGGATGAGACATTACCACCTCAAGAAGAATCAATTGTTTTGCCTGACCATAAATCTGGATTACCTGTGGAAGCTGGTCAGTCAACAGACCAGATTAAACTAGGCCAAGAAACCTGAAGGACCAGCATCTTTTATTAATATTGTGCATTCTGGTTACTATAAAATTCTGGGCAAAGGAAGACTACCCAAACAGCTAGTCATTATCAAGGCAAAGTCCTTCAGCAGGAAAGCTGAAGAGTAAATCAAAGAAGTTGGTGTTGGAATACAGTGTGGCTGGAAGAATGAACAGAGACCACGGAGAGAAGGATAAACTGTTAGAAGAGGGAGGATGAGGAGGGGGAGAAGGGCTCTCAGAAAAAGTTGATATCCGCAGAGGGTGTCTAGGGTGCATTTCTCATTCCTGATCTTCAGCAAGACCAATAGTTGACACGTCTGCGCTTCACAAAAGAGGACGCCACTGAAGTCTGCCACTTGGTGCAGCTACAACTTCAACCTCAGAGCTCTGCAAGGACTACATTGCCTGTGTCTGCTCAGGTGACTGTGGCTCTGAACCTGTATGCCTCTGGCTCCTTCCAAGCTGCTGGTGGAGATATAAGCAACATCTCTCTGTTTACAGTGCACTGCTGCATAAGAAAGGTCCCTGAGGCCCTCTGTGCCAGTAGTTCTCAAACTTTATTGGTTGAATGTTCCATTTTAAAATCAATTAGTCGTCATGAGCCCTCCAGCCCCACATCTAAGTTATGCTATATAATATGCATAATATGAAAGTGTTGCATGTAATGAGTGTTTCAATAATGCTTTTAAGAAAATAGGTAATTACTTAGAGTAGCAATTTGAGGACTACTTCACTGATGTAGACTGTGATGCGACAGACCAGCCAAAGCAGGGATAAAGGATAAGTACGACTCCGCTAACATTCTAATGTATGCCAACTGATCTACTTTTAATGTCATATATTCACACCCATCTCAGTTAACAGCTGCGGCACCTGGGACTGTCGAAGTATGTAGGTGTTATGGTTGTTTACCAGGAAGCGGGCACACACCTGCAAGAAATGCTTTCTGTGAAAACAGGCCAGTTGAAAGTTGATGGAATGGAAGCCCTTCCTGTTGATGAAGGCAGCTGGCTGGTCCGTTCGAGCCTTGATGGACACATGCATGCAGTCTATCACACCTTGCAATGGGGGGAATCCAGCGATGGTCCTGAAACCCTCTCTGTCTGACTGTCATGGTCGGTCCAGTAGCACACAAAGTCGCCAGTCCTCTTGAACAGGGCATTGGTCACCTCCTTGATGCAGCTTTGGACTACTGCTTGGGAGATACATTTACCCGGTGGATGCCTGGAAAGATCCAGATGTGTAAAGGTTGAGTGCTACTGTGATCTACAGGGCCACTGGCATAGGGCAACAATAGATTCCCATAGGTCACAACCCGTCCTGCAGCATGGCGTGGAAGTTGGTGACGGCCTCCCTGGAGAACCGCAATCTTCACTGACATAGAAACATAGAAAATAGGAGCAGGAGTAGACCATTCGGCCCTTCGAGTCTGCTCCGCCATTCATTATGATCACAGCTGATCATCCAACTCAGTAACCAGTTCCCACTTTCCCCCCATGTCCTCTGATCCCTTTCACCCCAAGAGCTATATCTAACTCCTTCTTGAAAACATACAATGTTTTGGTCTCAACTGCTTTCTGTGGTAGCAAATTTCACAGGCTCACCACTCTCTGGGTGAAGAAATTCTCCTCATCTCAGTCCTGAAAGGTTTACCCCGTATCCTTAGACTATGACCCCTAGTTCTGCACTCTCCCTCCATCGGGAACATCCTTCCTGCATCTACCCTGCCAAGTCCTGTTCGAATTTTATAGCTTTCTATGAGATCCCCCCTCACTCTTCTGAACTCCGGTGAATATAATCCTAACCGACTCAATCTCTCCTCACACGTCAGTCCCGCCATCCCAGGAATCAGTCTGGTAAACCTTCTCTGCACTCCCTCAATAGCAAGAACATCCTTCCTCAGATAAGGAGACCAAAACTGCACACAATATTCCAGGTGTGGCTTCACCAAGGCCCTATATAATTGCAGCAAGACATCCCTGCTCCTGTACTCGAATCCTCTCGCTATGAAGGCCAACATACCATTTGACGTTTTTACCGCCTGTTGTACCTGCATGCGTTCCTTCAGCGATTGGTGTACGAGAACACCCAGGTCGTGTTGCATATTCTCTTCTCTCAGTTTCTTGCCGTTCGGATAATAATCTGCGTTCCTGTTTTTGCTACCAAAGTGGATAACCTCACATTCATCCACATTATACTGCATCTGCCATACATTTGCCCACTCACTCAACTTGTCCAAATTACCCTGAAGCCTCTCTGCATCCTGCTCACAACTCATCCTCCCACCTAGTTTTGTGTCACCTGCAAATTTGGAGATATAAGGGCGGCACAGTGGCGGAGTGGTTAGCACCGCAGCCTCACAGCTCCAGCGACTCGGGTTCAATTCTGGGTACTGCCTGTGTGGAGTTTGCAAGTTCTCCCTGTGTCTGCGTGGGTTTCCTCCGGGTGCTCCGGTTTCCTCCCACAAGCCAAAAGACTTGCAGGTTGGTAGGTAAATTGGCCATTATAAATTGCCCCTAGTATAGGTAGGTGGTAGGGAAATATAGGGACAGTTGGGGATGTGGTAGGAATATGGGATTAGTGTAGGATTAGTATAAATGGGTGGTTAATGGTCGGCACAGACTCGGTGGGCCGAATGGGCCTGTTTCAGTGCTGTATCTCTAAAAAAAAATTATATTTAGTTCCCTCATCTAAATCATTAATATATATTGTGAATAGCTGGGGTCCTAGCACCGATCCCTGCGGTACCCTACTAGTCACTGCCCGCCATTCGGAAAAAAATCTATTTATTCCCACTCTTTGTTTCCTGTCTGCCAACCAATTTTCTATCCATTGCAATGCACTCCCCACAATCCCATGCAATTTAATTTCACACCCTAATCTCTTATGTGGGACTTTATCAAAAGCCTTCTGAAAGTCCAAATAAACTGCCTCCACTGGCTCCCCCTCATCAACTCTACTAGTTACATCCTTGATTATACTTCAAAGGGTGGGTTGGAATTAACTGAATGCTGGGTGGCCCTCACATGTCTCCAGATCTCTGGCCATTGAAAGGTGGTAGGAACTGTTCCAGAGTCTATAGAATCTTGGAAGATGACCACCAATGCATCCAAAATTTCTGACATTGCCACTCAGACATTGGAGCTAGCTGAGTCGAGTCCGGTACACTTTCTGGGGCAGGTTTGCCCTTCTTGGCATGGCCAGTTGATGTTGCTGTAGTCACGGAGCATCAGGGGCATGTGCAGCTGCCTCCTGGCCCTACCTCCATTGGAGGCGTTGCATCACACCATGGGGGTCCACAAAGACAGCGAATATGAGACCCATGCCAGATGATCTGTAGACCGCCAGAGTGTTGTTCTTGCAGAGACAAAGTTGCCTTGGCATCTTTGCCTTTGCTACTCCCCTTGGCTTACATGCTAATGGCCCTCAGTGTCCATCCTTGCTGACAGCCAGCCCAGCGCCCAGTACTATGGCCACCTGACTCTCACACAGAGTAGATTAGCTACCCGGTCCTCTCACCCGTGACCATCCCTTCTTGTCCACACACCCAAGACCAAGCCCACCCATGCAGAGTGCACAGCACTGCAGGCCCACAATGTCCTCTGCTCCACGCTCTTCCCCTATCCAGTGCTCATCCTGGCTGCCTTACTGACGCGGCACCAAGGCCTCACCTCGGTGCCACCACCTTTCAATGGCCAGGGATCTGAAGGCATGTGAGGGCCACCCAGCATTCAGTTAATTCCAACCCACCCGTTGAACTACAATCGATTGCATGCTACTGTATTCCAACGACCTGTTTATCAATTTAAATTACACTGCCATCATGTCGGGGTGGCAGCGCCACCTTGGAGCTTTCCCGCTGCTCACTAAATCCAGAACCGATGTCACGATACCAGATTTCCAGGTGGGCGCATCCGATGCTATTCTTTTGTGTCTCCCCCTGCCCCCACCCCCCTGCAAGCATCCATTCCTGCTCCAAACAGCCTCACAAAATTCCACCCTAAATGTGCAGCACCAGACAGCTGGGATGGCATGGTGAGGTGGCCATTCAGCCATCACAATGAAGCATTAACCCACGACTGACCAGGGGTTTCGGGTGCATCTGAACTGGGCGTCTCAAGGTGGACATTGCTGTCTGGTGCTGCCCCATGCATGGGTCTACCACCTGGCCTCGCATTTCATGGGGGCCTTTTAATTCATGATGCGCTTCCATTTTGTAACTCGAAACACCACTCACCTTTCCAGACTACAGCAGGTTATTAAATCTCTTCCTGCACTGGATCTAGGTTCTTGCAATGAGCCCTTGGCTGCTTACAATGTCTGCCATCTCCAGCCATGTCTTATTGATGAGGCTTGTTGGCCTCCTCCTCTCGACAGTGGGAAATAGGAGATCTCTCCTTTCTCTGACTGCCTGCAGGAGCACTTCCAGGGAGGCATCACTGAATCGTGGAGTGACCCTTCCTCATTCTGAAGCCATTCTTTCTCTGCGGCGATTGAAGTTAATCGCCTCCCTTTTGCCTCAGTCTCCACCCCTGTCTGACTGACGCACATAAAATATCGGCTTCCACTCAAGCTGCCAACACAAGGATCCACTCGTTACGTTAGTTGGCTGGCTCCCATGCCTGCCAACCCTTAATTGGCCCTTGCTAGTGAAATCCCCGAGGAAACCCCTCTGCCCACCCTTGTGTGCTACCAATCACCCGTCAATTCTTTGATGCTTTGTTACCTCTAGTGACCTCAGAGATCTATCCTTGGCCCCTCCTGACATTGGGACATCTGCCCGATCGGTAAAATTCAGACCAATAGGGCAGATGGCCAAAAGCATGTTCGAAGAGGTGGGTTTTAAGGATTGTCTTCAAGGAGGAAAGAGAGGTAGAGAGATGGAGAGGGTTAGGGATGGAATTCCAGTGCTTAGAACCTAGGCAGCTGAAGCCATGGCTGCCAATGGTGGAGCAATTAAAAATGAAGGATGCTCAAGAGACCCAAATTAGACAAGTGCAGATATCTAAGAGAGCCTCTGGGTTGATTAAGAACACGGGCAGGAGATCTCTGGATAACCTCAAGACTGCTTAGGTTAAAATGTGTGAGGCAGCCAGAAGTGCATTGTAATAGTCAAGTCTAGAAGTAACAAAGGCATGAATAAGAATTTCAGCAGCAGATGAGCTGAGTCAGGCAACATTATAGAGGTGGAAGTAGATGGCCTTAGTGATGGTACGCATACATGGTTGGAAGGTCATCTCAGGTTCAAATATGACGCCAAGGTATAATCAGTCTGGTTGAGCCTCAGACAGTTGCCACTGAGAAGGAGGGAGTCGGTGGCTAGTGAATGGAATTTATAGTGGAGACCAAAGACAACGGCTTCAGTCTTCTCAATATTTAATTGGAGGAAATTTCTCCTATCCAGTACTGGATGTTGGACAAGCAGTCTGATAATTTAGATTCAGTGGAGGACACGAGGGAGGTGATGGTGAGGTAGACCTGGATGTTGTCAGCATGCATGTGAAAACTTCAGCTGTGTTTTTGGATGAGGACGCCAAGGGGTAGCATGTAAATAAAAAATATGAGGGGGCCAAAGATAGATCCCTGGGGGTCACTAGAGGTAACAAAGCATCAGAGAAATGTCATGCTACCAGCTGCACCAGTAATGCACACTGTTCACTGCCCACCTTTGAAAAGTGCACCTTCCCTTTAAAATCTGCATACTGCCTTTAAGTAGTATCAGGACCACTGGATTTTCTGGCCTTCCAAGCTCATCTGTTCTATTTTAGTGAGGCCTACCACAAATATCCATCAGGCCTCCTGCCCTTGCCAATTCTTGGGCAGAGGCGAAGGGCCTGCCCAGCATCCACTCGATCTGTGCTCCACAACAAAACAGACACCAATTTCTACCAAGCAGCTCTGTTTTCTCATTTCTTCTTTGGAAAGCTGATTCATTCAGCAGTGCATCAATATTTGTGAAGCCTGCCGCAGAGAATGGCAGCATTGGCAGGGGATTGGCGGGAGTGTGTCAATATTTATGGTGGATTCCTCACACGGAAAAGTTTGAAAATCCATGGCATATATTGTGAATGAATCGTAGAAATCAAGATTTTTGAACCCTTCGTTTTGGTTGTTTTGAGGATGAATACAGAAACGTATTCCTGACGCTGTATGAATTATAGAAATAGGAACATGTTATTCATTTTTATTCTCATATAAGTTTGCAAGTTACTGTCAATATTAGTCACAGATGAGGCTACATCAGTAGTAAGTTATTACTGAATTTCTAGTCATATTTATAACAAGCAATTATAATTCATGCTTAGGAAACACAGCAGAAAAATAATTATCTCAAGAAATAACTATGTAATTACAGAATGAATTTTAAAGCATTTTATGACCATATTATTGAACAAACCATTGTGGAAGTTCTCAGCCATTGATTGTAATTCCCAATGTGCGCTGTTTTTAGTAAGCTGCCAAAGTGCTTGTATTAAATTCCTGTCTGCGTTATTTTAACAGACATTCATCCAGTTTAAGTAAATTGGCTAAAGATTGCATTAAAATAGCATAGAAAGGAATTTGATATGAATATGTTAACACGTGAATTAAAACCACACACAGAGGAAATTAGATCCCAAGGGCAGAATTTTACACCAGCCGGCGAGCTGGATGGTGGTGGCGGGTTGGTGGCATAAAATTGAGCGGGATGGCCCCAGGAAGCCTTCCTGATCTGCTCTCGCCTCCGCCCCACATTACGTGGGCCAGGAGGGGGCCAAATAACGGGCCGCCCGCCCGCCCCAGGCCAATCAAGGCCCTTAAGTGGCTACTTAATGGCCACTTAGGTGTCTTCGCCTGTCTGCATGGGGATTTTACCTGTAGCAAGCAGGCATCCAGGAGACAGCGCATCGGGGTGGTGGGAGGCCCAGACAAATGGGCAGAGGGTGCCTGATTAAGGGCCGCCCCCACTTCCGTAGCCACCACCAGGACCTGAGACTCCCCCTTTCCCCCACAAGACCACCCTTGCCCTCCAGGATGCGACCGTTCACACTGGCGAGGCAAATCAAATTTAACAGTAATCCTGGCTCCATGTCCTCAGCTGGGCTGCAGTCCCAGCAGTGGCCACCGCTCCCGGTGGTGCTGCTGGGACTAAGAGCTGCTGGCCTGACGATTGGCCGACCACTCAATGAGGCAGGACTTCCACTCTCATGCGGGTGCAAGTCCAGCCTTGGAACAATTAAAGCCCAGGGACCCGTAAAATGCGGGTCGGATCCCTGGGCCGGGAGGAAGCGGGTTCGCCACTGACTTTTACGTCGGTGGCCAGCTCCCATCCGCCCAGCGTAAAATCCAGCCCCAAATATTTCAATCTCTCCTTTGGATAGTAAAAATGAAAGTAAAAACTAAATGGGTTTGTCAACACAGGTCACCATTTTTATCTAAAGACAGATTGCTCAAGTTCTTTCTTTTTTTCTTTCTTTTGGGCCTCCTTATCTCGAGAGACAATGGGTAAGCGCCTGGAGGTGGTCAGTGGTTTGTGAAGCAGCGCCTGGAGTGGCTATAAAGGCCAATTCTGGAGTGACAGGCTCTTCCACAGGTGCTGCAGAGAAATTTGTTTGTTGGGGCTGTTGCACAGTTGGCTCTCCCCTTGCGCCTCTGTCTTTTTTCCTGCCAACTGCTAAGTCTCTTCGACTCGCCACAATTTAGCCCTGTCTTTATGGCTGCCCGCCAGCTCTGGCGAATGCTGGCAACTGACTCCCACGACTTGTGATCAATGTCACACGATTTCATGTCGCGTTTGCAGACGTCTTTATAACGGAGACATGGACGGCCGGTGGGTCTGATACCAGTGGCGAGCTCGCTGTACAATGTGTCTTTGGGGATCCTGCCATCTTCCATGCGGCTCACATGGCCAAGCCATCTCAAGCGCCGCTGACTCAGTAGTGTGTATAAGCTGGGGGTGTTGGCCGCTTCAAGGACTTCTGTGTTGGAGATATAGTCCTGCCACCTGATGCCAAGTATTCTCCGAAGGCAGCGAAGATGGAATGAATTGAGACGTCGCTCTTGGCTGGCATACGTTGTCCAGGCCTCGCTGCCGTAGAGCAAGGTACTGAGGACACAGGCCTGATACACTCGGACTTTTGTGTTCCGTGTCAGTGCGCCATTTTCCCACACTCTCTTGGCCAGTCTGGACATAGCAGTGGAAGCCTTACCCATGCGCTTGTTGATTTCTGCATCTAGAGACAGGTTACTGGTGATAGTTGAGCCTAGGTAGGTGAACTCTTGAACCACTTCCAGAGCGTGGTCGCCAATATTGATGGATGGAGCATTTCTGACATCCTGCCCCATGATGTTCGTTTTCTTGAGGCTGATGGTTAGGCCAAATTCATTGCAGGCAGACGCAAACCTGTCGATGAGACTCTGCAGGCATTCTTCAGTGTGAGATGTTAAAGCAGCATCGTCAGCAAAGAGGAGTTCTCTGATGAGGACTTTCCGTACTTTGGACTTCGCTCTTAGACGGGCAAGGTTGAACAACCTGCCCCCTGATCTTGTGTGGAGGAAAATTCCTTCTTCAGAGGATTTGAACCTTTCAATTAGATTGCTGATGCTGTCACAGCATGAAATGGCACTAATCAAAATGACAAATGACCATCATGGACTATTTCTGATCATCCTTCTTGATCCCCCTGCGGCCTTTAACATAATTCAACCTCAATAGCCATCATCCACTGTCCAGCTGAGTAGGACAGCTCTTGCTTGTTTCTGCTCTTACCTATCCAATCACAGCCAGAGTATCTCCAGCATTCATTTCTCTTCCCAACATGCACCATTATCTTTGGAGCCCACCAAGGACCTATCCTTGGCCCCCGCCAATTTCTCATCTATTGCCTCCCCTCAGAAACATCATCCGAAGACATGGCATCAGGGTCCACGTGTATGCTGAGACAGTCAGATCTATCCCTCCACCACCTCTCTTGTCTCACAACTATGTTGTCAGCTTCTTAGTTGATATCTTGTCCTGGATGATCAGAAATTCCCTCCCATTAAACTTTAGGAAGACCAAAAACATTGATTTTACTCCCACAACCGCCCCCCCCCCCCTTAACCCCGCACACCCCCCCTCCCCCACCAAGTTCACCTTCTGAAACCATATCTTCCCCATTACAAGCCCATCTGCTGTTGAAAACTTCCTCCATGCCTTATTCATCTCCAGACTCAACAAGAGCAATGTTCTCCCTGTCGGCTTCGCGCCCTCCCCCTTAATCTTAAGATCATCCAAAATTCTGCTTCTCATATCCCAAGGTACATCAAGTTCACTTAGCCATTACCCTTCTGCTTCCTACTCTACATTCACTTCCTGTCCCCAAATGTTTCCAACTTAAAATTATCATCTTCATATTCAAATCATTGCAAAGCCTTATCCCTCCCTATTTCTGTAACCTCTTCCAGCACTACAACCCTTTGAGAACTCAATGCTCCTCTAATTCTGATCTCTGATAGTTCCCTCATTCCCTTTGTCCTATTATCAGCAGCTGCCTCGGTCCTAAGCTACTGAATTCCTTCTCTAAACCTCTCGATCCCTCCACCTTGCTCCTGTTCTTTAACACCCTCCTTTCAATCTATTTCTTGACCAAACTTTTCGTCTTTCCTCCGAGTTCCTTTTCTTTGGCTCAATGTCAATTTTTGATTGATTATGCTTAGGACATTTTCCTGCATTAAAGGTATTTTGTTATTTTTTGTTTTAGTTATTGTTATTGTTGGGGTTATTATAATTATTATTGTTTGATTTACCATGTTAAAGTGTTCCCCTTAGGCTGTATATTCAAAAATGTAGAAATTATGGCACAGAAACATTCGGCCAAAATGGTCATTGCTGGTTTTTATTCTCCACACAAATCTCCTCCCATTTCTCTCCATCTAATCCAAATATTATAGAACACATTTTCACCATGTTAGTCTTCACAACTGATCTACCATTGATAGAAAATGTGGGCAATTTTCCACAGATACTTTAGGGGCCAAAAAGCCTCTGAAATGGTCTTCAGCTGCAATGACGGTTTAATCTGTGTTTAGCACAAGACACTATCCTGGTAAAGGAGTTGTAACTTACACTAGGAAAGGCCACCCAAAGGCTCATTCAGGGGCTGAATGTCAAGTAAATTGCCTAGTAGTCCTCATAAAGAGTCCACATGGCATTTTGTTGTGTACCACATTAACTAAAAACCTCACCTTACAGCAACCTGTTGAACAGGAGTAAACAAGTCATTGCTCAGGATTGTGAGCGCTACTTAAAGCCATGCTCAGCTTTCAATTTTCATTGGCTGATTTAGATTGACTGATTATACTGAGACACATGAAAAACTTTCTGGACACTTTGTCACACTTCACCAACACTCTATCAACATTTATTCTGTAAATTTTCTGAGGACTTCACCTGATAAGATTGAGTGCTGCACTACTCTAACTTAATGGACACCTTGTATGAGAAAGGGAGTGCTTAGTCATCATCATCTTGCTGGGGGTCCCCCTTGGTCCACAGGAGGATTGGGAGGAAGAGACGAGATCAGGCAGTGTAGCACCAGCTGCTGCAAGAAAGAGTGATAGGAGTGGGAGGTAGACTCCTTCCCCTTGATGGTACGGGACATCCCTTCTCCTCTGGACGTCCTCCATCAGGTCCTCCAATGTCACATCCAGGAGCCTGTATGCCCTCTCACTCGGTCTCTGAGCCATCCTGAAATGTGTCCCTATGTGACAGCACTCACAACACCTTCACTGAAAGTGGGCGAGTGGAGCCTCCATGGTACTATTCCATGAAAATTACACCCAATCAGTAATTGAGTGCTAAACCTGTAGGTGTTCCTGTTTTAGTACATCAAGTCCATTTCAAATGTTGGTAATTAGCAATTAGGATCAAAATTGCATGCTAAAACCAGAATTTCAAAAGTGTGGATCTTAGTAACAATGACTTTCTCTTTTATTTATTTATTCATGGGACGAGGGCATCGCTGACAAGGTCAATGTTTATTGCCCATCCCTAATTGCACTTGTGAATGTGGTGTTGAGCTGCCTTCTTGAACCTCTACGGTCAGTGTGGTGAAGCTACTTCCACAGTGAATGATAGGGAGTTCCAGGATTTTAACTACGCAATAATGAAGGAATTGCAAGTGGAGAGTATTCCAACCCTCTCATGACTTGTGTCTTGCAAGTGTTGGAAAGGGTTTGGGGAGTCAAAAGGTGAGTCACTCACCACAGAATTCCCAGCCTCTGACCTTGTAGCTAAAATATTTATGTGACTGTTCCAGTTCAGTTTCTGATCAATGCTGACACCCAGGAAGTTCATTATGGGAGATTCAGTGATGGCAATGAAGTTGAATGTTAAAAATAGGTGGTTAAACTCACTGTCGTTGGAGATAGTCATTCCCCGGCACTTGTGTAGAACCATAGAACCATAGAAAAATTACAGCACAGAAGGAGGCCATTCAGCCTTGTCGTGTCCGTGCCGGCCGAAAACTAGCCGCCAAATCTAATCCCACCTTCCAGCACCTGGTCCATAACCTTGCAGGTTTACAGCACTTCAGGTGCATGTCCAGGTACCTTTCAAATGAATTGAGGGTTTTTGCCTCCACTACCATTCCTAGCAGTGAGTTCCAGACACCCACCACCCTTTGGGTGAAAAAGTTTTTCCTCATGTCCCCTCTACTCCTTTTACTAATCACCTTAAATCTGTGCCCCCTAGTAATTGACCTCTCTGCTAGGGGAAACAGGTCCTTCCTGTCTACTCTATCTAGGCCCCTCATAATTTTGTATACCTCAATCAAGTCAGCCCTCAGTCCCCTAGCCTAGCCAATCTTTCCTCATAGCTTCAATTTCAAGCCCTGGCAACATTCTTGTAAATCTCCTCTGCACTCTCTCCAGAGCAACTATGTCTTTCCTGTAATGTGGTGACCAGAACTGTACGCAATATTCCAGCTGTGGCCGAACCAGCGTTTTATACAGTTCCAGCATTACATCCCTGCTTTTGTATTCTATACCTCGGCCAATAAAGGAAAGCATTCCATATGCCTTCTTCACCACTCTATCTACCTGTCCTGCCACCTTTAGGGACCTGTGGACCTGCACTCCAAGGTCTCTCACCTCCTCTACCCTTCTCAATATCGTCCCATTTATTGTGTATTTCCTTGCTTTATTTGCCCTCCCCAAGTACGTTACCTCACACTTCTCTGGATTGAATTCCATTTGTCACTTTTCCGCCCACTCAAACAAACCATTGATATCATTCTAGAGTCTACAGTTATCCTCTTTCAACTACATGACCAATTTTTGTGTCATCAGCAAATTTTCCAATCATGCCTCCCACATTTAATTCCAAATCATTAATATATAACCACAAACAGCAAGGGATCCAACACTGAGCCCTGTGGAATGCCACTGAAAACCGCTTTCCATTCACAAAAACATCCGTCAACTATTACTTTTGCTTCCTGTCACTGAAGCAATTTTAGATCCAATCTGCCACATTCCCCTATATCCCACGGGCTTTCATTTTACTGACCAGTCTTCCATGCGGGATCTTGTCAAATGCCTTACTAAATTCCATGTAGACCACATCCAATGCACTACCCTCATTAATCCTCCTTGTTACTTCCTCAAGAATTCAATTAAATTAGTAAGACATGACCTTCCCTTAACAAATCCATGCTGACTCTCCCTGATTAATCCGTGCCTTTCTAAGTGGCAGTTTATCCTGTCCCTCAGAATTGATTCTAATAATTTACCCACCACTGAAGTCAGACTGACCAGCCTATAATTATTTGGCCTATCCCTCGCACCCTATTTAAACAATGGTACAAGGTTCGCAGACCTCCAATCCTCTGGCACCTCACCCGTATCCAGTGAAGATTTGAAGAGAATCCTCAGCGCATCCGTTATTTCCTTCCTGGCTTCCTTTAACAACCTGGGATGCAATCCATCCAGTACTGGTGATTTATCCACTTTCAAGGATGTCAGACCCTCTAATACTTACTACCTCATTATGCTATTTCACCACTCCTCCTCTTTTACTACAATGTCTGCATCATCCCTCTCCTTTGTGAAGACAGAGGCAAAAAACTAATTAAGAACCCTGGCCACATCATCTGCATCCACGTATAAGTTCCCTTGTACATCTCTGATAGGCCCTACCCTTTCCTTAGTTATCCTCTTGCTCCTAATGTACTGATAAAACATCTTCGGATTTTCCTTGATTTTACCTGCCAATATTTTTTCATGTCGTCTCTTTGCTTTTCTAATTTCCTGTTTTTAACTTCACCCCTGCACTTTATATATGCCTCTAGGCTTTCTAAAGTATTAAGTTTTTTGTGATCATCATAAGCTTTCTTTTTCTGCTTCAACTTACCCTGTAAGCCTCTGGACAACCAGGGGGCTCTAGATTTGGTCATACCACCCTTTATTTTTGTGGGGACATGCCTACACTGGCCTGTAGAATCTCACTTTTGAATGCCTCCCACTGGATTGCCACTGATTTTCCTTCCAGTAGCTGAGGCGTGAATGTGACTTGCCACTTACCAGCCCAAGCCTATATGTTGTCCAGGTGTTGTTGTGTCTGGGTGCAGACAACTTCATTATCATTAGCAGTTGCAAATGGGACTGAACACTGAGAAATCATTAGAGAGTATCCCTACTTCTATTCTTTTGTTGGAGTGAAGGTCATTAATGAAGCAGCTGAAGGTGTTTCTGCCTAGGACATTGCCCTGAGGAACTCCTGCAGCATTGTTGTGGGACTGAGATGACTGGCCTCGACCATATCCCTGTGCAGCTTTGGCCAATAAAAATGCATCTTTACCCTAGCCTGCGTCGTCTGAATACCCAGATGACCTGCAACTGGAATCTCATGGGCAATTCTCAAAATGTCATTGCGGTAGTAAAGAGGAAGAATAATTTGATAGACTATAGCCCAATCCTCATCAGCTGGTCTCCAAGTAGCTTTCCACTTTCTCATCAATATGTCATTTTTAAGATAATAGCACTCATGGATTTTTTCAGCCTTCGTCTCAGAACACACTGTCTGAGATATTTTCTTTAAATCAGGGTCTGCCTGTTGTGCCTCAATCAAAGAGGATCTGCTGAATAATTCAGCTCACTACTCGAATTCTCGAAAAAGGTTTCAGCTCGCCAAGCAAACGGCTTGCCATTTATATCCACTGACTTTCCCTCCTCTTGTTCAGCCCGATGAGCCTGGGACCTAGTCACTACACAACAACCTGGGAATATTCTGTGAACTTCTTCCTGTAAAATGTCTGTTTCAGCAACCCCACCTACTTTACTGAAACTAATGGAGATGCCAATACCTTACCCCAGCTAGGTCATTTCCTAGTGACAAATCCACCCCTTCAATATGGGACAACTCCCACTATTAAAGGACCAGTGACTACATCACATTGTAAATTAACCTTATACAATGGAGTTGATAAATAACCTCTCTCAAAGACCCTCACGAGGACTTTCATATTCATTCAACTATTTGGGGAAAAATTCACATTCTTTGCTACCATTAATGACTGGTTCTCCCTGTATCTCAAAGCAGAATAATCAACTTGCCTGCCTCATAAGACGGATATGGGACACCTTATGCCTTGAACACAGAACTTCTATAACCTTCAGGGACCTGATTTAATTCATCAGCAGACATAGGAGAACCAAGGCCACTGGCTTGTCAACAGCGCCTCCTATTGGGGCATCCTTTTCACGACAGGTTTTCAGTAAACCTACCACAGCTGCCAATTTTCCTTTAAATTTTCAGCATTTATATGCCCTCTTTTATTACAAAAATAACACGTTGGTCCTTTTGACTCACCCCTAGTCTCCTGATTATCTTTCTTACTACTCTAAGGATTACCTGCATCCTCTCCTTTACCCTTTATCTCAGTAAAACCAGAGTCTTTTCATTATCAACCTTCCTGTCTCTCCAACTTGTCTGTAACTTTCCAATCTGCGGGTCAATTCCTAATCATCTGCCATTACTACAGCATCCCTTATTTTGCCAACTTAATGTTCTTCCAGATGGGACCTTATTCCTGAACGGACACTATTTTAAAATTCTTCCACTAGGACTACTTCCCTAAAGTTCTCAAAGTCATGCCCAATCTTCATTGACCTATATCACCTGTCAAGCACAATTTCTTTCTCTCTAGCAAGTATGTCTGGCACTGTTTCTTTTTTAAATTCCTGATTTTTGGTCTGTAAGCTTCTATTACCAATTCATAAGCATTGAGAACAACAGTCTTTACCCTGTCATAGTCCCTTTGAGTGTTCATCTGAAAGAGATGAATATACCTGCAAAGCTTGCCCTACTAAAGCACTCTGTAGGAGCATTGGTCAAAATGATTTAGGCCACTCCAGATTCATGGTGATTTTCTCAAATGATACAAAGTACATTTCTACTCCATCTTCATTATCTTAGGTGTCAAGCGTATATTCTTTGTCAAATTAAAATTATGAGGAGTTTCATCTGGGTCATCCTCAATTTTCACCTACAATGTATGCCCAGCAGCTTTGAGCTTCTCCAGTCTCACCTTGTGGTCTAATATCAATTTTTGCATTTCTTGTTCTCTTTCTTTTTCTTTCTCTTCCCTTCCTCTTTTGAATTCAAGTTTTCGAATTTCAAATTGTAATTGTGCCTTTCTCTTTCTCTTTCCCTTTCTTGACTCTCTTTCTTTTTTATGCCTTTCTTCTTTTGGTCTTTCTCTTTCCAGTTCCAGTGGCTTCATTTGTAACTGAATTCTCGCTAACTCAGTCCGAATGCTACCAAGATCACTCTCTTCCTCCTCAAAGTTAAAATGCTGAGACAACACTTAAACAGTTTCTGCCTTTTTAGCCCCCACTTGCTCTGCTGCAGGCTTTAACACACCCAATGTTAACTGTGTTAAGTCATTGAGAGTCAAATCCTTTCTCTCCGCATAGGCTTGAGCATTAAAAATAGATATTCTGACTTTCTTTTATCAGTTCAGCAAAAGTAATTGTGAAATCTTGTTAATTTAAATTCTAGCAAATTCAAGTGTACCCATTTTACAGCCCAATTGTGAAAAATTCAAATCCCGGATGAGGCCCCAATTTGTTACAACCTCAGTAAAAACCATTAACTTTAAAAGAAGAACTATGAACTCCCAGACCGATTATAGAATTACACAAGATTTTACGTTTTAAGACTTTTACTATAATGACTAAACTATAGATCAACATTAACTAAACAGCACCTAGTAGGCAGAAAATACACTAAATTACAGAGAATGGTTTTTCCCATTAACTTATTAACACACTGGAAAACCCCATTCCACATTCTGACAATACACATTGTTCTCATCAAAAAGGTACCCTTGCAGTTAAAAGACCAAAACTCCTCCCAGCTGCAATGGTTTGAATCTCCCAGAATCCTATTCCAAGCCAACGTCCTCTTTGCTCATTTCTTTTGAATGATGTCACATGTTTCCTCCGAATGTCCATTTTACATTGCATTGAAGATCACAGCTTTTAAAACATATGGAGTTTAATGCAGAAAAGTGTGAGGTGATTCACTTTGGAAGGAGTAACAGGAATGCAGAGTACTGGGCTAATGGGAAGATTCTTGGTAGTGTAGATGAGCAGAGAGATCTTGGTGTCTAGTCCTTCCTGACTGGTGGGAAGCGATTAAGGAGAACATCAAGAGGTTCTTCATCCACAAAGGTGTTCAGAAGGCGAGAGAGAGACTGAGGGAACTGTCCCGACTCCAGAAAATTATGCAAAATCTGCTCCGGTTGCAGTCAATGGGGGTCGAGGTCAAGGAGGACCTCCAAGAGGTGAAGAGCCAGCAGGCCTCGCTCTTTGCCAAAGAGGCCTCCAAGATCATCTTCCGGTCCAGAGTCCGCTCCATCGAGCAGGATGAGACGTGCTCGCGTTACTTCTTCCAAAAGGTACACAGAGAGAGCTCTGTTATCAGCAGCCTGAAGGAAGAAGATGGCTCGGTAACGTCTTCGCAGTCCGACATACTAAGGATCAGCAAATCCTTTTATGCTGGGCTGTATGACGCGAAGCCCACAGACAGCAGAGCCTCCCAGCCTTTCCTGTCATCTATCACAGAGGTCTTAGATGACAGCAGGAGGGAGAGACTGGACAAGCCGCTAACTCTGGACGAGCTGACAAAGGCCGTCGAGTCTTTCGAGACGAGTAAAACTCCCGGGAGCGACGGCTTACCGGTCGAGTTGTACTCGTCCCTGTGGGACTGGGTCGGCCCGGACCTGCTGGAAGTATACGAGAGTATGCTCCTGGCCGGCAGCATGTCAGAATCCATGAGAAAAGGCATCATCACCCTCATTTACAAGCAGAAGGGGGAGAGGGCAGAAATCAGAAATTGGTGGCCCATCTCACTGCTTAATGTTGATTACAAGATTCTGTCCAAAGTCATAGCCAGTCGAGTCAAGTCTGCTCTGGAGCTGGTGATTCACCCCGATCAGACCTGTACTGTACCCGGCAGGAAGATCTCTGATAGTCTCGCGCTACTCAGGGATACGATTGCCGATGTACGGGACAGGAGGGTTGACACCTGCCTCATCAGCCTGGACCAGGAGAAGGCTTTTGACAGGATATCGCACACCTACATGATGGACGTGCTTTCCAAAATGGGGTTTGGGGAGGGAATCTGCAATTGGATCCAACTGCTCTACACAAACATCAGTAGCGCAGTCTCAATCAACGGGTGGGAATCTGAAAGTTTCCCGATCAAATCTGGAGTCAGACAGGGCTGTCCTCTGTCCCCGGTCTTGTTTGTTTGCTGTATTGAACCCTTTGCTGAGTCTATTAGGAAGGATGCGAGCATAAGAGGGGTGACAATCCCAGGCAGCGGAGGCACTCAGGTCAAAACCTCCCTGTACATGGATGACGTCGCCGTCTTCTGCTCGGATCCGCTGTCCGTGCGCAGACTGATGAGCATCTGCGACCAGTTCGAACTGGCCTCGGGAGCCAAAGTTAACCACGGCAAGAGCGAGGCCATGTTCTTTGGGAACTGGGCTGACCGATCCTTTGTCCCCTTCACCGTCAGGTCAGATTACCTGAAGGTGCTGGGGATATGGTTTGGAAGGGCCGGGGCGTGCACCAAAACATGGGAGGAGCGAGTAGCCAAGGTACGACAAAAGTTGGGCATGTGGGGGCAGCGATCTCTCTCCATTGTGGGTAAGAACCTGGTCATCAGGTGCGAGGCGCTCACGTTGTTGCTCTACGTGGCGCAGGTCCGGCCCATACCCCACTCCTGCGCTGTGGCAGTCACCCGAGCCATTTTCCGCTTCGTCTGGGGATCTAAAATGGACCGGGTCCGCAGGGACACGATGTTCAAATCTCTGGACATGGGCGGGAAAAATGTACCCAACGTGGCCCTCATCCTGATGACCACCTTCGTGTGCGGCTGCATCAAGCTATGTGTAGATCCCCAGTACGCAAACTCCAAGTGTCACTACATGCTGAGGTTCTATCTGTCCCCGGTGTTGCGAAGGATGGGCCTGGTCACATTGCCGCGGAACGCTCCATGCAGTTGGGACGTGCCGTACCACCTATCCTTCGTGGAGCAGTTTCTGCGGGAAAACACCTTTGACCACCGGTCCATCAGGCAGTGGTCTGCACGGAATGTCCTCAAGGCCCTACAGGAAAAGGAGACGGTGGATCCTGTCGGATGGTTCCCCGAGCAGACCGTCAAAGTCATTTGGCAGAATGCCTCATCACCAGAACTTTCAAACAAGCACCAAGACGTAGCTTGGCTGGTGGTGAGAAGGGCCCTCCCCGTCAGATCCTTCATGCACACCCGAAGTCTCGCCCCCTCCGCACAGTGCCCCCGCGTTGGCTGTGGTGGGGAAGAGACGGTCGCCCACCTCCTCCTGGAATGTGCCTTTGCAAAGCAGGTGTGGAAAGAGATGCAGTGGTTTTTGTCAAGGTTCATCCCAAGCAGCTCTGTAACACAGGAGTCTGTGCTCTACGGGCTGTTCCCAGGGACGCACACCGAGACAAACATCAACTGCTGCTGGAGGACTATCAATTCGGTGAAAGACGCCCTTTGGTCTGCCCGAAACCCGTTGGTCTTCCAGCGCAAAGAGTTGTCCACCACCGAATGTTGCAGACTGGCACATTCCAAGGTCCAGGACTACGTGCTGAGGGACGCACTAAAGCTTGGGGCAGCCGCAGCAAAGGCTCAATGGGGAAAGACCACAGTGTAAGGTACCCCACCAAGCTGGACTGAGGGGCTGGATCCATGGGAAACCCCTCGAACTGTATCGTTAATATTCTCAATTGCTGTAAATGTAAAACTGTAATTGACATGACAATTGTGAAACGGAAGGGTTGGGAAGAAACTCATGAGAGTATTGAAGGAAACTGATATCCCTTGCAATGTTTGTATTTTTTGGTGCTGTTTGGAAACTGTCTGGCAATGTAATTTTTACAGATGTTTATGAATAAAGTATATTTTGGAAATAAAAAAATAAAAAAAAGTCCTTCCTGTCATCTATCACAGAGGTCTTAGATGACAGCAGCAGGGAGAGATTGGACAAGCCGCTAACTCTGGACGAGCTGACAAAGGCCGTCGAGTCCTTCGAGACGAGTAAAACTCCCGGGAGCGACGGCTTACCGGTCGAGTTGTACTCGGCCCTGTGGGACTGGGTCGGCCCGGACCTGCTGGAAGTATACGAGAGTATGCTCCTGGCCGGCAGCATAGCAGAATCCATGAGGAAAGGCATCATCACCCTCATTTACAAGCAGAAGGGGGAGAGGCAGAAATCAGAAATTGGCGGCCCATCTCACTGCTTAATGCTGACGACAAGATTCTGTCCAAAGTCATAGCCAGTCGAGTCAAGTCTGCTCTGGAGTTGGTGATTCACCCCGATCAGACCTGTACTGTACCTGGCAGGAAGATCTCCGATAGTCTTGCGCTACTCAGGGATACGATCGCCTACGTACGGGACAGGAGAAGGCTCATCAGCCTGGACCAGGAGAAGGCTTTTGACAGGATATCGCACACCTACATGATGGACGTGCTTTCCAAAATGGGGTTTGGGGAGGGAATCTGCAATTGGATCCAACTGCTCTACACAAACATCAGTAGAGCAGTCTCAATCAACGGGTGAGAATCGGAAAGTTTCCCGATCAAATCTGGAGTCAGACAGGGCTGTCCTCTGTCCCCGGTCTTGTTTGTTTGCTGTATTGAACCCTTTGCTGAGTCTATTAGGAAGGATGCGAGCATAAGAGGGGTGACAATCCCAGGCAGCGGAGGCACTCAGGTCAAAACCTCCCTGTACATGGATGACGTCACCGTCTTCTGCTCGGATCCGCTGTCCGTGCACAGACTGATGAGCATCTGCGACCAGTTCGAACTGGCCTCGGGAGCCAAAGTTAACCACGGCAAGAGCGAGGCCATGTTCTTTGGGAACTGGGCTGACCGATCCTTTGTCCCCTTCACCGTCAGGTCAGATTACCTGAAGGTGCTGGGGATATGGTTTGGAAGGGCCGGGGCGTGCACCAAAACATGGGAGGAGCGAGTAGCCAAGGTACGACAAAAGTTGGGCATGTGGGGGCAGCGATCTCTCTCCATTGTGGGTAAGAACCTGGTCATCAGGTGCGAGGCGCTCATGTTGTTGCTCTACGTGGCGCAGGTCCGGCCCATACCCCACTCCTGCGCTGTGGCAGTCACCCGAGCCATTTTCCGCTTCGTCTGGGGATCTAAAATGGACCGGGTCCGGAGGGACATGATGTTCAAATCTCTGGACAAGGGCGGGAAAAATGTACCCAACGTGGCCCTCATCCTGATGACCACCTTCGTGTGCGGCTGCATCAAGCTGTGTGTAGATCTCCAGTACGCAAACTCCAAGTGTCACTACGTGCTGAGGTTCTATCTGTCCCCGGTGTTGCGAAGGATGGGCTTGGTCACATTGCCGCGGAACGCTCCATGCAGTTGGGCCGTGCCGTACCACCTATCCTTCATGGAGCAGTTTCTGCGGGAAAACACCTTTGACCACCGGTCCATCAGGCAGTGGTCCGCACGGAATGTCCTCAAGGCCCTACGGGAAAAGGAGACGGTGGATCCTGTCGGATGGTTCCCCGAGCAGACCGTCAAAGTCATTTGGCGGAATGCCTCATCACCAGAACTTTCAAACAAGCACCAAGACGTAGCTTGGCTGGTGGTGAGAAGGGCCCTCCCCGTCAGATCCTTCATGCACACCCGAATTCTCGCCCCCTCCGCACAATGCCCCCGCGGTGGCTGTGCTGGGGAAGAGACGGTCGCCCACCTCCTCCTGGAATATGTCTTTGCAAAACAGGTGTGGAAAGAGATGCAGTGGTTTTTGTCGAGGTTCATCCCAAGCAGCTCTGTAACACAGGAGTCTGTGCTCTACGGGCTGTTCCCAGGGACGCACACCGAGACAAACATCAACTGCTGCTGGAGGACTATCAATTCGGTGAAAGACGCCCTTTGGTCTGCCCGAAACCTGTTGGTCTTCCAGCGCAAAGAGTTGTCCACCACCGAATGTTGCAGACTGGCACATTCCAAGGTCCAGGACTACGTGCTGAGGGACGCACTAAAGCTTGGGGCAGCCGCAGCAAAGGCTCAATGAGGAAAGACCACAGTGTAAGGGCCCCCACCAAGCTGAACTGAGGGGCTGGATCCATGGGAAACCCCTCGAACTGTATCGTTGATATTTTCTTTTGCTGTAAATGTGAAACTGTAATTGGCATGACAATAGTGAAATGGAAGGGTTGTGAAGAAACTCATGATAGTATAGAAGGAAACTGATCTCCCTTGTAATGTTTGTATTTTTTGGTGCTGTTTGAAACTGTTTGGCAATGTAATTTTTGCAGATTTTTATGAATAAAGTATATTTTGGAAATAAAAAAATAAATAAATCCCTGAAAGTTGCCACCCAGGTTAATAGGGCTGTTAAGAAGGCATATGGTGTGTTAGCTTTTATTGGTAGGGGGAACGAGTTTCGGAGCCACGAGGTCATGCTGCAGCTGTACAAAACTCTGGTGAGGCCGCACCTGGAGTATGGCGTGCAGTTCTGGTCACTGCATTATAGGAAGGGTGTGGAAGCTTTGGAAAGGGTGCAGAGGAGATTTACTAGGATGTTGCCTGGTATGGAGGGAACGTCTTACGAGGAAAGGCTGGGGGACTTGAGGTTGTTTTTGTTGGAGAGAAGGAGGAGGAGAGGTGACTTAATAGAGACATATAAGATAATCAGAGGGTTAGATAGGGTGGATAGTGAGAGTCTTTTTCCTCGGATGGTGATGGCAAACACGAGGGGACATAGCTTTAAGTTGAGGGGTGATAGATATAGGACAGATGTGAGAGGTAGTTTCTTTACTCAGAGAGTAGTAGGGGCGTGGAACGCCCTGCCTGCAACAGTTGTAGACTCGTCAACTTTAAGGACATTTAAGTGGTCATTGGATAGACATATGGATGAAAATGGAATAGTGTAGGTCAGATGGTTTCACAGGTCGGCGCAACATCGAGGGCCGAAAGGCCTGTACTGCGCTGTAATGTTCTGAAAAACTGTACTACAAAGTCCAGCATTCATAACAACAGTTAATAATATCAGCTGACAAAATGCAAAATAGGAATCCTTTTCCCAGAGATAAGGCTGAATTTTTACTTACCTCACTTACTGGGTGCTGCCGCATGGCAGGGTTTGGGGTGGTGGGTTGTGTGTGGTCCAAAAGGCATGTGAAACCTGGAAGTCAGGAATCCCAGAAACACTATGGAATTTTAATTCCATGACATGATGTTACCAATTGGTTCTCAACCAAGAGGCCAAGCCTGATTAACTGGCTTCCAGTCAGACAGGGAGCTGATCAGTTAAAGCTGCTGGACCAGGCAGGTTTGCTCCATGGTGGCAGTCTTGGAGGGGGAAACAATCGGGGATGGGGATAAGGGATCAATTGTGGGAGGTTTGATCGTAAAGGAGTGTGGTCGATCAGGGAAGGGTCGATCCCAGGGAGGGGAACAGTGAGGGTGATTTGCAGTCAATCTGAGGGGGTGGGGGGGAACAATTGGGTGACATGGGATTGGAGGCCTAGTGATGGGGAATTTTGGCTTGGTTGTTGGGGCAGTGGAATCAGGGTCTGGTGGTGGTGGGGGTGAATTGGCTGCCTGGTGGTGGAGGTGGGATTAGGGGCCTGGTGGTGGAGGAGGATTGAGGCCTGGTGGGGTGGGGGAATCAGGCACTTGGCAATGGCAGAGGGATTGGGCCTGTTGGTGATGGGGGATAGGAGGTCTGAGGGGAAGGTTAGTGGGGAATTGCCCAATCGCAGAGTCTCCTCAGGCTGGTACTGGGATCCAGGAAGTAAGTGTAAAGGCACTAACCAGAGTTAAAGTTGAAAAACTAAATTTTTTTTTTTTTTATTTCCAAAATATACTTTATTCATAAAAATCTGTAAAAATTACATTGCCAAACAGTTTCCAAACAGCACCAAAAAATACAAACATTGCAAGGGAGATCAGTTTCCTTCAATACTGTCATGAGTTTCTTCCCAACCCTTCCGTTTCACAATTGTCATGTCAATTACAGTTTTACATTTACAGCAATTGAGAATATTAACGAAACAGTTCGAGGGGTTTCCCATGGATCCAGCCCCTCAGTCCAGCTTGGTGGGGTACCTTACACTGTGGTCTTTCCCCATTGAGCCTTTGCTGCGGCTGCCCCAAGCTTTAGTGCGTCCCTCAGCACGTAGTCCTGGACCTTGGAATGTGCCAGTCTGCAACATTCGGTGGTGGACAACTCTTTGCGCTGGAAGATCAGCATGTTTCGGGCAGACCAAAGGGCGTCTTTCACCGAATTGATAGTCCTCCAGCAGCAGTTGATGTTTGTCTCGGTGTGCGTCCCTGGGAACAGCCCGTAGAGCACAGACTCCTGTGTTACAGAGCTGCTTGGGATGAACCATGACAAAAACCACTGCATCTCTTTCCACACCTGCTTTGCAAAGGCACATTCCAGGAGGAGGTGGGCGACCGTCTCTTCCCCACCACAGCCAATGCGGGGGCACTGTGCGGAGGGGGCGAGACTTCGGGTGTGCATGAAGGATCTGACGGGGAGGGCCCTTCTCACCACCAGCCAAGCTACGTCTTGGTGCTTGTTTGAAAGTTCTGGTGATGAGGCATTCCGCCAAATGACTTTGACGGTCTGCTCGGGGAACCATCCGACAGGATCCACCGTTTCCTTTTCCCGTAGGGCCTTGAGGACATTCCGTGCAGACCACTGCCTGATGGATCGGTGGTCAAAGGTGTTTTTCCGCAGAAACTGCTCCACGAAGGATAGGTGGTACGGCACGTCCCAACTGCACGGAGCGTTCCGCGGCAATGTGACCAGGCCCATCCTTCGCAACACCGTGGACAGATAGAACCTCAGCACGTAGTGACACTTGGAGTTTGCGTACTGGGGATCTACACATAGCTTGATGCAGCCGCACACGAAGGTGGTCATCAGGATGAGGGCCACGTTGGGTACATTTTTCCCGCCCATGTCCAGAGATTTGAACATCGTGTCCCTCCGGACCCGGTCCATTTTAGATCCCCAGACAAAGCGGAAAATGGCTCGGGTGAAAAACTAAATGACCATGAGGCTCGCAGCCTCATTATCATATTTAAAGTTCCAAACTGTCTCCTTGGACTGGGTTAGTCACCCACCCACTTTCTGGACTTGGTTAAAGTTAGAAACGGGTGGGTTGGAAGTGGGTTTGGTTTGGGAAACTGATATTTCAACTTTAATCCCCACCTGACTCAAACCTGTCTTTTTAGGTTACAATTCATCCCAAGATATCTATCATTTGATGAGAATAAACATTCATTAGAAATTTAAATTTGAATAATGGGTTTCTCAGCCAACAGGGAGCTATTCTAAGCTGAAGCTCCTTTGACAGATTTGTTGAAATAGAATGATTAGTTTTAACAAACTTTGGCAGAATAGAGTAAAATTCTGTTACAGTTTGGAACAACTGTATTTATATGAACTTCTTGGGGAACTCTGTACACAGTATATAAAATACCTATAATACTTCTGTTTTATTATTGGGATGTGGGCACCACAGACAGTGTAGTATTTATTAGCCATCTCTATTTGCTCCAAGGATCAACCACATAGATTAAGACTCGATGCACATATCGGCCACATCAGGTCGGGATTTCAGTGCCCCCCCCCCCCCCCCTCCTGATGAACATAAATGAGCTAGTTGGGTTTTTACAACAAACCGAAAGTTTTCATTTTTTAGTTAATTGACAGAAGTCAATTTTATAATGTACAGTGGTGAGATTTGAAAATATGACCTCTGGGTTATTAGTCCCATACTATGACCACTAGGTGAGAAAATATAAAATAAGCAGAGAGGGAATGTAAATGTTCAAAGTGTGAGAAACTAATTATTATAAAATACTATGGAAAGGAAGATGTGAAACCTGTAATCTGTAATCTGAAACCTGTAAGGGCATTTCAAATAGCAAATAAAAATTTTAAAATTTGTTTCAGAAGTAACAACCCGAATTTTACTTGGGGTGAGGGGTGGGCATTAATTTCTATGTGAGGTCCAAACCACCTTTCCTGCCCTTTTTTTGCACCTACTCCACTTTGATTTCCTTACTGAAGCCAGTATCAGGAACCGACACAAAGTTAAATCACTGTCGGATTCTGGTTGATGCCAATGGTAAAATCTCAATGAACCCCTGGTTTGTCTGGGACGAGACTCTTGCATGCTGCCTGAAACTCACTACTAACATTGTGCAGAGTGCATGTATGGATCCGCTGAGAGTCACACCACCGATATTCTAACCTCTGCATACTCTGGCCCTGAAAATAGGACAGATTTTGCTGTGAATGGCGAAGCTGTTCGTTACATTTGCACTTGACAATAGGAATTCATAGGTGAGTTCCTCAGGTGATGGGCATGGGGGAAGCAATAGGCGAGCATGAAGGATGATCACACGTTCCAAGTTACAGACATTTGGCCGAGCTGCAGCCAACTCTGTGTGCTTCTGTCTGGAGTGTCACATGGGTTTGGTGGTTCTGTTTTCTCCTGCAGGTGAATCACAATAATGGCCAGGCGACATCTCCAGGGAACAGCCAGAAAGAAAGGTTCCTCAGAGGGTGCAGCAACAGATCCTTGTCCTGCACCATCCACTGGATCAGATACTGTTGCCTTGATAGGCCAATGCGTGAGTAGAGATTCGAGGTTACAATCTAGTACGGGCACCGCACAAGTGCCAGACCAGATGTCAAGGCTGTGACAGCTGAGGTCTCTGGCATTCAGAGGAGTGTAAGAGACCAGGCCCATGCTGAGCCCCGAGCTGATAACGAGACTCTGGAGTCACCCATGAGGCATGCAGATGCTGAACATGCAGCATGTGTTGTGTGGAGATCTGGCAGAGATTAAAGAGGGCATGTGGCCCTGTCTCAGACAGTGCAGAAGTCCATGCAGGCCATGAGCGCTGCCTTTTCCCTCTCGTCAGCGCACATGGTCTTCTCCATCGAGAGATTGGCGACTCGCCTGGAGAGCCACATCCAGAATGCCAGTCAGTGCATGCTGGAGATGAATGCAGATCTGCATGCCATCACCTTGTCGCTAAGCATGAGGGATCAGTGGCAAGGCGAGAGGGGGATGGGATACCTGGAGTCTCCGCCAGGTTCTCGTCCTTCTCAGGTCAGCAGGGAGGTACAAGTATGCCTCGCGATGGTGGTGGAGCAACAGCAGTCTGCATCTGGGAGCTCCATTCAGGGTACTCTTGGTGCGGCCAGTGGATCCTCAGCTTCTCTGCCAGTAACACCAGCACCTCAAGTTGCCAGGATGACAGAGGAGGCTTCTGCGACTCTTCAGTATGCTGGGGCCCTTTCGGCCTCAGGCCGAAGACGGCCACCAAGATCATCCCAAGCCATGGGGCATCTTAGTCAGCAGTCTGCCTCTCCGCAGCTGGTAGTGAATGGGGTAAAACAGAAGGGAGCACTTGAAAAATATTTAAGAAATCACAGTAACTGCATTTGGGCTTCATGGGTGTGAGTTCAATTTATGTGGCTTTTTAAATCGTGTAGTGAACCTTTATGAAATGGCTCTTTGCTTATGAGTGTCTCAATGCAGCAATGGTGGCCACAGCGTTCTGCATGTGTGGGAGGTAGCAACTCGGAGCTGGATGGGGATGACCATGGTATATGTGCTAATCAGATGGACCATCGCCGAAGTGTTATGCACTGATGAGTGAGTCATTCTGGGCTTCCAGCAGATGTTAGTGGCTGCAGTGAGTCTGGAATGTGGATCTTTGGTAGACAAGATGGCTGATGTGCTGCAGTTCAGGGGAAATGCCTGAGTATAAGAGCTTCCTGAACCTCCTTAGCACCCAACTCTTGAGACCGACCAAGTGGTCCCATAGGCTGGTCAGGATGCTGCGGCTCCTCTTCGGCAACCTTAACTGAGGATGCCTCACACGCTACTGTGTCTTCAGCACACAGGGCCTCCCACCTCTCCAGAACCAGGTTATGCAAAGCGCAACAGACAACCACAATTCAAGATACACTTGCTGGTGGATACTGAAGGGCTCCACCCGAGCAGTCCAGGCACCTAAATCTCATCTTGAGCAGGCTGATGCACGGCGTGGTGGGGGGTGGAGGGGGTGGTTGGCAGTGAAAAGCTGTGGCACCCAGGAGTGCCAGAGAATGTAAGCATTGTGACTACTCCCTGGATAATAAACACACACCTGTAATATCCACTGGCGGTGGTCACAGACGAGTTGGACGTTGAGAGAGTGAAATCTCTTCCGATTGATGAAGGCCCCTGGTTGGTCTGTGGGAGTTCTGATGGCCACATGCATGCAGTCAATGACATCTTGGACTGGCGACATCGTGCCAAAGCCTCTGGCTGTCTCGTCCTGAATGTCTGCATTGGTTGTAGGCTCGATGGGCTGGATTTTAAAGGGTCTCCGATGCAGGAAAGGGTGGCGGGGGATATGAAGATTGCAAAGGATGATGCCCGCCACTGACCCTGATGTCAGCAGGCCCTGTCCTGATCTCAACAGAGGCGGAGAGGCCTCATGGTGCCCCCGCCCCAGCCCCACACTGCTACCCCCCCCAACACCCCTGCCCCCCGCTCAGTGACAGGACCACGATTTCCATATTGAAATAAACTAACCTACCTGAATTAATGAAGGTCCATCGCCATCTTATTGGTCGCACCAATCTTCATTCGGGTGGGCGGCAATGCTGCGCCTTCGAATCCCCTTTCGGGGAAACGAGGCGTGACACATGTGGGGAGTGGGGAGGAGATGATTTTCTCAGTATGGGAGGTGGGGGGAGCCAGGTCAAATGCTTCGGATTGGTTGGGGGTGTGATGGGAAGGGGTAAAGGGCAAAGGTTCTGAACTTTGCGGCGGGGGGGTTGTGGAGGGAAGCTCCTATATGCATGGTTGGTATTCTGGCGGGGGAAAGGTCACAATGATGTTTAATGTCATTTGGGGGGAGGGGTGGGAGAGGGCATGGAAAGACTTTTCAATTAATTTTTATTAACTGTACAATAACTTGCACTTTAAAAATTGCAGTTGTCATTTAGGTCTCGGAGCCCTTTAAAAATGATGTTGGAGCCTGTGCATTGGACGCCGTTGCCGGTGCTGGCTCGCCCACCCCCTCCATGTCATCGGGTGGGGATGGGGGGTGGCCACCCTGGCCATGCTAATGAGCCTACCTGTTTGGAATTGCGGTAGCTCTGCGACATGGGCCCCGTGAGTGCGGGCCACCATATTTTTCGCCCGCCGCTTATTTCAATGGCGGGCTTTTAAAATGCAGCCCAATGTATTGGATGGCCCTCCTAAAGAGGGCATTGGTCACAGCCTTCATGCAGTGAATTGAAGCTGATTGGGAGATGCTGCACGTGTCCAGTGGCAGCCTGGCACGCGCAGAGGTCGGCAACCAGTCCGTACACAGACTCAGTCCATGGTAAAAGATTTTGTGGGCCATGACTGGTAATTTCAGGGAAGAGACACTTCCCATTGACTTCTTCTTTCTCACCAGACCGACTATTAAAAAAAAAATCGCACTGTCAGTTTCACAGCTGACAAATGCTGAGAGCAGGAACGGTGCTTCCGAACTTTGGACAGCTTCAGGTTTTCCGACAGGTTACGATTTTTTTTAAAGCCCGTTGGAAAACCCCGAATCTGTCTGAAATTCAGAAACTACTGTTCCTGCTCTCAGCAACTGTCAGAAAGAGAGAGATACAGGGGGAGAGACAGAGAGACACATCGAGAGGGATGGAGAGAGAGGGAGAGAGAGAGAAAGACAGAGAGAGGGACAGAGAGAGAGGGGGGAAGACAGAGTGGGGACAGCGAGAGGGGTGCAGAGAGAGAGAGGGGGGAGAGAGAGGGGGTCAGAGAGAGAGGTGAGGGAGAGAGATATGGGACAGAGAGAGAGGGGGAGATGGGGAGGGGGACAGAGATAGAGGAGGGACAGGGAGAGAGGGGGACAGAGAGAGCGGGAGCGACATGGGGGGACAACACAGAGAAGGTGAAATGAAACGGAGAGGGGAGGGAACAATACAGAGAGGGTGGACAATACAGAGAGGGTGGATAACACAGAGAGGGGGCAACACAGAGGGGGGAACAAAGAGAGGGGGGATCACAGAGGGGGGGTAATCAATGAAGGGAACACAAAGAGGCACAGAGAGAGAGAGACAGACAGACAGAGAGAAAGAGAGGAGGAGGAAGAGAATGCGATCAAGATCACTCCTGGCAAATGTACATCTATCCAGAACACACTGTATATCGCTGCAACAGGTGTGTGGGCAGACATTGATGACTTGTTCAAGCAACTATAATGCTAGGTATCTCACTAAATCAGTGTTCAACATAGTGATGAAAAGGTAAGTCAATAAATTAGTCTTCTAATTTAAAGCTTCTTCACAAAAATGCATATTTTTTGTTGTTTTGATTAATAGTAAGCTAAAGTTTTAATGCCCTAATCTTTCTGAAATTGTCTCAGCAGTCCCTTATGTAAGACAAAAATTATAATGTGGCCCTCTCACATGAAAAGATTGGACACCCCTCTCTCTCTCCCCCCTCTCTCCCTCTCCCCCTCTCTCTCTGTCCCCCTTTCTCTCTCCCCCTCTCTCCCTCTTCCCCTCTCTCTCTGTCCCCCTCTCTCTCTCCCCCTCTCTCCCTCTTCCCTCTCTCTTTCACTGTCCCCCCTCTCTCTCCCACCCTCTCTGTATGTCCTTCTATTTCTTTCCCCCCTCTCTCTCCTCCTCCTCTCTCTCTCTCTCTCTGTTCCCCTCTCTCTCTGTCTCTCTCCCCCACTCCCTAGCAGCTAGGTTATTTTCAAACAGAAGTTTAAAGGCTTGTGTTATGTAAACTTATTTTAAAATGACAAAAGTCACTTAAGGAATGTTTCCATTTCTACATTTTGGCATGCATTACTTTCACTTGGGAGACAAGCTTAGTAACATGTTGAAAGTTGCTGGGCTTTTACTTCCATATAAATGTCTCAATTCCACTGCTATCCATTTGGAAGCACATTGTTGCAGAACTTGTATTGAGGGGAAAACAGGCAAGAAAATCCAAGGAATCTCCACAAGTCAGCACTGTAAGTTCCTCATGAATATAAGAGTGTGGTATAATGGGACTGAGTAATATTAGCAAACACAGGATGCTGCTGACCCATATAAAATAGTTAGTAAATACATTGTAACGGATAGCTTTATTAAACCTTAATCTATGATGAACTGTCTATAATTCCTGAACAAAATCTGTGCTGCATAAGCAGTTTCGAAAACTGACAAGAAGACATGTTAAAAATCTGTTATGTTTCAATGACCATGTTAGAAATTGTCATTAACTGATTTTTTTTGCTGTGAAATGGATTAAAGGACAAGTTTTACGAGTATGTCAAAGATCAATAACTGCATCATTTACTATCCAGTTTGAGGGCAGATATCCTGAGTGGCCAATGTCATTTGAAAGTTTTCTGTATCATATAATTACATTACATTAAAAGTGCATCTTTGCTAACAGGTAGGAAATTTGGCTTGGACATAAATTAGTTAACTGAGAGTACAATCTTACAGATAGTGGCTAAGCATTTTGCAACTGAATAATACATGCAGTAACAGTCCCTCAACTTCTTGCAGAAAACCTTTTTATTAATAATTAACTTGTCAGAGCTGAATCAGGATTGACAGTGATAGACTGAGATATAGACATCAGGGAATTTAAGCGAATTACTTTATTGGAGGAATAAATCGTGTTCATCTAATTTTGTCTCTAGCTTTGGTGAGTAAATGACATTTTGGCTGTGTGAGATGCTGTTGTTTCTGTATTTTAGAATCCAGGACCTGGCTTAACAGCCTATCAACGGAAATAAACTAGTCTTGGCTACCTACTGTTAATCACTCTGTTCCCGACTGTCCTACTCTGCTTTTTTGTTTGACATAACTCTTCTGAAGTACTATCTGTTCCATCCTATAAAATTATCCTAATCTGGAGATCACTGCCCTGTTGTTTGCTGTCCCATCTTCAGACACATGAGAAAAGCTGGTGGAGGTGTTCCACAAACATTGACCATCACGGGTAAAATTATGTTGTGATAATAGCAGTGTGAGAAATGGTCCATCTTCCTATTGATGATTTTTCTACTGACGCACCTCAATAACCACAATAACAATCCTCTTCTTGAGTTTCATGGCTTATTGGAGGAATTTGCTCTCCTGACACAGTGTGAATCCACAGAGGTCATCCAATAAGGTCTATCTACTACCCGTGGCATGGTGTAGCTAGCTGTATTCTGTCAACAAAAGTAATTCGCATTGGCATTGCATACAATTTAGCTTGCTTGCTAGCTAATACAGTTGTGCTGCTCTCCTTTGACGTTTGCACGCTTAGCTACCTTTTTATAGGGAAAATGTGTTTTAAATCAGGCTGTGTTTTGATGGCATAAGATTGGCTGTATACTTTATATACAGATTAATTGCCCCCATCACCATGGCTGAGTAAATAATTTTGTCAAATGTCCATGGTGCAACATGTCGGTGCCTATCCCTGGGCATGAACCTGAGGCATAGAAATTTAGGGCGACTGTGACTTTGAGAGTCACTAGCATTGGACGCCCACCCACACAATTAGAGCTGACTGCCACCACCATCATATCACACACAGCCATCACAATCTGACAGGACAGTCACAGTCATCAGAGACATTGGCACTCTGACATCTGGAGGAAGGATGTCCGCTGCTGGTGCACCCTGCCTACTGGGTTGCCTTGTCTTCTTGCAAGTCCTAGTGCTCGGTGCAATTTGTGGCCTTCTGCTCCTTTCCCATCACAAGGCTGCACCTGCAAGAGGCTAGCAGGACATTCTGCCCTTGGCCACCAGCTTGCCTTTCCCTCCTTCTCCAAATCTACTCCTCGCTGGAGGTGCTTCCTCCGGAATGGAAGAGATTTCCAATCTCCCCTTTAATTTGAAGCCACAACTTCACTAACCTGAGTCCTTTGGTCCCCTTAATCTGCTGACACGTTGCCACTCATTTAAAGCTGGGTGGCTTTGATCCCCATGTGCATTCTGTAAAATGCTGCAGGACTTATAAAATAGAAGTCAATCGAATTTTCAAATACCTTAACTAGCCTTTAATTGGCCTTTATCGGATGGTGAGCGGAGTCCCCATCTTGCTTGCCGTCCGTTGCACATAAGATGCGTTCAGGCATGATGCCGTTGGGGGCCCAGGCCGATGTCATTACGCACCAATTTTTGTTCCTGCACCTCCAACGATATCCGCATTTCAAAGATAATCCACTTTGGTAGCAAAAACAGGAAGGCTGATTATTATCTGAACGACTATAAACTGAGAGAGGGGAATATGCAATAAGACCTGGGTGTTCTCGTATACAAGTCGCTGACGGTAAGCATGCAGGTGCAACAGGTGGTAAAAAAGGCAAATGGTATGTTGGCCTTCATAGTGAGAGGATTCGAGTACAGGAGCAAGGATGTCTTGCTGCCATTATACAGGGCCTTGGTGAGGACACACCTGGAATATTGTGTGCAGTTTTGGTCTCCTTATCTGAGGAAGGATGTTCTTGCTATAGATGGAATGCAGCAAAAGTTTACCAGACTGATTCCTGGGATGGCAGGACTGACATATGAGGAGAGATTGAGTCGGTTAGGATTATATTTGCTGGAGTTCAGAAGAGTGAGGGGGGATCTCATAGAAACCTATAAAATTCGAACAGGACTTGACAGGGTAGATGCAGGAAGGATGTTCCCAATGGTGGGGGAGTCCAGAACCAGGTGTCATAGTCTAAGGGTACGGGGTAAACCTTTCAGGACTGAGATGAGGAGAAATTACTTCACCCAGAGAGTGGTGAGCCTGTGGAATTTGCTACCACAGAAAGCAGTTGAGGCCAAAACATTGTATCTTTCAAGAAGGAGTTAGATATAGCTCTTGGGTCTAAAGGGATCAAAGGATATGGGGGGAAAGTGGGAACTGGTTACTGAGTTGGATGATCAGCCATGATCATAATGAATGGTGGAGCAGGCTCTAAGGGCCGAATGGCCTACTCCTGCTCTTATTTTCGATGTTTCTATGTAAAATTCCGGTCATATTCTTTTTTGTAAATCTCAAGCAATAATTAAAAGCCGAAGGCATGAGATCCTACACTTGTCGAAGTTAATTTTCAGTGCCAGAGAGTTTGTTTGACAGTAATTAAGACTTGCCACAATATCAAATAGGTACTTAGACTGGAATGGATAAGACCTCACTTTCTGTGGTGCGTTTAGTCCATAACTATGACTTGAGGGCAGGAACGCAACATTTGAATGGGAAGCCAGATGGCAAGATGCTGTTTTTACTTAACTTACGCATCTTGGACAGCAAGTTCTGGACTTTTGCACTTAACTGTACATCTGCACTCATCTAAAGTTGATGTCTGATTTGTACAGAAATAACAGTAAACACTGTTATCCTCATCATTATTTTCACAACAAAATCTGGGTCAATAACTGTGAGGTGGGAAGGGAGTGTGGGTGGGGGAGGTGGTGTGGGAGGGGAGATTTAGCACTGGAAAACCAGAAATAGTTTCCTGGAGGTCCTGTTGAATTTAATGGCAGGACCAGATTTAATTTTTTTTGAATTGTTTCCTCTGAAGTTGACTGGTGATCAGGAGGAAGTGACAGTGCTCAATTTTTCCAAAGGTTTCTCTTGTTGTTTCACAATGAACCATACAATGCCTGCATTGGGCTGAAGTATTAACTTAAAAAAACAGGCAGTTTGGGTCGGGTGGAGGGTTAAAGTCTCAGAAAACCATTTTGTGACCCAAACCCACCCATTTCTGGATTTATTTGAAGCCAGAAGGTGGACAGGCAGCCAACCCAATCCAAGGAGTGAGTTTGCAACTTTAAATATGATAACGAGGCTGCGAGCCTTATTGCCATGCAGATTTTGAAATTTAACTGCTTTTGTACAGGTTTGCTGAGCACCAGAGAGCCAGCAGCTTCCTCGAGGTGAGGACTTAGTGGATTCAGAAAGTAAGTGCCTTCACACTTGCCTCCTGGATCCAGGCACCTGTCTGAGGAGACTTCACAATCAGGGTCCACTCCAACAACCTTCCCCATGAGGCCTCCAACCTCTAAACCCTCGGCCTTCGATTCCCCTCACCACAAGGCCATCCTGATTGGCAGCTCCCTCCAATCAACCCCCCCAAGCCCCGGATCACTCACCCCTCCAACTGATCTGCCCAACTCCACCTCTGGTTGACCCACCCTGCAAGCCAACCCCCTTCTCCTACAGTTGCTCCACCCAACTCCAAGCAACACCTCCGGTCCCACCAACACGAACTTACCACTGCTGCGGCCATCACTGATTGGCTCCTGACATGATTGGAGAACCAGCTGCCAATTAGGCTTCCAGGCGGGGAACCGATCAGTAACATCAATGACACCAGTTAACGCTCCACAGTGTTTGGGCGAATGTCAACTTGCAGGTTTCCCCCAACCTTCTGACTGGCCAACTCCCTGTGCGTCAGGTCAGTAAAAATTATGCCCATTAATTCTGGAGCAATGAGGTCATGGGTGTGCTTTCCACTATTTTAAAATAGAATGTATTGGAATCGTGATAATCCCCTTTCACAGTACCTCAAATCCTACCATCATTAGGAAGTTAGATTAAAATTTCTTAAATTTTTTGGCATATAAATACAATGTCGTGCGAATATAAGATTGTGAATAGAGAAATATTACAATATAGCAGCTGATGCCAAGGCGACAGCCACCTACTCTACACATAATCACTGCTCATTGCTATCATGAAGATAGAATCATACTACTGCATCACTTATTTGAAAATTGATATTAATGAAGGGTTATGGAAACCTGTATCACCAGTGGCTAAGTAACTAACTGTGGGCTTATTCATTTTCTGTAGTAATATTTTGAAAGAAAATTTGAATTACCTTCAAAAAGAAAGAGGTGGTACTTGCAAAGATAGTATAGAGAATATATAACTGACTTAAGTATCAGTGACATTTCCATTATTTCTTCCTCTATGGGAATCTTGGTCTCTTTGATCGAAATTATTTCTGTTATTAGACATGGAATCAACTCACCAAGATCTGAAGATATTAATGAGCCTGGATATTTTAAACTCTTCAACAATGAATAAAAAAGGAAAGTTATAATGACAAACACCCCAGGGATGTTCTTAATCGCTGGTAGTCATTGAACCGAAATAGCAGCAATGTTGTCTTGACAGTGCCAGATCATCATTGCAATGAGTCGAAGGAAGTAGGACTAAGGCGATCTGCTTTTGTTTAAACTGCAAGTAACTTTGTTTGCAGTTCCCTCCCTAAAACATCTTGTTTTCAATTATTTGTGTAATGAAACAAATAATTTGAACCCTACTTCCCACAGTGGATTTACAATACCTGCTTAAATTGGATTATCAGCTTCTGCTTTCTTGTTCCTTTCTCAAATATTTGTTTATTTTCTCAGATTATGAAAGATACGTTCATCCCATTTGATCCCAGAACAGATTCTTTCTGAAACTATCATTGATGTAGCACAGTCCAGGAGAGTTTTCTCACTGTTAAATCTCATTTTCCTCAATTGCCGAGAAACACAGAATCTTAGAATATTACAGCGTAGAAACAGGCCATTTAACCCATAATGCCTGTCAATCCTTTGAGAGACTTATCCAATTAATCCCATTCCCCTGCTTTTTTCCCATAACCTTGCAATTTTTTCACATAATAAACTTGCCAGCAAAGTTGAAGCTCATGGAGTACAAAGTTGGCTGAATGACAAGAAATGTCATAAATGTTTTACAGGCTGGACAAAAGTGGGGCTCCCCAGGGGTCTGTACTAGGACCACTGCTTTTTTTGATATATATTAATAACCTAGACTTGAGTGCAAAGGGCACAATTTCAAAATGTACAAATGACAGAAAACTTGGAAGTATTGTGAACTGTGAGGAGGATAGTGAGAGACGTCAAAAAGACATAGACAGGCTGGTGTAATGGACGAACATATGGCTGATGAAATTAAATGTGTGAAGTGTGACAATTTGATGGGAGGAAAAAGGAGAGGCAATACAAAATTAAGGGCACAACTTTAAAGTTGCTGCAGGAACAGAGACACCTGGGGGTATATGTGCACAAATCATTGAAAGTGGCCGAGCAGCTTGAGAAAATGGTTAAAAAGGCACACAGGATCCTGGTCTTTATAAATTGAGACATAGACTACAAAAGCAAGGAAATTATAATGAACCTTCATAAAACTCTGGTTCGGCCTCAAATGGACTATTCTGTTCATTTCTAGGCACCACAATTTAGGAAGGATGTGAAGGCTTTAGAGAGGGTGCAAAAGAGATTTGAGAATGGATCCAGTTATGTTGATAGATTGGAAAACCTAAGGGTGTTCTCCTTAGAGAAGGTTGAGAAGAGATTTGATAGAAGTCTTCACACTCATGAGGGGTCTAGACAGAGTAGATAGAGAGAAACTGTTGCCATTGGTGGAAGAATTGAGAACTAGAAGATACCGATATAAGGGGCTGGATTTTACAGCCCTCCCGACGTCGGAGATCATGGCGGGGTGGTGGGGGTGGGGGACAGGAAAATGCCTCCGGCAGAGGCCCATCACAGGCCTCGACACCGGGAAGGCGATCCTGATATTGCCGGCAGCGGTAAGGCCTCATGGCAGCTCACCCATTCCCCCGCCGCTCAGTGACGGGACCAAAATCTAAATATGTTAATTTATTAAAATAAATATATTAATTATTTACCCGCTCCCGCCGTCCATTCTAGGATGATATTAGTGCCAGTGGCTGGCACTCCTGTGCCTTCGGATACCCGTCCGAGTATCCGAGTCGGTACACTGGTGGGGAGAGGGAGCAGGCAAGTTTTTCAGTGTGTTGCGGGGGGGAGCGAGGTCAAACTAATTTCATTGGTCTAGGGGGTGGTGGGAAGGGGTAAAGGTTAAAGTTGATAAACTTTGTGGGGGGGAAGGTTGGGAGCACAAGGTAAGTGTTTTTGGAAGGGGGGGGAGAGAGGAGGTAATTACATTTATGCTTATTGGGAGGGGGAGAGGGTCAAGATACCTTTCTTTCATTTTTCAGAATCAATACTCCTTTAAAATGTTAATTAGCAATGTAGGGCTCGAAGCCCTTTAAAAATGGCATCGGCGCCTGTATTATTGCTGGAGATGGACCTCCCGCCTCCTCTACGCCATTTGGCAGGGGGATTGGTGGGGCGGGGGGGGTGTTGCTGGTGGTCCAACCTGGCTATTTAAATGAGCCACCGCATTTAATATTGTGGCACTCCGTGACGTGTGGACTGCACGGGCAGACCGCCATTTTTCATGTCGGCTGCTAAAATGAAAAATCCAGCCCAAAGTGACTGGCAAAAGAATCAATGTGACATGAGAAAAAGTTTTTTTATGCATAATGGTGGTTAGGAATGCACTACCTGAGAATGTGGTAGAGGCAGATACAATCAAAACAGAATTGGATAAGTGCCTGAAGAGAAAAATTTTGCAGGACTATGGGAAAAGGGTGGGGGAGTGGGACTAGTTGAGCTGCTCTTGCAGAGAGCCAGTACCGATATGACAGGCAAAATGACATCATTTTGTGCTATAACAGTCCTATGACTTTAACTACTCTACTTCCTGAGGTAGCAAGTTTCACATTAAAACCACTCTCTGGGGAAATAAGTTGTCCCTGAATTCCCTATTGGATTTATTAGTGACTTTCTTGTTTCTGTATTTGCCTCTATTTATAAATCAAAGGATCCTGCATGCCTTTTTAACAACGCTCTCAACTTGTCCTGCCACCTTCAAAAATTGCTGCATGTATACCCCGAGATCTCTCAGTTCCTGAGAGATTATACTATTTTGTTTATATTACCACTCTTCATTCTTCCTATCAAAATGTATCACTTCACACTTTCCTGCAAATTTCAATTGCAATGTATTTGTTCATTTCACCAGTCTGCTGATGTCATCTTGCAGTCTGTTATCATTCTCTTCACTGTTCACTCTGTTTCTGCATTTTGTGTCATCTGCAAACTTTGAAATGACACCCTGTAAACACAAGCCCAAATCATTAATATATCTCAAGATGAGTAGTAGTTTCAACACTGACACCAGGGGTAAACCACTGCACACTCCCCTCCAGTCTGAAAATCATTCACCACTGCTTTCTGCTCTCTGTATTTTACTCAATTTTATATCTACACATCTACTGCCCCTTTAATCTCATGGGCTTCAATTTTGCCTGCAAGTTCGTTATATGGTACATTATCAAACACGTTTTGAAAGTCCATATACACATCAACTGCACTACCTCATCAATTCTTTCCATTATTTCATCAAGTGCTCAATCAAGTTAGTCAAGTCCAATTTGCCATTAACAAATCTGTGCTGGCTTTCATTTATTTATCCATAGTTTTCCAATTAATTTTGCCCTGGTTTAAAACTGATATTAGGCTGACTGGCCCGTACTTGCTGTGTTTATCCCTCTTCCCTTTTTGAACAGGGGTGTAACATTTGCAATCCTCTAGTCCTATGACACTACTTCCATATCCAAAGAGGATTGAAAGATTCTTGCTTAAACTGCATCAAGTAGTAAAAAATAATGAAGGCTTGGATTTTCCTCTAATTACCACCCATTTTAATGCAGATTTTGGGTGGTAAACTGGGTTGCTAGAGGCTACTAACTCAGATTCACAAGAAGATATCAGCATCTAAATTATCCTTCCAAAACAGTGTCCATCCACTTGATGGCTTTTCAGGAGCCTGAATCACCTCCTGTAAAACAGTAGAAAATGGAAGAATTTGCGTTTTTGCAGTTCTTTTCATGACATCAGAATATCCCAAGTCACAGCCAATTAAGTACTTTTGAAGTATAGCCACAGCTATAATGTAAGAAATAACACACAAAAAAGTAACACACACAGCAATGAGATAAATGGCAAGGTAATCTGTTTTTAGTGATTAAGGGATAAATATTAGCCAAGAAATTAGCGAAACCTCCTGCTCTTCGTCAAAAAGGAACCTTGACTCAGTTGTCATATATCAGCAGGTTATGGGTTCAAGCTGTATTCCAGAGACTTGAGCATACAATCTAGACTAACACTTCAGTGTAGTACTGAGGGAATGCTACACTGTCACAGATACTGCCTTTCAGATGAGATGTTAGACCAGGGTCCTGTCTACTCTTGCAGGTGGGTGTAAAAGATCCCATAGCACAATTTGAAGAAGAGTAAGGTATTTTTCCAAGTGTCATGGCCAACATTTATCCCTTTACCAACACAACCAAAACAGTTTATCTGCTCATTTATCTCAATGCTGTTTGTAAAACCTCCCTGTGTGCAAATTGTCTGCCATGTTTCCCTACATTACAAAAGTGATCAGATTTCGAGGCTATTTAATAGGCAATGAGGTTTGGGATATCCTGAGGCTGAGAAAGAAGTTGTATAAATGTTAATTCTTACTTTCTCAGTGGTATCTACAAAGCCACTTATCTTTACCAAGGAGTCCCCAATTATATTTTTTATTCGTTCCTGGATGTGGGCGTCGCAGGCTAGGCCAGCATTTATTGGCCATCCCTAATGGCCCTTAAGAAGGTGGTGAGCTGCCTTCTTGAACCGCTGCAGTCCATGTGGGGTAGGTAAACCCACAGTGCTGTTAGGAAAAAGGAGTTCCAGGATTTTAACCCAGTGACAGTGAAGGTACGACGCTATAGTTCCAAGTCAGGATGGTGTGTGGCTTGGAGGAGAACTTGCTGGTGGTGGTATTCCCATGCATCTGCTGCCCTTGTTCTTCTAGGTGGTAGAGGTCATGGGTTTGGAAGGTGCTGTCTAAGGAGCCTTGGTGCTTTGCTGCAGTGCATCTTGTAGATGGTACACATTGCTGCCACTGTGCGTCGGTGGTGGAGGGAGTGAATGTTTGTGGATGGGATGCCAATCAAGCAGGCTGCTTTGTCCTGGATGGTGTTGAGCTTCTTGAGTGTTATTGGAGTGTTATTGCCCATCCAGGTAAGTGGAAAGTATTCCATCGCACTCCTGACTTGTGCCTTGTAGATGGTAGACAGGCCTTGGGGAGTCAGGAGGTGTTGCCATTGAATGACAAGGGGAGAGGGTTGGATTCTCTCTTGTTGGTCATTGTCTGGCACTTGTGTGGCATGATTGTTACTTGCCACTTATCAGCCCAAGCCTGGATATTGTCCAGGTCTTGCTGCATTTCTACATGGACTGCTTCAGTATCTGCGGAGTCGCGAATGGTGTTGAACGTTGTGCAATCATCAGCGAACATCCCCACTTCTGACCTTATGATTGAAGGAAAGTCATGAATGAAGCAGCTGAATATGGTTGGGCCTCGGACACTACCCTGAGGAACTCCTGCAGTGATGTCCTGGTGCTGAGATGATAGACCTCCAACAACCACAACCATCTTTCTTTGCACTAGGTACAACTTCAACCTGCGGAGAGTTTTCCCCCTGATTCCCATTGACTCCAATGTTTCTTCACTTCCTTCTCTTTGGCAATCACTTGCTTTATGGTGCTGCTATTTCTTCTAATTTCATGAAATAATCCTTAGCTGTGTGGAACCAATGAGTGGAGGATTATGTAAACTGTATGAGCTCTGATCCAAGCCCAAAGCATCAGTAGAAAGAATGAGGAGCCATAATGCTAAAGGGGATGCAGGAGCAGAGAGACCAGGAGGTTCAGAAATCTGTGAAGATAGCAAGACAAGTTAATAAAGCTGTTGAAAAAGCTTACAGAGTCCTTGGCTTTATAAATCGAGGAATACAGTACAAAAGCAAGGAAGTTATGTCAAACCTTGGTCAGGCCCCAGCTGGAGTACTGTATCCAGTCTTGGGCAACACACTTTAGAAAGAATGTCAAAACCTTGGAGAGGAGATGGAGGAGATTAACTAGAATGGGGGAATGAGGGACTTCAGTTCCATGGAGAGACAAGAGAAACTGGGATTGTTCTCCTTTGAGCGAAGAAGGTTAAGTGGAGATTTAATAGAGGCTTTCAAAATCATGAAGATTTTTGATAGCTTAAATAAGGAGGAACTGCTTCCTATGGAAGAAGGGTCAGTAACCAGAGAACACAAATTTAAGGTAATTGGCAAAAGAACCAAAGTGAGATGAGAATTTTTTTTCCACAGCATGTTATTATGATCTAGAATGTATTGTCTGAAAGGATGATGAAAGGAGATTCAATCGTAACTTTCAAAAGGGAATTGGATAAATACTTGAAGGGGAGAAACTTACAGGGATATGAGTAAAAGCAGGGAAGTGAATCTAATTGGATTGCGCTTTCAATGTGCTGGCATGATGGGCCGAATGACTTCCTCTGCCAGAAGATTCTATCATTCTAAGATTAAATAAACATTGACATTCAAATCCATTGAATGAGTCATGGCTCCATTCTATTTTCCATTTGGATGATTTTTCTGTCCTTTATAAAACTTATTTGGCTCTGTTTGATCATTTGGCTGAGAACCATTTTCAGACATCATTAATTATCTTAGCAAGAATTTTGATGACTGTATGAAAAAATAGATACAGTCCTATAAATATTACATTGCATCAGATCTTTATCTGGTTTAAACCAAATTATTACTGCGACCTTTTTCAAGGCGTACAGAATGCAACAGTTAATCCTGGTCTGCTCATAGACCTGCAGTAATGCTGGAGCTTGGGGATTTAGGGAGGGGAAAAATCAGCAGACAGAACATCTGCTGCATCTGATTTACCCACTGAGAGATTTGATGACCCTGGAAAGACAGCTGAACTCTGTAACTTTGGCTGGTTTCCTAGTGTGTTGTGACAGTAAATGTACAAGATTAATGTTGTTACAAAGTAGTTTGCTCTGTCTGGGAAGGATAATGCTTAAAGATACATATGAAATCATGGAATTCTCTAAGAGTATAATTAATCTTCTTAGGGTTAACTTTGGTTGTTCCATTCCACTGCAATGTAGCCTGAATAATATTAAGTGCTTTGTTTCAAGTTTCCAATTAAACAGTTTACTGATTTTATCTGCAAACGTTGGTACTTTATCCTTGGGGTAGCATAGATTCTATTCTGTCAATAATGCTTAGTTCATATTTATTCTTTACAGTCCTTCTGTAGGGGAATGAAAACACATTTACTGAACTGTCAGAATCCTGAGCCCTAGTTTTCATCCAGAGATGGGAATGTGTCATACAAGGGCAGTAGTGGGTGACAAAACCTGCCCGATTTTAAGGGACAAGTGTCATTTAAATAACACTTGTGGTGTTTTCTTTATGATAATGCATCTGCAGGCATGCCAATCACCCACATGACACAATTCTCTGGTCACTGACCACCTCCAGGCGCGTATCCATTGTCTCTCGAGATAAGGAGGCCCAAAAGAAGAAAGAATTTAAAGGCTGATTCTGCCTCGACAAGTGAGGCTGAAGGAAAACAGTAAAGCAACATTGAAGAAAAGTTAAAAACAACTATATAGTTGGCTGCAAAGAGAGAGTAAGTGCCCCCAGGTTCTCGGATACTTCCCTGGAGGTCATGCTGGATCCAATGAGAGCCAAGAGGGTTCTGTGCACCCACAAGTGAAAAGAATCAAGGAGGCTTAGATTGAGGTGAGTGAGAGAGAAGGACCATCACATCAAGCACCTGGAATCAGGAAATGTTTCAATGGCCTGAGTAGGTCAGGCAATGTCAGTACACATCCTACTTTACACACCTCCTGGAATGCATCTCCTTCCAATTACTCTTTCTCCTTCTATACCATTCTCAACCTGGCATCATTTCCTCACCACTAATCACAATGGTACACTGTATAACCTTTCATCCTCCCTCCTTACATGTGCTCGCCTGCTGCTTCCTCCCTTCACTACTGCCAAGAACACTTGCCCTCATCTCCACTGAGATGTCAATCTGCATTTCTTAGCAGATTTCCTTAATATACATTGTCGCTAATTCCAGCAAATACATGATATCCCCAATCCTATTACATTTGCCTGATTCTCTCTTTCTCCATGTATAGTAAATACAAAAGAAGCACACATCCTTGTTAGCCAGTCATAATGCTGGCCCACCCCTTTACAGGAGAAGCGAATGCAAAATATCAGGGAGAATGCCAGAACTGGCAGAGGTTCACTGGAGTTCATGAAAATTACCCTGGAGGAAGAGGAGGCAATGGAGATAAGTGACATCACTAGCACTCTGAGAATTGGGGATGGTGAAATAAAAAACAGAAAATGGTGGAAATACTCAGCATCTTTGGAGAGAGAGAACAAGAGTTTACATTTCAGGTCAATGACCTTTCATCAGAACTGGGATAAGTCAAAGATGGAATAGGTTTTAAGCAAGTGAAAGGGGGAAGGGTGGAAAAAGAGCAAAAAGGAAGGTCTGTCATAGGCTGGAGGGCAGGACAGATTAAATGACAAAAGAGTTGGTGGTGGAAGGTCAAAGGGTGTGATAATGGAAAAAGTAAAGAAACGGAAATATGTCTAGAGGAGGTTTGAATGGCAAAATGATGAACAGCTGCTGTCCAAAAGCAAAAACATGAGTAAAACAGAGATCTGTAAAGAAAAAGGAAACAAAATGGGGGCAGAGATTCCAGTCTGAAATTGTTGAACTCAATGTTGAGTCCAGAAGTCTCTAAATTGCCTAATTGAAAGATAAGGTGCTGCTCCTCAAGCTAATATTGAGCTTCATTGGAACACTGCAATAGGCTGAGGACAGAGAGGTCAGTCTGAAAGCAACGTGAAGAATTAAAATGACAGGCAACTGGAAGCTCAGAGTCACGCTTGCAGACTGAACGGAGGTGTTCTGCAAAGCAGTCACCCAATCTGCATTTGGTCTCCACAGTGTAGAGCAGACTGCATTGTGAGCAGTGAATAAAGTATACAAAATTTAAATCGCTGTTCACCTGGAAGTAATGTTTGGGGCCTTGGGTGGTGAGGTAAAAGGGCATCTCCTGTGCTTGCATGGAAAGTTGCCATAGGAAAGGGAGAAAGTGCTGGGGTGATTGAGGATTGGACCTGGGTGTTGCAGAGGGAATAGATCTTCGGAACGCTGAAAGGGGAGGGAAGGGGAAGATATGCATGTTGATGGAGCCACGCTGGAAATGGCAGAAATGGCAGAGGATAATCCATTGAATATGGAGGCTGGTGGGGTGGAAGGTAAGGACCAGGGTAAGCTATCTTGGTTCTGGAAGGGAGGGGAGGGGAAGGGGTGAGAGCAGAAGTGCGGGAAATGGGAAGGACACGGTTGAGGGTCCTGTCAACCACAATGCAGGGGGTGAAATCCTTGGTTGAGGTAAAAGGAAGACATATCAGAAGCACTGGTATGGAAGGTTGCATCATCAGAACAGTTGCAACAGAGATGGAGAAACTAGGAGATTAGAATAGAATCCTTGCAGGAAGCAGGGTGTGAGGAAGTGGAACCAAGGCAGATGTAGCAGTCGGTGGGTTTATAGTGAATATTGTTGATAACCTATCCCCAGAAATGGAGACAGAGAGTCGAGGAAGAGAAGGGAAGAGTCAGAAATGGACCATGTGAAGGTGAGACCAGGGTGGAAATTGGAAGCAAAGTTGATGGCATTTTCCAGTTCAGGGCGAGAGCAGGAAAAGGCATCAGTTCGGTCATCAATGAACGGGTAAAAAGGTGAGGGAGGGGTCCTGAGTAGGACTGGAACAAGGAATATTCCACATATCCCACAAAAAGGCGGGCATAGCTAGGACCCCTGCAGGTACCCATAGCAACATTTTTATTTAGACAAAGTGAGTGCAGTTAAAGGAGAAGTTGTTCAATGTGAGAACAAGTTCAGTTAGTCTATTTTCTGGTTATTGATTTAATGGTTATTAACTGAATCTTGTTTTTGACATTTGTCCTAAGCCTCCTTTTCCTGTTTTAATTTAAACTTTATTTCTTTTGTCATCCATTATCTTTGGATGGTGTACCTTTTCCTTTCAAAGGAATATGCTTATTTTGTACCTGCACTATCTCTTCCCTGGATGCCCTCCATTGCTCTGTCACTGCTTTACCCTGCAAACACAGGGCTGAATTTAATGAGCCCACTGCCGGGTCCGATGGTGGGCCTGGAAAAGAGCGCCATTATCACCCATCATGTGGGCGGCTGCCCCACCACAATTACACAGTAGATGGCCATGTTACATAGGGGAGGTGCAGGTCCCTCCCCAGTCACATGTCAGAGGTGGGAGACGAATCATTGATTACTGCCTCAGATGTCTCCGGACCAGGTGCTGGTGCCATATTTAAAGGCCTGCCAGCCCTGCATTCACTGCTGCTTTGAATGTATTTTCAACTTTGTGCTGCCTACAGCTCTGTCAGACTGGTTTCTGTACCCCTCCCACCACCACCACCCCCCCCCCCACCCACAAAGAGGGCAGATGACAATGGCTGAGACAAGACACACAGTGGCCCCATGGTTCAGTGATGCCTCCCTGCAGATCCTCATCCAAGCTGCAAGGAAAAGGCTGGAGGTTCTCTTCCCCCGTGATGGCACAAAGAGGTCCTCCTGCCTGACCAAGCAAGCCTGGGTGGAGATCGCAGAGAGGTCAGCAGCCATGGGATCACCCGACGCAACTGAGTTCAGTGCAGGAAGAGGGTCAATGACCTCCTGCGTTCTGCCAAGGGAAGTGCTCCACACCAATCGCCTTTCTGAGCATTACATGTACATACGCGGGAGGTTGCACGACATGGGGAGGATAGGAGCGCTGCAGCATTGGCTGAGTGGCTGGGGTTTTAACTCTTCCTGACAGATGCATGGCTTCCTCTCGGCCACAAGCCACCGTCCTTCGTAGCTCACCCACCTTAAATCCCCAGACAGCGAGTGTCGGCATGAGAGACATTGGATTCCCCCAACAGGTGATGAGGAGCTGACATGAGCAGAACTGTCATGTTGATCTCTCTGCCATTCTCTACTATCTCCATCCTTACCCTTTACTACAAGAGGGCCCATAATAGGAGGGAGACAACCTAGACTGGAGGAGGAATCCCAGATCTATGTCCATTTACGTCTGCCGAGGAAGAGACTTTGGAGCTGGCGGGCACCCAGGGCAGTTACACAATATCAAATGAGGAGACTGGAGTCCCTGTGCAAGAGCATGAGGAATGAGTCCCATCGGCATGTGCATTAATGTTGGAAACTCACATTACACATGGTTGGCGTCAGGAGAGCTGCACAGCCGAGCTCACATATGTTTGTATTCTCTCATGTAGGTAGCCATTCACAAGGGTCTGCAGCCACAGTAGGACATTCATCGACCTCTAAGAAGGAGAACCACTCAGAGAATGCATTGTGCCATGACTCTCTTGCACCCCCCTCAGTGTAGATACTTTCACCATGGCGGGTACCTGCTCAGCTTTAGAACCAGGGTCACAAGATGATGAATGCACCACACACGCATGAGAGCTGCTGGCCGAGGCTGAGATAGCTGAGACCTCCGACATTCGGAGGACTGTGAGTGGCCAGGCCCATGTTGAGCCCCAGGATGATGTTGAGCCTGTGTTGTTGACAGTACAAGACATGCTAGAGTTACAGAGAGATGCCAGAGGTCATGTGCTGTCATGAGCAGACAATGGAGGACTCCATCCATGCCATGATTGTTGTCTTGTCTCAGGCATATGAGCGCATGGCTTCCTCCATCGAGAGGTCGGTGAACCTCATGGAGAGCCAGATTCCACAGATGCCTGCAGACCTACACACCGTTGCCTTGGCCATGAGCTCAATGCAGCAGTGGCAAGACAAGAGAATGAACAGGAGCCTGGAGACTTCTGCAGCTCCTCGTCCTTCTCTGGTGAGCAGGAAGGCTAAAAAGGGCCTTCAAAGGGAGGAGAAGCTGCCATCCATATCTGGAGGCTCCCCTCAGGGCACTGTGTGTGTGGACATCGGCTTCTCAGTCCCGCAGAAAGTGAGCCCAGCTCCAGCAGCCGTGATGTCTGATGAGAGTCCTGGACATCCCCAGGCAGCCGGGCCTTCCAGGGGAGACGGTGGCATAGTGGTAATGTCACTGAACTAGTAATCCAGAGGCCCAGCTTAATGGCCTGGGGAGATGGGCTCAAATTCCAGCACAGCAGCTGGTGGAATTTAAATGTAATTAATTAATAAATTCAATTAATTAATAAAAATCTGGAATAAAAAGCTAGTTTCAGTAATGGTGCCATGAAACTATCATTGATTGTCAAAGTGGTGCAGTGGTTAGCACCGCAGCCTCACAGATCCAGCGACCTGGGTTCAGTTATGGATACTGCCTGTGCAGATTTTGCAAGTTCTCCCTGTGACCGTGTGGGTTTCTGCCGGGTTCTCCGATTTCCTCCCACAGCCAAAGACTTGCAGGTTGATCGATAAATTGCCCATTGTAATTTGCCCCTAGTGTAGGTAGGTGGTCGGGAATATGGGATTAAAGTAGGATTAGTATCAATGGGTGGTTGTTGGTCGGCACAGACTCAGTGGGCCGAAGAACCTGTTTCAGTGCTGTATCTCTAAATAAATAAAAACCCATCTGCTTGACTAATGTCGTTTAAGGGAAAAAAAATATGCTATCCTTACCTGGTCTGGCCTACATGTGATTTTAGACCCATAGCAATGTGGTTGATTCTTAGCTGCCCTCTAAAATGGCTTAGCAAGCTGCTTAGCTATCAAGGGCAATCAGTGTTGGGCAACAAATGCTGGCCTTGGCAGTGATGCCTACATCCCATGAAAGAATAAAAAAGCAGCCAGGGGACATCACAGGTCAAGGGTCAGCCTGATCAGCAGCCTGCCTCCAGCCCAGCTGCTGCCACGTAGGAGCATTTGCAAACATATTAAAAAGAGCACCTAGCCACACTTTGCAGCATATGTGTTTTGTGTCAAATAATTTACAAATCCTTTATTCAAATCATTAGAATTCATTGTCTGAAAGCCATGTGCCATTATGCCTTAATTGTGAGATGCTGACCACCCCCTTCCCACTTTATGGCTAGGCCGGTGTGACAATGGTCCTCACTAACATCGAATGAGAGCCCTCATGTTCTTCCATGAGCACTAGCGAGCAACTGGTCGCAAGTCATGGAATAAAAATGGAAAGGAGGAGACAGAATTCATACCTGACAGTGAGTCTTTATTGCATTCTCAGCGAGTGGACATCAGGGTGGCTGGAAATGAATAACTATGAGGTTGTCTCTTTCCTCCTTTGCGTGTCTCTTGACCTGTCTGGCCTCCAGCACTGAGTCTTCAAAATCCATCAATTAAAAGCAAAATACTGCGGATGCTGGAAATCTGAAGTAAAAACTAGAAATGCTGGAAATATTCAGCAGGTCTGGCAGCATCTGTCGAGAGAGAAGCAGAGTTAACGTTTCAGGTCAGTGACCCTTCATCAGAACTGAAGTTCACCTTCTTGATGCAGTGGTGGGCTGCTGCCTGGGAGATCCCAAACATGTCCCTGGTGGATCTCTGGAAAGATCCAGATGTGTAGAAGCTTGGGGCCACGGTGATCTTCAGGGCCACTGGCATGGGATGACCCCCAAATCCCATAGGTCGCAACTCGTCCTGCAGCAAGACGCATAAACCGGTGACAGCTTCCCTGGAGAGCCGTAGTCTTCATTCACAACGGCGCTCGGACATTAGGAGGTAGCTAATCCTAGTTCAGTACACTCTCGTGTGAACATGGGCCCTTCTTGGCCTGGCAGGTTGCTCTTGCTCTCATCGTGGACCTTCACAGACAGGTGCAGCTGTGTCTTGACCCTGCCTCCGTTGGAGGCGCCGCATCATGCCATGGGGCCGGAGGGGGGGTGGGGGAGTGGGGGGAGGTCCAAGAATACAAGAATGCAAGGCGACCTGAAGGCCTTCAGATGGCTGTTGATGCAGAAGCGACCCTGTGTTGGCAACTGAGTTTTTGACAGTTCCCTCAGCGGAGTCCCTGATGGACCTCAGAGCCCAAACTTGCTGATGGTCCACCCTCTGTTTCAGCAGTTTGACTGAACAACTAAGTCACATAGCTGTTTGTTAACCAAATGCAACCCCCCCCCCACAATGGTGCTGAAGCCTTGAAGAGCCCCCAAGAGCCCAAACCCCCTTGCAGAGCTCCTCAGACCCTGAATCCCCTTGCAAACCACCCCAGAGCCTGAACCTCTTTGCAGAGCTCCTGAGACTCCGAACTCCATTGCAGAGCCTTCAAGACCCTGTGCCCCCTTGCAGAGACCCCGAGACCCGAACCCGCTTGCAGAGACCCTGAGACATCGAACCCCCTTGCAGAGCCCACAGTAACACAGCCTGACAATGGCCTGCGAACCATTCCATCACCCCCCCCTTCCACTATTCAGCAATACTCAGGACTGCTTCACAATCGCGGCAATATGGTCTCTTGCCTCGCTGCGACCAGGTTTTAACAAGCGTAAACCCGAAAGCATCTGGGTGCCGTGCGCTGTTCGCCCAATTGAGGTCCTATCATAAGATTGCAATTAATTATATTTAAATACATTTAAAAGAGCTGCTCAGCAATTTAAAATAGCTCCCCATCATGACGGGGCGTCAAAATCCGGAACCGATGTCATGGCGCCAGATTTCCAAGTGAATGCTTCCAACGCAATTCTCCGTCCCCCACACCACCATTTCCACTTCAAACAGCCGAGCAAAATTCTGCCCACCATTTCCAATAAACCTGTGCTAGGTTCCTTCTTAAATCACTGAAATTAGCTTTTCCCCAGTGGAGAATTTTTACCTTCGATATTTTCTGGTCTCTTTCCTTGATTACTATAAACCAAATTGTGTTGTAGTCACTGGTAGTTAGATGATCTCCTACAGTAAAGCACTCCACTTACTCTATTTAATTTCCCAGAATCAGGTCCAACACTGCTTCCTTCCTTATTGGAGACATATTGATCGAGAAAATTCTCCTGTGCACACATCGAAAATACCTTTCCTTCCCTGCCCTTTGCACAATGATTTTCCCAACCAAAATTAGAATAATTATGTCCCCTAACATTCTTATTCTATTATTGTCACACATTTTTAACATTTGCTGACAAATGTGAGCAGCTATCTCCTTCTCACTATTTGGAGCTCTATAAAGAACTTCCAATAGTGTTCCTCAACTCAAGCCAATTAGATTCAGCCTGGAACTATCTAGTATATCCTTGATATTTAGAACTTTAACATTATCCTTAATTCATGCAGAGGCACCCCGTCCTCTTTCTCCTTCTCTATCATTCTTGAATACTTGGTAACTGGGAATACTAAGAATCCATTCCTAGCTTTATTTAAGCCTTGTCTCTGCTAATGCAACCACATCATAATCCAGTGTAATAATTTGTTCCTGCAGCTCACTAACCTCAGTAGCTGCACTACAGACATTGTCATCCATATGATTTAATACCTCCTTTGTCACTTTTGCTATTTTCCTCAATCCAGTCCCTACAGTTTTTGGGATAATTCCACTTTTACTGCTGTTTATATCTCTCTATCCTCTGATCTAATTTCCACTCCTTCCTATTGTTTCCTGGTTTCCTCCACCTGTCAAATTAGCTTAAAGCCTCCCCAACAGTAATAATTAACCTGCTGTTAAACTGAAGTCCCTTCTGACCTCTCAGGTGGTTGTAAAAGATAACATGACCCTATTTTGTTGAAGAGTTGGAGAGTTATCCCCAGTATCCTTCAATCGACATGACAAAACATAGATTATCTGCTCATTTTCACATTGCTGTTTGTGGGACCTTGCTGTGTACAAATTGGCATTTGCTACATTCCAACAGCAACTACACTTCAAAAGTTCTTCATTGGCTGTTACGCACTTTGGGATGTCCTGATGATGTAAAAGATACTATATAATTGCAATCCTTCCTTCCTTCCTTTCTTCCTTCCTTCCTTCCTTCTAACTCTATTTCTCACTCCACAGGTGCTGCCTGACCTGCTGTGTATTTCCAGCAATTTCTGTTTTTATTTCAGATTTCCAGCATCTGCAGTATTTTACTTTAATTTTAGCATGTGCACTGGCTTGGGAAATTCCAGTGCTCCTGTGTTTTCCTCTTACACTGTCCGGTGGTCACTGATTTTCACATCTCCTTCACCTTCTGTGGCAGTGTGATGACTACCTCCTGGAATGTACATTTGAGGAAACTCTTAGACTCCAGCCAATCTTCAAGCAACTGCCAAAACCTCCCACACACATGAAGTGTCCTGGAGTTCCCACATAGAGCAAGATACACATGCAATAGGTCCCCACTGGCCTGCCATGGTAGTCAATTTACAAATGTTACAGTCAAGTAAGGAGGGGTCAGAAAAAGAGTCTTTTCCCTTTCCTTGTTTGACCACAACAGGTTTAATTCTTTCTTAAAGTGGATGCACTAGCCTATTCAATAGGCGTTTGATTACTTACTTGCTACGATCATGACAAGAACCAATTGGACAGGTTTTCTTTAGTTTAACAAAGAAAAAAGTTAACTTTATTGTACCTAAACCAAACTAATGAAAATAATAAATTATGCGCCAACTTTCACTTACATACACACACTAGAGGTTCACACACAAACAAACAAATAGTTTACAGAGTGGGAAAAGATAGATTGGTTGAGTTAGAATCCAGAGAAAATGGGGTATACACTCTGTGGGGTTTGGTGATTCGGCTGGCTTCTGACTGAATTCGGTGGTCCTGAGGCTTTTAGTTTGAAGAGGTAAGATGACTGGTTCAGAGGGTCTCTTGGAGATAGCAATGCAGATGATTTCCTCCAATGGGGTTACTGATTATAGCCAGAGTATGCAAAAGTGGTCAGTCAACAGGCAGGGTTTGAAGCATGCAAGCTGGAATGGAGAGAGGGAGAGAGAGGGATCCCCACTTGGGTCTGCACATGTCAGAGTCCTGATGCTTCACCTTGCTACTGCAGAGAAACACCCGCTTAAAACCAAAGATGGTGGGGATGTCTTCTCACATGACACTCACTGATTCTTGCATAGTAATTAGCAGTATTTTTTCTTGCTAAAAGAGAAAGAACAAGCAGTTCCCTTAAACTTCCTGGGTCTTAGTTCTTGCTGTGATGAGCAGACATTTTGTCTCCCTCCTCACAGGCTTTACAATGTAGGATACAGTGTTGCAAATTAGGTGGCCATCTTAAGCTGGCATCTTTTATCTGTTCTTTTCTAAATTTCTTTTAAAAAATATATATAAATTCGGATCTCCAGTCACTGGATTAAAGAAAATTATCATTCAACAAAGCAAGTTGTGTGACACAAGCCATTAAATCATTGAGGCCCTGTCAACTATAATACATGAGAATGAACTTTAAAATTTTCAAGGCACCTACATCTAAGACATTGAAATACTAACCTATAAAACTTGAAGAAACTAACCGCTGAAAGACTGAGATACAAAATTAGTAAAATATTAACTAAAAGAAGTGGAAATGATATCTATAACTCTAGAACACAATGAAAACTATAAAGTGAATTTCAACAATGAATAAACAAACAATTTAATAGAGCAAACTAAAAAAAAGGGCAGTGAGTTGAACTAAGAAATGCAGTGAATGGTCAAAAAAAATTAAGTCTAAGTCTGAGTAAGTCTGAAGTTTTCATTACTGGTAAGTATAGATAGTAACCTAATAAATAGGTTATTAGGGACACCTCAGTCCCACTGAATGCACATCTTCCATCATGTGAGAAATCCAGGACACTTCTCATGTCTAGGACATAAAAAGTGTTATCAGCTGGAGGAGCTTGAGGTCTGGATTTCAAAGTTGAGCAGCAGCTGGTGCCACTGCAGTGCATCCTCGATACAGGGAGCTACTTGGATATTTCAAGAGTTGGTCACCCCACAGCTTAATAGTATACAGGCAGAGGGAGAATGGGTGTCTGCCAGACAGACAAGAAGAGCCAGACAGGTATTGCAGGAGTCCCCTGACTGCATCTCGCACTCTAGCAATGATTCCTCTGGGGAACAGAGCCAAGCTCACAGCATCGTGGGTGGCTCAGCTGTTCAGGCGGGGGGGAGGAGGCAGTTCAGGAAAGCGAGAGTGCTGCGGAATTTAATAGTTAGGGGAACAGACAGGTGTTCCTGCAGCCATGGATATAACTCCAGAATGGTATGTTGCCTCCCTGGTGTCAGGGTCAAGGATGTCACTGAGAATCTGAGAACATTCTGAGGAAGCAGGGTGAACAGCTAGAAGTCGTGGTTCTTATCAGTACCAATGACATAGGTGGAATTAGAAATGAGGTCCTACAGGCAGATTTTAGGGAGCTAGGAAAGAAATTAAAAAATAGGACCTCAAAGATAGTTATCTCCAGATTACTCCCACTGCCACTCACTAGTGAGTACAGAATTAGGAAGATAGTGCAGATGGATGTGTGGTGGGAGAAATGGTGCAGTAGGGAGGATGTAAGATCACGGGGATATTTGGACTGGTTCTGGGTGAGGTGGGACCAGTCAAAGCCAGACAGGTTACACCTCAACAGGGCTGGGATCAATACAATGGTGGGGAGGTTTGTTCCTGCAGTTGGGTTTAAACTATCTTGGCAGGAGGAAGGAAACCTAGGCATAAATTCAGAAGGGGCAGAAGAAAATCTAGAAATGGAAGGCAGAAAATTAGTAAGCGAGTTTGCAAGGCAGAGAATACAAAGGCTAGATAATAGATTTCAAAGGCGTTGTTCAGTGATTAATGCAAGGAGTTGAGTGAATCAGGCAGATGAGTGAAAGGCACAGATAGACACTTGGAAGTACGATATCATAACTATTACTGAAACGTGGTTTTTGGGAGTGCAGGAATGGCAGCTCAACATTCCTCGGTACACAGTTTTCAGAAGGGATAGAGAGGAGGAAAGAAAGGGGGGGAGGTGAGTTTCGCAATATTGGTTAAAAAAAACAATTGCAGCTGTGAGGAGGGCTGATGTGCTAGAAGGATCATCAAATGAGGCCATATGGGTTGAACTGAGGAACAAAACATAATCATTATCACACTGCTGGGAGTATACTATAGAGCTCCAAACAGTCAGAGGAAGATCGAACAGCAAATATGTAGATAAATTGCTGAGAAGTAACAAAACAGTAGGGCAGTAATAGTAGGAGATTTCAACTACCCTAATATTAACTTGGATAAAAACAATATAAAAGGTATAGAGGGTGCAAAAGTTTTAATGGATTCAGGAAAACTGTTTTAGCCAGTAAGTAGCAAGCCCCACAAGCGATGGGGCAGTTCTGGACTTAGTGTTAGGTAAAGAACCTGGAAGGGGGTATCAGTGGGAGAGAATGTTGGTGTTAATCATCATAATTCAGTTAGATTTAGCATAGCAATGGAAAAGGATGAAGAGAGAATAAGAGTAAAGTTTGGGAAAGGCCAATTTTACTATGCTGGGATGGCAAAAGTGAACTGGAAACAACTGAAATGAGAACAGAAAGTGCCAGAAATACTCAGCAGGTCTGGCAGCATCTGCAGAGAGAGAAACAGAGTTAACATGGTTAAAAATAAAAATAAAAATAAATAATTAAAGAAGAATTATATATAAAAATTAATAAATAAAATAAAAATAAATAAATAAACAAAAATAATGGGGCTCGGGGTTTGAAATTATTGAATTCAATGTTGAGCCCAGAAGGATGTAGAGTGCCAAATTGGAAGATGAGGTGCTGTTCCTCGAGCTTGCATTGCTGTTCACTGGAACATTGCAGCAGGCCAAGGACAGAAATGTGGGCATGGAAACAAGGTGGGGAATTAAAATGGCAAGCAACTGGAAGCTCGGGATCATGCTTACGGACCGGGCGGAGGTGTTCTGCAAAGCAGTCACCCATCTGCGTTTGATCTCCCCAGCGTAGAGGAGACCACATTGTGAGCAGCGAATATAGTATAATAATTGAAAGAAGTACAAGTAAATCGCTGCTTTACCTGGAAGGAGTGTTTGGGGCCTTGGATGATAAGGAGAGAGGGGGTAAAAGGGCAGGTATTACACCTCCTGCAATTGCATGGGAAGGTGCCGTGGGAAAGGGAAGAGGTGGTGGAAGTAATGGAGGAGTGGACCAGGGTGTCGTGGAGGTAATGGTCCCTTCAGAGTGTTGACAGGGGAGGGGATGGAAAGATGTGTTTGGTGGTGGCATCACGCTGGAGGTGGCAGAAGTGGCGGAGGATGATCCTTTGGATGTGGAGGCTGGTGGGGTGGAAAGTGGGGACAAGGGGAAGGCTAAGGACAGAAGTGCGGGAAATGGGTCGGACATGGTTGAGGGCCCTGTCAACCTTAGTGCGGTTGAGGAAAAAGGAAGACATATGAAAGGTAAAATAAAAGCAAAATACTGCAGATGCTGGAAATCTGAAATAAAAACAAAAAGTGCTGGCAATACTCAGCACGTCTGGCAGCATCTGTGGATAGAGAAACAGAGTTAACGTTTCAGGTCAGTGACCTTTCATCAGAACTGGCAAAGGTTAGAAATGTAATAGGTTTTAAGCAAATAAAGCAGGGGTGGGGCAAAAGATAACACAAGGGAAGGTGTTGATAGGACAGAGGGTCACAGAGAATAACTAACCAGAAGGTCATGGAGCAAAGGCAAAGGGTGTGTTAATGGTGTGGTGAAAGACAAAGCGTTAGTGGAAAGAGGGGGTTAAATGATGGAATAATGGACAGCCCTGGCTAAATGAACAAACATGAAAAAGAAACAGTGGGCAGGCACATGGTAAAAAACTGAACGATGAAACAAACTAAAATAAAATAAAAATAAAAAATACAACTAAAAATAAAAAAGGGAGGCCAGTCATGCTCTGAAATTATTGAACTCAATGTTCAGTCCGGTAGGCTGTAGAGTTCCTCATCGGTAAATGAGATGCTGTTCCTCGAGCTTGCGTTGATGTTCACTGGAACACTACAGCAAGCCCAGGACAGAGATGTGGGCATGAGAACAGGTGGGTGTATTGAATTGGCAAGCGACAGGAAGCTTGGCACCATGTTTTCAAACTGAGCGAAGGTGTTCCGCAAAGCGGTCACCCAATCTGCGTTTGGTCTCCCCAGTGCAGAGGAGATATATGAGAGGCATTGTTGTGGAAGGTTGCACCATCAGAACAGATGCGTCGGAGACAGAGAAACTGGGAAAATGGAATAGAATCCTTTCAGGAGGCTGGGTGTGAGGAAGAGTAGTCAAGGTAACTGTGGGAGTCAGTGGGCTTATAACAAGTGCTAGTGGACAGCCTGTCCCCAGAGATGGAGACAGAGCAGTCGAGAAAGGGAAGGGAAGTGTCAAAGATGGACCATGAGAAGGTGAGAGAAGGGTGAAAATTAGAAGCAAAGTTGATAAAGCTTTCCAGTTCGGGGCGAGAGCAGGAAGAAGCACCGATACAATCATCAATGTACCGGAAAAAGAGTTGGGGAAGGGGACCTGAGTAGGACTGGAACAAGGAATGTTTGACATATCCCACAAAAAGACAGACATAGTTAGGACCCATGTGGGTACTCATAGCAACACCTTTTATTTGGAGGAAGTGAGTGGAGTTGAAGGAAAAGTTGTTCAATGTTCAGCCAGGCGGAGGATGGTGGTGGAGGATGGGGACTGGTTGGGCCTCTGTTCAAGGAAGAAGTGGAGAGCCTTCAGACAATCTTGGTGGGGGATGGAGGTGTAGAGAGGTTGGACGTCCATAGTGAAGAGAGATGATTAAGGCCAGGAAACTAGAAACTGTTGAACTGGCGTAGGGCATCAAGAGTCATGGAGTAAGAGAGAAGAGACTGGACAAGGGGAGAAAAAAATGGAATCAAGATAGGAGGAAATAAGTTCAGTGGGGCAAGAATAGGCTGAAACGATGGGTCTGCTGGGACAGTCCTGTTTGTGGATTTTAGGCAGGAGATAGAGCAGGCTGTTTGGGGTTGCAGGAGAATGAGGTTGGAAGCTGTTGAGGGAAGATCTCCAGAGGAGATAAGGTCGGTCCTCGGCCTGCTGCAGTGTTCCAGTGAACATCAATGCAAACTCGACACTCTACAGCCTTCTGCACTTAATATTGTGTTCAATAATTTCAGACCATTATTTTTTCTTTCTTTATTATTTTTATTTTGCTTTAATTTTATGTATTTATTTTTTATATATATTCTTCTATAATTATTTATTTTTTTAACTGTGTGCTGGTCTTAAACTTATTTTTCATGTTTTTGCTTTCGAACACACCTGTTCATTATTCTGCCATTAGTACTCTCTCTCGACACATGCTTTGTCTTTCACTACGACTATTTAATGCTCCATTTGCATTCTGTTCTGTGACACCTGCCATTTAATCTCTCTCCCCTCCATCCTATCACATTCCTTCTTCTTTTTCTTCTTCCCCCTCCCCCCTTTCACTTGCAGATCTGAAACGTTAACTCTCTTTCTCTCTCCACAGATGTTACAAGACCTGCTGAGTATTTCCGGCACTTTCTGTTCTCATTTCAGAGTTGCAGCATCAGCAGTATTTAACTGGAAACAGATACTTGACGGCAAATCAGTGTCAGAGCAATGGGAGGCATTCAAGAAGGAGATAAAGACCATTTAGAATAAATATATTACTACAAAGAAAAAGGGTGAGATTTGCAAATCTAGACCCCGCTGGATGTAAAAGAGCAGAGAGTAGGATAAAGCAAAAAAGGGAAGCCTGCCTCAGATGTTGAGAGCTCAATACTGCAGAAAACCAAGATGAGTATAGAAAGTGCAGGGATGAAATTAAAAAGAAAATTAGGAAAGCAAAGAGAGGGCATGAAAAAATATTGGCAAGGAAAATCAAGGAAAACCCAAAGATATTTTATAAATCATAAAGACGAAGGAGATAAATATGAAAATAATAGGGCCACTCAAAGACTAAAAGAAAGGTAACTTAAGTATGGAGGCAGAAAATGTGGGCTTAGTTCTTAGAGAATACTTTGCATCTGTCCTTCAAAAGAGGGGGTCGATGCAAACATTGTAGTTAGGGAGAGCTGTGTGAAATATTGGATGGAATGAACATAGTGAGGGAAAAATATTAAGATGTTTAGCATGCTTGAAAGTGGATAAATCACCAGGCCCAGATCAAATGTGCCCCAGGCTGCAATAAGAAGCAGGGAAAGAAACAGCAGAGGTACTGACTATAATCTTCCAATCAGATCTGGCTATAAGCATAGAGGACTGGAGGACTGCTAGCATTGTACTGTTGTTTTAAAAAGCAGCAAGGGATAGCCTGAATAATTACAGGCCAATCTGCCTAACTTCAGTGGTAGGCAAATTATTAGAAAAAATTCTGAGGCACAATATACATCGTCATTTAGAAAGGCTTAGATTAATCAAGGACAGTCAGCATGGATTTAAGGGAAGGTCGTGTTTGACTAACTTGAATTTTTGAGGAGGTAAGATGTGGGGGTGGTGGGGTCAATGAGTGTAGTGCATCTGATGTAGTGCATACAGATCTTAGCATAGCTTTTGACAAGGTCCCACATGGCAGACTGGTCAGAAAAGTAAAAGCTCATGGATCCAAGCAAAAGTGGCAAGTTGGACCCAATATGAGTTCAGTGGCAGGAAGCAAAGGGTAATGGTCGACTGGTGTTTTTGTGGCTGGAAGGCTGTTTCCAGTGGGATTCTGCAGGGCTCAGTACCGGGTCCCTCGCTTTTCGTGACGTATATCAATGATTTAGATATAAATGATTAAAAAGTTTGCAGATGATATGAAAATTGGCTGTGTTTTTGATAGTGAGCAATAAACCTGTAGACTGCAGGAAGATATCAACGGACTAGTCAGGTGAGCAGAAAAATGTTAAATGGAATTCAATCTATAGAAGTGATACATAATGTATTTAAGCTGGGCAAACAAGGCAAGGGAGCACATAAATAAATAAATACGTTTCTTTGGAGCAGGGAAGGCTAAGGGGGGACATGATTGACGTGTACAAGATTATGAGCGGCATTGATAGGTTAGATAGGAAGAAACTTTTTCCCTTAGCGGAGGTGTCAAGAACCAGAGAGGGGGCATAGATTTAGGGTAAGGGGTAGGAGGTTTAGAGGGGATTTGAGGAAATTCTTTTTCACCCAGCGGGTGGTTGGAATCTGGAATGCACTGCCTGAAGAGGTGGTGGAGGCAGGAACCCTCACAACATTTGAGAAGTATTTAGATGAGCACTTGAAACGCCATAGCATACAAGGCTATGGGCCAAGTGCAGGAATATGGGATTAGAATGGGTGCTGGATGGCCGGCACAGACATGATGGGCCGAAGAGCCTGTTTCTGTGCTGTATAACTCTATGACTCTATAATAATTCATAGAATTCTGAGAAGTGTTGAGGAACAGAGGGACCTTGGAGTCCATGTCCACAGACTTCTGAAGGTAGCAGGACAGGTAGAAAAGGTGGTTTAAAAGGCATATGGGAAACTTTCCTTTGTTGGCTGAGGAGTAGAATTTAAGAGCAGGGAAGTTATGTTAGAACTGTATAAAACACTAGTTAAGCCACAGCACAGTCCTGCATACATTCTGGCCACCGCATTACAGGAAGGATGTGATCGCACCATGGAGGGTACAGAGAAGATTTACAAAGATGTTACCAGGAATGGAGAATTTTAGCTATGAGGAAAGATTGGATAAGTTGCGATTGTTTTCTTTGAAACAAAGGCGGCTGCGGGGAGATTTAATTGAGATGTATAAAATTATGAGGGTCTGAATAGAGTGGATAGGAAGGACATATTTTCCTTCGCAGAGAGGTCAATAACTTGGGGGCATAGATTTAAAGTAATTGGTAGAAGGATGAAAGGGTAGCTGAGGAGTATTTTTTCACCCTGAAGGGGCACTCGAACTCACTGCCTAAAAGGGTGGGAGAGGCAGAAACTCTCACTGCATTTAACAACTACTTGGCTATGCACTTGAAGTGCTGTAACCTGTAGGGCTAGAGACCAAGAGCTGGAAAGTGGGATTAGGCTGTATGGCTCATTTTCAGACAGCACATGATGGGCTGAATGGCCTCCTTCTGTGCCATAAATTTTCTCTTTCTATATTAATACTTACCTGTTATCCACCAATTCAGTCTTTAGCCAGCAGTGACATCATTTTTGAATTTCTTTCTGTTTTCCACATTCAGCTCATGTACACATTCTCACACCGCTTCCCTTCAGGTTCACTCTCTCTGCTCTCACAGGGTCTCTCGTGTGAAGGGCTGCACTGCAAATGTCCCCGTAACTGCCATTCATTCCCAGGCTATATGCATTCTGGAGCATCTCACATGTACACGCAATGGATAACTTCATATGTTCCATAACATTTTGGAATGTTTCCAGACAAATACTTCAAAGACTGCAACAGCTACTCATAATGTGAAAGTATGCTTCTTTTAAAAGCTGTGTCTAGATATCTGGACCTTTAGCCTCAGCAACAGAAAGGTGGCCTTGCCCACCAGACTGGTGTTTCTTTTTCCTTTTTTTATTCATCCATGGGATGTGGGTGTCGCTGACAAGGCGAGCATTTATTGTTCATCCCTACTTGCCCTTGAGAAGGTGGTGGTGAGCCATGTTCTTGAACCTCTGCAGTCCATGGGTTTAGGTACACCCACAGTGCTGTTAGGGAGGGAGTTCCAGGATTTTGACCTGGCATCAGTTAAGGATTGGCAATATATTTCCAGATCTGGATGGTGTGTGAGTTGGAGGGGAACATGTAGGTGGTGGCATTGGCCATGTGTCTGCTGCCCTTGTTCTTCTAGGTGGTAGAGGTGGAGGGTTTAGAAGGTGCTGTTGAAGGAATCTTGGCAAATGGTTGTAATGTATTTTGTAGATTATACACACTGCAGCCACAGTACACCTGTAGTAGTAGCAGTGAATGTTTAAGGTGGTGGATGGAGTGTCAATCAAGCAGACTGCTTTGTCCTTCAGTGTTGTTGGGAGCTGCACTCATCTAGGTAATGGGGAATATTCCATCCCACTCCTGACTTGTGCCTTTTAGATGGTGGAAAGGGTTTCGGGAGTCAGGAGGTGAGTTACTCACTGCAGAATTCCCAGCTTCTGACTTGCTTTTGTAATCACTTTATGTATGTGGCAGGTCCAATTAATTTTCTCACCAATGGTGACCCTCAGAATGTTGATGTTGGGAGATTCAGCGATGGTAATTCCATTGAATGGCATCAATAAGGACTAGTAAAATTGAAGTCAATGGGAATTGGGTGGAAAACTCTCCACTGCCTGGAGCTATACCTAACACCAAGGAAGAAAGTTAGGTTCTCTCTTGTTGGATAACGTCATTGCCTAGCACTTGTGGGATGCGAATGTTACTTGCCACTTACCAAATGAGTACCCCAATTCTGACCTTATAATGGGCGGAAAGTCATTGATGAAGCAGCTGAAGAAGATTGAGCCTGGGGCACTATCTTGAGGAGCTCCTGCAGCAATGTCCTGGGGCTGAGATGTTCGGCTTCCAACAACCACAATCACCTTCTTTTGTGCTAGGTATGACACCAACCAGTGGAGTGTTTTCACCTGATTCCCATTGATTTAATTTTGCTAGGGCTCCTTGTGATGCACTCAGTCAAATACTGCCTTGATGTCAAGGGCAATCATTCTCACCTCAGCTCTGGAATTCAGCTCTTTTGCCTATGTTTGGAGAAAGACCGTCTAGCACTTGCAGCATGGCAGGTTCTGTGTCACTGCTTGCAATGATGAGGTGCTAGATAAGAAGCTGAAGAGGTCCAGCTTCTCGTGCCTTACCCAAGGAAGCAGAAACAAGAAAATGTTAAGAGAAAGTTCTCAGAGCTACATACTGGACAGCTGCCTTTGCAAAGAGGAAGGCATGGTACAGCTGATGTCTGGCAGATTGGATGTCAGCACTTGTGGAAATATGTAGAAAAAAGAATGAAACACAAAACAGTTCAGTGCTGGGCCATTGCCTCCTGATACACCATCGTTTGCTTTGATCTTCTGCATTCTCTAAAAACTCAATCTTTGCATTTACAGAGCACACTCTGTGTATCGAGTCACTTCCATGATTGTTGCTGTGTACCCCACTCCACTCAATAGTGGACGTCCACTGTTTGCTGTTGACAAAACAAGAGGAGAGGATAATAAAGGTCAGTATTTCTCTCCTGGCCTCTGCTCACCTCATATGTGCAGGTGCACTCCCTAGGGTCAGTGATGACAGAAAGATGCAGCATGCAGGTGGAAGTCAGTGAAATAGTTGATTCTGATTGTCCTGGTTTGATTTCCATGTGTTGGAGGAAAACAAAACAGCCAATTTCACACTGGAGCTTTTTGGACAGGTGTGGAAAGGTGCAGAAAAAGGGAATTAATACATGGGTAAGAAGTTTAAGATGGTACTATCATCAATAGATGCACAACAAAAATGAGAGGGCATTTTATTTCCATATATCTCTACTACTTTGCCTAAATGAAGCTTTCCCTATTCTTTGGCACTGTCCCCAAGCCACAGAACTGCTATTATTACCTTCTTTTAAAAAAAGTGCATCCTCATCCTCTCAAAACATTTTAAAAAGAAGGTGGGTCCTGCTGGTAAGGCCCATCCCAAATTGCCTTTGAGAAGGTGGTGGTAAGCCACCTTCTTAAATACAACTAGGCCATTACAGAGTGCAGTTGAGTCAACCACATTTCTGTGGGTCTGGAGACATTTATAGGCCAGCAGATTTCCTTCCCAAAAAGACATTAGTGAAGCAGATGAGTTTTTATGACAATCTAGTAGTTTCATGGTCACCATTCCTGGTACTAGTTTTTTTCTTGCAAATCTGTACCTCCAGATCATTAGCCCAGGTGTACAATAACGTATCAATAATGTGTCAATAACATAACCACCATGCTAGCATTGCCTATAACCTGTACTTATTCTCTAAGTTCCTTCACCACATATTGTTACCCAATGATGCATCCACTTCTCATTGCAGTTCCTCTTTGAATCTGTCCAAACTGATTTTTCACCTTCTAGAACATCGTGACCACCCTGATTACAGTCACCAATGACGTGACTACAAAGAGCTTATTGTCCGCCCTTGTCCTCCGTCACCTCTTCACACCCTTTGGCATTGCCTCTCTTCCATGGTCCACCCTCCTAGATTAATTCCTACCTGTCAATGTATCCACTACATATTGGCAAACAGTTTCGACCTGCATTCCTATGTGGTCAGTTGTGGTGTATCCAAACTTTTATTCTTGGTGTCTTCTAATTTAACATCTACACACTGTCCCTCAAGGATAGTCTACACAATGACAACCAACACTACCTCTCCACCATCATCATTGAATCCAAGGCAATTTCTGAAGAGTCCAATTGTTTGTTTAATATCAAAACAACAACAAAAACTTGCATTTATATAGCAACTTCAGCATAACAAAAAGTCCCCAGGCACTTCATGGGAGCATTATAAAATAAAATATGACTCTGAGGCACATAAGGAGCTATTATGACAGATGACTAAAAGCTTAGTCAAAGAGGTTGGTTTTAAACAGTGTCTTAAAGGAGGAAAGTGGGATAGCGAGGTGGAGAAGTTTAGGGAGGAATTCCAGAGCATAGTGCCCAGGCAGCTGAAGGCACGGCCTGCAATGGTGGAGCAATTAAAATCAAGGATGCTCAAGGGAGCCGAATTAGAGGACTGCAGATATTTCAGAGAGTTGTGGGGATGGAGGAGATTACAGAGATCGGGACAGGTGAGGCTATGGAAGGATTTGATAACAAGGATGAGAATTTTAAATTGAGGTCTTGTTTAACTGGGAGCCAGTGTAGATCAGCAAGGATAAGGATGATGGGTGAACATGATTTGGTGCAAGTTGGGCAACAGAGTTTAGGATGACCTCAAGTTTACAGAATTTACGGTGCTTGAATAAGTTGGAATTTTGTTCAGTTCAATATTGACAGAGCCATCCTTTTCAATCCTGGGAAGTACCTCCAGGCCTCTGGTTCCAGTTCCATGAAGTTCTATGTTGTAATTTCAAGCAGGTGTAATGTAACCCTAACATTCTTCTGGAACCTAACTTTCACACTCTGCATTTGGTTAGTCATCAAGACAATATTGTTCCACCATTTTTTTTATATTGATTTGCTATTTATGCTTCTCTCTCCTTTGTAAACATGCTCTCAGATGCACCGATACGTGAAGAGTACTATATAAATGCAAATTGATATTGTTTAGTGTTGTAATGATGCAGCTGAGTCTCAATTTATAACTCCTCTACTTTGTTTATATACATTCTTTGTTATTATGATATTTTGCTAACTTTCCTGAAGACCTGTTTTTTACTCGCTAAATTTCATTTTGAAACATTCTATATAGCAGAAATATGAATAATTGTGAGATTTGATTTGAGGATTGCAGGCGTCTTCCAGAAATGACTTCATAGTTTGATAATACTATTCAAAGCAGTGTTTAGCATTTTTATTACACTGCGAGACTGGATATTTTTCAGCTATGTTCATATATTATAACAGGTTATGTGTTACGTTTAACATTCTAGCACAGGTACTTTCAAAGTTATAATATTCAAAGCCAAGTCATGGACATATTTCTTCTTCAGAAATCTACTACTTATTATAGTTTGGGACAAGTCTTTTTGCTGTTGACTGATCTCTACAAAATGTTTTAAATAATGGTTGTGACTGACAATAACAATACAAAAGGGAAGTACTGTCAGAAGTCAGAAGAGTACAGGCAACAGGGCAAATGCAAGAAGACACTGTGGAAGAAACCGATGTGGCTCATCAAACAATTGCTGAGCCACTTAAATCAAATTCATTCTCAGCAGGTTTAGAGCTGAATCTAGTCAGTGGTGACATCATGCCTGGTGACATCAAACACTTTGAACTAGCAAGGAATTTTTGGGATCTTGGCAATTATTTGTCACGAGTGTAACTTCAGCCACAATTATATTACACAATCACTCAGAAGCTGTTAGCTATGGAGGACAACTGGAACGTTCAGGGTTATGCTGTAGGCTCCAGCTCATACTCTGCAGAGTTTTTGCAGAGCTCTAATGCGAGGTTAGTTCTTCTTCTTCTTCAGCCTCCTTGTCTCGGGAGATAATGAGTAAGCGCCTGCAGGTGGTCAGTGGTTTGTGGAGCAGCGCCTGGAGTGGCTAAAAAGGCGAATACTATAGTGACAGACTCTTCCACAGGTGCTGCAGATAAAATTGGTTGTCAGGGCTGTTTCGCAGTTGGCTCTCCCCTTGCGCTTCTGTCTTTTTTCCTGCCAACTGCTAAGTCTCTTCGACTCGCCACACTTTAGCCCCGCCTTTATGGCTGCCCGCTAGCTCTGGCGATCGCTGGCAACTGACTCCCACGACTTATGATCAATGTCACAGGACTTCACGTTGCGTTTGCAAACGTCTTTAAAGCGGAGACATGGACGGCCAGTGGGTTTGATACCAGTGGCGAGCTCACTGTACAATGTGTCCTTGGGGATCCTGCCATTTCCATGGGCTCACATGGCCAAGCCATCTCAAGCGCCGCTGACTCAGTAGGGTGTATAAGCTGGGGATGTTGGCCGCCTCGAGGACTTCTGTGTTGGCGATACGGTCCTGCCACCTGATGCCAAAGATTCTCCAGAGGCAGCGAAGATGGAATGAATTGAGACGTCGCTCTTGGCTGACATACGTTGTCCAGGCCTCGCTGCCGTAGAGCAAGGTACTGAGGTCACAGGCTTGATACACGCGGACTTTTGTGTTCCGTATCAGTGCGCCATTTTCCCACACTCTCTTGCCAAGTCTGGACATAGCAGTGGAAGCCTTTCCCATGCCCTTGTTTATTTCTGCATCGAGAGACAGGTTACTGTGATAGTTGAGCCTAGGTAGGTGAACTCTTGAACCACTTCCAGAGCGTGGTTGCCAATATTGATGGATGGAGCATTACTGACATCCTATCCCATGATGTTTGTTTTCTTGAGGCTGATGGTTAGGCCATATTCATTGCAGGCAGCCGCAAACCTGTCGATGAGATTCTGCAGCCACTCTTCAGTGTGAGATGTTAATGCAGCATCGTCAGCAAAGAGGAGTTCCCTGATGAGGACTTTCCGTACTTTCGTCTTCGCTCTTAGATGGGCAAGGTTGAACAACCTGCCACCTGATCTTGCGTGGAGGAAAATTCCTTCTTCTGAAGACTTGAACGCATGTGAGAGCAGCAGGGAGAAGAAAATCCCAAAAAGTGTGGGTGCGAGAACACAGCCCTGTTTCACGCCACTCAGGATAGGAAAGGGGTCTGATGCGGTGCCGCTATGCTGAAGTGTGCCTTTCATATTGTCATGGAATGAGGTGATGATACTTAATAGCTTTGGTGGACATCCGATCTTTTCTCGTAGTCTGAAGAGACCGCGTCTGCTGAAAAGGTCAAAGGCTTTGGTGAGATCAATGAAAGCAACGTAGAGGGGCATCTGTTGTTCACGGCATTTCTCCTGTAGCTGACGAAGGGAGAACATGTCAATGGTCGATCTCCCTGCTCGAAAGCCACACTGTGCCTCAAGGTAGACACCCTCGGCCAGCTTCTGGAGCCTGTTTAAAGAGACTCGACCGAAGACTTTCCCCACTATGCTGAGCAGGGACATTCCACGGTAGCTGTTGCAGTCACTGCGGTCACCTTTGTTCTTATAGAGGGTGATGATATTGGCATCGCGCATGTCCTGTGGTACTGCTCCCTCATCCCAGCACAGGCAAAGTCGTTCGTAGAGTGCTGAGAGTATAGCAGGCTTAGCAGTCTTAATTATTTCAGGGGTAATGCCGTCCTTCCCAGGGGCTTTTCCGCTGGCTAGAGAATCAACGGCATTACTGAGTTCCGATTTTGTTGGCTGTACGTCCAGCTCAACCATGACTGGCAGAGACTGGGCTGCATTGAGGGCGGTCTCAGCGACAACATTCTCCCTGGAGTACAGTTCTAGGTAGTGCTCAACCCAGCGGTCCATTTGCTTGCGTTGGTCAGTGATTGTGTCCCCTGATTTAGATTTGAAGGGGGCGATCTTCTTGATGGTTGGCCCAAAAGCTCTCTTAATGCCATCATACATTCCTCTGATGTTTCCGGTGTCTGAGGCCAGCTGAATATGACTGCATAGGTGTTGCCAGTAGTCATTTGCGCAGCGCCTGGCTGTTCTTTGTGAAGCGCTTCTAGCTGATTTAAGTGCTACGGATGTTAACTCGCTGGGGGCTTTCTTGCAGTTCAACAGTGCAATGCGCTTAGCGACTATGACAGGTTCCAGCTCTTCAGAGTGAGATTGAAACCAGTCTGCATTCCGCTTCACGCGTTTGCCATAGGTGGTCATAGCTGACTCATAGATGGCGTCTCTGATGTGGGCCCACTTGCTCTCTGCATCCCCTGTGGGAGTGTTTTGAAGGGCTTTTTCAAGGGAATTAAAAATTTTTTGTAACAACTGTGGATAAGAAATTCTGCTGGTGTTGATGCGCGGGTGGCCCTTCTGCTTGGAGTGATGCAGCTTCTTTGGTTTGAGGCTAACCTTGCTGCACACCAGGGAGTGTCAGTGTCGCAGTCCGCACTGTGGAAGCTGCGTGTGGTTTGAACGCTGTCTAAAGAGGCTCGCCTTGTGACGATGAGGTCCAGCTGGTGCCAACGACGTGATCTTGGGTGCCTCCAAGAAACATGGTGACAGGGTTTATTGTGAAAGAACGAGTTGGTGATGCAGAGGTTATGATAGGTACACAACTCAAGCAGTCTCTGTCCATTCTCATTCATCCTTCCAATGCCATAGCGCCCAAGGCAGGAGGGCCATGAGTCATGGTCGGTCCCAACCCTGGCATTAAAGTCCCCCAGCAGGAACAGATGTTCGGTATTGGGGATGCTACTAATGATATTCTGGAGTTCCTCGTAGAACTGGTCTTTAGCTTCAGGTGAGGAGCAGAGTGTTGGAGCATAGATGCTGAGTAGGTTTACTGGACCAGAGGTGGTGAGCAGTCGGACAGTATGCGTTCTGAGCCATTTGAAGGTGGCTCTATCATGCTGAGCAAGGAGTTTCTGATGGCGAAGCCCACTCCATGCTGTCTTGGTTCTTCAGGATCCCTACCCTGCCAGAAGAAGGTGTAGTCTTGCTCTCGCAGGGAGGTGTGTCTCCTGAAGTGCTGCAATGTCCACATTGAGTCTGCTGAGCTCGTTGTGAATGATGGCGGTCTTCCGAGAATCGTTGATTTGTGTAAGGTCTTCCGACAGGCCAGGACACATAGTTCTGACGTTCCAGCTTGCAAAACGAAGGGCTGGTATCTTCTTTCCTTTTTTTATCGTGCTGTTTGGTGCGGTGTTGCAGTCCACTTTTCAGGCTCCAAGCACCCATTGAAGCAGGTGGACTGTGGCGGGACAGAACCTTATTGACCGGGGCTGCCCGGTTTGAGGCGGGCGGTAGCTGTCCAGTGAGGTGCGATGACCTCTCCCACCGACAAAGGCAACCCGTGGCGCCCAATCTCTATGCCAATTGAGCTGGACTTATAACCTGTAACTGCTGCCTTCCGTGTTGTTTTGGTTGCTGTGAGGCGCCTATGGAGTGACCTCTCCATGGCGCATGCCTGGGCGAATGTATGGGGGTTGTGAATTGCCCAAGCATCAAAACCCCCCTCTCGGCCTTTCTGGTGGCGTCCAAAGGAGTGCAGAGAACGACGTTTGGCACTGGTATGGCTGCAGGAACTGCTGGAAACATGCCAAAGGTGACACATGACCAACTACGGGGTTCCGCTCCGGATTTTCTGTTAGGGTTTACTCCCTTAGCCTTGGACTCTCCCAAGATGCCCACAAGGCAGTGGGGTTGTTAGGGCCCTTGCTCAGGGATAGGTGGATGTTGGTGGGAGGAGGGGGTGCGAGGGGGAGGGATAGAGGGAAGGGGGTGCGAGGGGGAGCTGGGAAGGAGGCTGCAGGGTGGTAGGGAGGAGTGCAGGGGAAGGGGGTGCGGGGGGAAGATGGTGCGAGGGGGGAGCAGATGGGAGCAGACGGCCATGGATAGAGTTGCACAGCAAGGGAGCTTCCCAGGGAGCTTGCAGCCCAGGAGCCATCTTGGAAGGTCATCCTAACTACAAGTTAACAGCTAGTTTAATGTTACCTGGGCCCACTGCCCTCTCCCAGCCTTACCTGCTCTTTGCTTCCTTCATTGAGCACTGAATTTTGCTGAAATTGACATCCAGTTTTCTGGACACCTAGGCTACACTTCTCTACCGGACAGAATTATAGCTGGTGATACTCTGATCTTCTATTCTGTTGTCTTCATTGTCCAGAGCGTCCGCGGCCACGGCCACGGCGTGCAGTAAGTCCAGTGCAGAGAGGCAGAGAGGAAGGAGCAGCAGAACCCTAGGGTAATAAGACCAAGTACAGAGGGGAAGCATTGAGAAAAAGGTGCCCCCAAACACGTAAAAAGTCACGACCCGGCCCCTGTTGACTCCATCGCGGAACGGCTCCTCGGCCACAACTTCAAAGCGCCCGCGGGAGATGTGCGGCTCGTAGTGCATCTGCAGCGCAATGTCAGCGAATTCCTGCTGATACTGGCGCCCGAGGCTGTCGCCCACCTCCCAGAGGACGCGGATGAGCTGTGACTCCTAGCTGCAAAGATTTTATGAAGATATGAAACAGGTTGCAAAGCAGACCCCTGTGGGACTCCATTGGTAACAATCTCCCAGGCTGATAACAATTGATGTGTGGCAGTGGTTTTGTGCCTTTGTCATTTATTTATTTAGAGATACAGCACTTAAACAGGCCTTTCGGCCCACCGAGTCTGTGCCGACCAAGAACCACCCATTTATACTAACCCGACAGTAATCCCATATTCCCTAACACCTACCTGCACTCGGGGCAATTTACAATGGCCAATTTACCTATCACCTGCAAGTCTTTGGCGGTGGAAGGAAACCGGAGCACCCGGCAAAAACCCACACAGTCACAGGGAGAAATTGCAAACTCCGCACAGGCAGTACCCAGAATTGAACCTGGGTCTCTGAAGTTGTGAGGCTGCGGTGCTAACCACTGCGCCACTGTGCCACCCTATTTATCTTTATGAGGAATCCTGTTAAACACAGCAGCAACCGACACACCAGGCACAAAGAGATCTTCTGGGATGGTGGGAACTGACGAAATGTTTTATTACCTGCACCCTCTTCCCCCACTCCCTCCCCCCCTCGCAACCCCTTCCCAGCCAGGTTAGTTTATAACTATATATGTGTTTATATGTGAGCAGGAGATGTAACAGATCACCTTAAAGCATGTTCAACCTACATTGGACTGGATACAAGCCCAAGCGGTGTGAGATGATTTTGTAGAGGAGTCTCATGCTACTTGGTTTATAATCAAACTTGGATAATAATCAATTCACTGAGTAACTCAGTATGAATAATTTGACTCCATGAATGACAATGCATGACATGTGCACATTCTCCTTTAATACAATAAATTCCAAAGTGAATAGAAGCCTGATTACTCTTTTCACACACTGTCCTTCCCCTTGGTGATTAAACATGATCTTTTCCAGTGCTTATTTTAGATGAAGCCTAAGAGCCAGAATCATAAGAGGTGCTACAAAAGGCTTGTCGACTGATGAACTTCCTCTTCTAGTTGGTTGCTCCCGGGAAGCAGTGGCTGCTTACAATATATGTGGAGCTTCTGCCTGTGCAGTGTGGTGTTGTCTCGTTTTCTCATACATGACACTGGTATGGTGCTTTTGGGCGGATAGGCCAGATGCCTAATGTGCAGCTGTGACTGTTCCCTGGACCTGTGTGGTCACTGATCAATGGGATCGCTGGTCTAATAGCAGATAGCAGATCCTAAAGTCCCTGAGAGATGGTGGACTGCATTGGAGCTGCTATGACCTAAAGTGGATGCACAGGAAGCTGTCCAAGCTCTTTCCTACCACTACAAAAACTGCAATCTGTTCTTATATGGGTGTGGAAGCACTGACTCATCTCTGGCAGTTTCTGTGGCGGTCACCCGAGCCATTTTCTGCTTCATCTGGGGATCTAAAATGGACCGGGTCCGGAGAGACACGATGTTCAAATCTCTGGATAAGGGCGGGAAAAATGTACCCAACGTGGCCCTCATCCTGATGACCACCTTCGTGTGCGGCTGCATCAAGCTGTGTGTAGACCTCCAGTATGCAAACTCCAAGTGTCACTACGTGCTGAGGTTCTATCTGTCCCCGGCATTGCTCAGGATGGGCCTGGTCACATTGCCGCGGAACGCTCCATGCAGTTGGACTGTGCCATACCACCTATCCTTCGTGGAGCAGTTTCTGTGGGAAAACACCTTTGACCACCGCTCCATCAGGCAGTGGTCTGCACGGAATGTCCTCAAGGCCCTACGGGAAAAGGAGACAGGGGATCCTGTCGGATGGTTCCCCGAGCAGAACATCAAAGTCATTTGGCGGAATGCCTCATCACCAGAACTTTCAAACAAGCTTGGCTGGTGGTGAGAAGGGCCCTCCCCGTCAGATCCTTCATGCACGCCCGAAGTCTTGCCCCCTCTGCACAATGCCCCCGCAGTGGCTGTGGTGGGGAAGAGACGGTTGCCCACCTCCTCCTGGAATGTGTCTTTGCAAAGCAGGTGTGGAAAGAGGTGCAGTGGTTTTTGTCGAGGTTCATCCCAAGCAGCTCTGTAACACAGGGGTCTGTGTTCTATGGGCTGTTCCCAGGGACGCACACCGAGACAAACATTAACTGCTGCTGGAGGACTATCAATTCGGTGAAAGACACCCTTTGGTCTGCCCAAAACTTGCTGGCCTTCCAGCGCAAAGAGTTGTCCACGACCGAATGTTGCAGACTGACACATTCCAAGGTCCAGGACTACGTGCTGAGGGACGCACTAAAGCTTGGGGCAGCCGCAGAAAAGGCTCAATGGGGAAAGACCACAGTGTAAGGTCCCCCCACCAAGCTGAACTGAGGGGCTGGATCCATGGGAAACCCCTCGAACTGTATCGGAGAAATTTTGTGTGCTGTAAATGTAAAAATGTATATGGCATGACAATGAAATGACAATGAGTTGTGAGGCAACTCATGATTGTATAGTAGGAAACTGATCACCTTTGCACTGTTTGTATTTTTTGACTTGATGCTGTTTTAAACTGTTTGGGAAAGTAATTTTTACAGATTTTTATGAATGAAGTATATTTTGGAAATAAAAAATAATTCTCTGGCAGTTTCTTAGTTTGGGGGTTCAGCAGATTCCAATAAAATTAACTCTGCAAGGCGCTGACCCTGGGAGACATTCATAGCCTATAACATATGGTTTTCAAAAATTTTTGTCTAAAATACTACAAATAAGGTTGCATTGTGTGAGATTGATGGGCAGATCTTAAGTTGGTTAGAGAATTGGTAGCATTCGCAAAGCCAGAGAGTAGTTAGTAATGGTAACAATTCTGATGAGAACTGTTTACTAGTGGAGTCCCAGAGTGGTTAGTGTTAAGATTATTGCTGTTCAGCTTCTTTATTAATGAAAGCATCAGGAGATCAAACCATAAGTTTGCAGATGACAAGAAGGTAAGTGTGGGAGTTGAGACCTCAAATTTTAAGAAACAGTTTGCAGTGATGAGGGAATGAACCCAAGTCTCCCAGATGTCTTTTAATATAGACAAGTACAGTGTGATACATTTGAGCAGAGGCAATTCCAAGCTTGTGCACATCATGCAAGATTGTATGCTCAAGTCTGCTGAGTGGGAGAAGGGCATGCGAGTTGTAAGTCACGAATTATTGAAGCTTGAAAGCTGTTTCAAAACCAGACAGAATTTTAAGATCCATAACAGGGCAACAAAATATAGATTTTGAAATACCGCCCATACTTATACAATGCCTTGGTCTGGCAGTATCTAGAATACTGTATCCAGTTTTACTCCCCTCACATGGTGGGCAACATTGGTGTCCTGGAAAAAAAATCACACGGGAACCACAATTAATAAATAGTTTAACTGCCCTTAGCAATAGGCTGAATGGTCTATCTAGCCTTGTCCTTTTTTGTATACTTATTTGGTTTTTTTTATTCATTCACGGGAAGTGGGCGTTGCTGGCCAGGCCAGCATTTATTTCCCATCCTTAATTGCCCTTGAGAAGGTGGTGGAGAGCTGCCTTCTTGAACCACTGCAACCCATGTGAGGTAGGTACACCCACAGTGCTGTTAGGAAGGGAGTTCCAGGATTTTGACCCAGCGACAGTGAAGGAACGGCGATATAGTTCCAAGTCAGGATGGTGTGTGACTTGGAGGGGAACTTGCAGATGGTGGTGTTCCCATGTATTTGCTGCCCTTGTCCTTCTAGTTGGTAGAGGTCGCGGGTTTGGAAGGTGCTGTCTAAGGAGCCTTGATGCATTGCTGCAGTGCACCTTATAGATGGTACACACTGCTGCCACTGTGCGTCAGTGGTGGAGGGAGTGAATGTTTGTAGATGGGGTGCCAATCAAGCGGGCTGCTTTGTTCTGGATGGTGTTGAGCTTCTTGAGTGTTGTTGGAGCTGCACCCATCCAGGCAAGTGGAGAGTATTCCATCACACTCCTGACTTGTGCCTTGTAGATTGTGGACAGGCTTTGGGGATTCAGGAGGTGAGTTACTTGCCTCAGGTTTCCTAGCCTCTGACCTGCTCTTGTAGCCACAGTATTTATATGGCTACTCCAGTTCAGTTTTCGGTCAATGGTAGCCCCCAGGATGTTGATAGTGGGGTATTCAGCGATGGTAATGCCGTTGAATGTCAAGGGGAGATGGTTAGATTCTCTCTTGTTGGAGATGGTCATTGCCTGGCACTTGTGTGGCGCGAATGTTACTTGCCACTTATCAGCCCAAGCCTGGATATTGTCCAGGTCTTGCTGCATTTCTACACAGACTGCTTCAGTATCTGAGAAGGTGCTGAATGGTGCTGAACATTGTGCAATCATCAGCAAACATCCCCACTTCTGACCTTATGATTGAAGGAAGGTAATTGATGAAGCAGCTGAAGATGGTTGGGCCTTGGACACTACCCTGAGGTATTCCTGCAGTGATGTCCTGGAGCTCAGATGATTGACCTCCAACAACCACAACCATCTTCCTTTGCGCTAGGTATGACTCTAACCATCAGAGAGTTTTCCCCATCATTCCCATTGACTTCAGTTTTGCTAGGGCTCCTTGATGCCATACTCGGTCAAATGCTGCCTTGATGTCAAGGGCAGTCACTCTCACCTCACCTCTTGAGTTCAGCTCTTTTGTCCATGTTTGAACCAAGGCTGTAATGAGGTCAGGAGCTGAGTGGCCCTGGCTTTAAGGTTTTGCATGCAAGCAATTAGTTAGGGAAAGTAACAACCCATATTTAAATATCCAATTAAGTGCTCTCTTAACTGAAGGGTTAGCTGTGTTTGCTCTTAATCTTACAGCATGAGGAGTATGCTGTTACCCAGGCTATTCAAAGTAGTAAAGCAAAAACAGCTGTTGTGTTATCTTGCCTGATCTCATCAGGTCATGAGATTCTTGCAAGACTGGTCTGCAGTTCTGGGATGAGAATTGACATTCAATTCCAATGCCATCTCTCTCCTCATGTCATGAGAGACATTTTTTTCAGGTTTTTTCCCCAGCAGTCTGGCTCTCCTTTGTTCTCTATTTTGTAGGTGGTTTTCAGAGGTCAGCCTCACTGAAATTCTATGCTCTTCTTTTATTTCTCCTTACATTGCCCTTGCCTCTTTTTATGATTGCCTGCGCCAGATGCTCCAATGGAAGACATCATTGAAAAGTGAGTCTTCCATTACAGAATGAACAGACTGAGCTAAGCATTTTCCTCCTGATCTATTGCTCTCTCAGATTGATGGTGAAAACTTCAGCCAACCTTGGCTTTTTCAAAGGCCATTTCTCAGCACCTCTCGCATAGTGCTCCCATTTTACATGGGATTTCACTGGAGAACTTCCAATGGATATTTAAATAAGCTGATCCCACAAAGTTTGGCAGATTCAGTTCTGCAGATCATCGCCAGACAAATGTCCTGGCACATAGGCGCAAACCTGGAGCAACTCACCTTGTGAAATTTCGGGGTCACTTTTAGTTTCCTTTGTTTCAGTAGAGCTAGCCTCAAGACTATGTGAGACGCGACTGCCATGACATTTTTATCGTTCCTATGGTAAGCTAATGATCTCAGTATAGCTGAGACTAGGGTAGATTTCATCTTGTAAATAATTCTCATGAAATCATAAAATCCGCAAGTTTACGATTTCACTATAAATAGAGCAAAGGAAAGCTTCTCATTATGATTGCAATGTCCCAGACATACAGCGACAGGAGGAAATCATTCCACATGCTCTAACCCTAACCAAATTCAACTTCTGGTGCCATTTAAATCGGGGGAGCTGCAGAACCAAAAACATCTGAAGGTTGGGAGTGGAGGAGAGGTGGTGGGGTGAGGCAATACCAGGAGTAATCCTGCTTTTCCTGGATGCCCAAAAATAAAAATTAAGAATCTCTTCAGCCTTCTTTTAAGGCCCACTGGTCAAGCCACTTGACACCTGGTACAACTGCGTGCAGGGCACAATTTCTTCCCATTTGTACCTGAACTTTGCAAAAAATGTCCTTGTGCCTGATGCATTTATCCGGCTTGCTTGCCCATTTATGGGCATGGCTGAATACTTCATCAGGCAGGCCTTAATGCATCAATGGGGCATCCAGGATGCCCCTCTGATTTTCAAGTGCTGGTAACCTATCTTTTAGGCACACAACAGAGAACCATGAGTTGAATTTCTCCCCTAGTCTATCACAAGATGAAATTAAGGAACACTTAAAAAAGCGGAACTCCAGAATCTGTGCCTATAATCTAAGCTGACACGTCAGTGAGGTACTGAAGGAATACAACACAGCTGAAAGTGCTGTCTTGCAGATGAGATGTTAAACCATGGTCCCATCTACTCTGAATGTGAAAGAGTCAATGGCATGAATATTTTTTATCATCTAAATAGTTGTCTTTGGTATTTCCTTAATCATTTTCCTTAAAGCTAGGAATAAACTACTGGAACAAATACAAATGTAAGAACAAATTAAATATGAGAACAAATGCTTGCGCTCTCTACTTTATCATTCATATCTCAGAACTTTTCTGTCATGTTGTCAAAACATATGAATAATATCCTTACACTCAGACAAGGATCCAAAAATAGGGTCTAACTAGAAAGGAAGTTCTTTTTACAAACGATCTCGGAGGAGAAGAAATAATTAATACTGAAATTCTGTCAGTTTAATTAAAGAAACCTTGAAGCAGATAACAAGGAAGTGAGATAGACCCTCTCGCATGTCTGAATAAAATAAGCCTCATTGGTGAAAGTGTAAGAATTGAATTGTTGTCAACAAATGGGACAGGAGTTAAGCATAAAGATGTTTGTGAAACTAACTAAAATTAAAGGAAGAGTGACAAAAAAAATAGACTGGGGAGAATTTGGACATTGTTGAAAAATGTAAGTTGAGTGTTAATGAATCGGCTGTCCATTTAATGTCTTTCCCGATGAAAACAAAAATCAAACAGGCCACATTTCATACCATTGTCTGATGTCAACATTACACCCAGTGACTTTTAAGACTGTAGTGGGACTCACATCCAAAGCAACAGGGAGCCCCTAGTGCTCCTAACAGTTGGAGCACTAAAGTAAGTTTACTGAAGGAAATCCAGGGAGTCCCCCAACACCAGAAGTGCTGCCAGACAAAAATATTGTCCCAGCTTGAAAGAGGTAACTGTGAATGCTGATTAAATATTGTGATGATCGGCATACTAACCATGTCAATGAACCTTAATCAGTAAATTTGGTCAGACTAAATTAATGTGTTTCTTGATAAGATTTTGAGGGCTTGTAGGGTGTTTCTGATCATGTGAGGGTCATTCAGCCTTGCTGGTCATGACCAAACCCATTTATTTATGGTTGAAGTTCTGGGCTTACCCTTATGAATCACACTGAAGGATGATGAATAATGCAATTGATACAGGTTTCAGATTTCAAATAATAAGTATGTTTAATCTGTACAGCAAAACTCAATATGGCCAAACCCCTGTTAACGTTCCTATATGACTAACAGCAAATAGATTACTTCCCCTTGGATATCTTAAACTAAGCCCCTCCGTGTTCCCTTACTCATGGTTGGTTAACTCCGAACACAAAAGACTTGCAGGTTGGTAGGTAAATTGGCCATTATAAATTGTCCCTAGTATAGGTAGGGAAATATAGGGACGGGTGGGGATGTGGTAGGAATATGGGATTAGTGTAGAATTAGTATATATGGGTGGTTGATGGTCGGCACAGACTCGGTAGGCCGAAGGGCCTGTTTCAGTGCTGTAAACTCTAAACTAAACTACATTAACCCCATTTTCTAAGGTTTGGTCGGGACATGCAGAGGTAACTCTCCACATGGCTGTGAGTTGAGTATTCTGCAAGCTGCGGATGAAATGCTCACCCTGCTGACTTCGGCTGCCGGGTCACGTCTTCTACGATCGAAGTCCTTGGGGGCCGTACCCATTCCTTAGGGCATGTGACTTCCTTTGGTCCTGGTTGTAGAGAAAGCAGTGTGCTCTGATCTTCTGTCCTGTAGAGCTGTGTGGCTGGTGTCCGCTTGACATCAACTGTTTGACCCACCTCTCCTTCCTCAGACTGCTTCATTTCTACTGTTTCAGCGGTCTGGCTTTTTCCACCAAAGCCGAATGTTCCCTTGTTTTCTGACTGATCTTGTCAGACAGTGGAAAATGCTTTGATTGGTTCCTGGAGAGAAAGCTTTGTTTTAATATGTAGTATTTTCCCGCCTCTCATCTAGCTGGTTTTGGGTGGGGTGGGGGGGGGGCGGTGGTGATGGGTGCAACGGGAACTGCTAGTCTTGTGTCATCTAGTTGAGTACTATATGAGGTGCAAACTGTTTCCGAGGGGTTCTGTTGTCCAGAACAGTTGACTTGATTATATCAACCGGTGGATCTCATTGTCTCCTTAGCCAGCTTGGAGCCAGTGATGATGTGGGTGGCTGACTGAGAGCAGAAGGCAATGTCTTTGTTGGGAGGGGTGGGTTTTCGTTTAGCATTTGGTCTGAGACCAACAGCCTGTCCTTTGGTAACTGTGTTTTAAACAGGGTCCTTTTCACAGCCATTTTCCCAAAATTGGTGTTTTACCCCTGGTGAATAAAGTCTTGGATTAAAAATGATAATCCTTCAGTCTGGTATGTTTGTTTCCGGGTCAGAACAAGGATCAAGCTGAGAACTAAACTCTCAGAACCTGAGGTTATAACTTTAACCATTTCATACCCTGAGTGTATTGGTGTATTATTTATAGCTGGCATCGATTCCCTTTACATCTAGAGGCATATAAACTATTAATAAATATATTCTGTTCCCAACAAATGTTCTTGTGGGATCATAATGTGTAAAAATTAATTGCCACATTTGCCTACATAATGACACTTACAAAGTAATTGGTTCACTCTGAAACATTTTGGAATGTCCTGAGGTTATGAAGGTGTGATAAAAATGCAAGATTCTTCTTAGCTTTCATGACCTCATCATGCTTTCCTTGTATAATTAAATGTTTTGAATAAATCACAAAATGTATGGGTAAAGTGATTATAATCAATACTTTACGTATGAATTCTCAGAAAGTACCACATGAAAAACATGTCCTGAAAATGAAAATGCTATCAAAGGTAATGTAACAACATGAATAATGGGACAGAAAGGAAAAAAAGTGAAAGGAAATGGATATGTTTTTAAGATTAGTGGGATATGGTTTGTGTCACGCCCTGGAAATTTATATTGGGATGTCTTTTTATTCATTTATGTAAATGATTTGGACCTAGCCAAAAAAGGAAGAAAATTGAAGTTTGCTAATGATACTGGGATGGAGCAATAGCAAAATATGAGGAAGAATAAGGAATAGGAGCAGAAATAGGCCTCACGACAATCGAGCCTGCTTCAGCATTCATAAGATCACAGTTGAACTTCTACACCAACTCCACTTTCCTACCCTCATATCCCTTGATTCCCTGAGTGCTCAAAAATCTATTGATTTCAGTCTTCAATACACTCAGTGACTGAGCATCCACAGCCCACTTGGGTAGAGAATTCAAAAGATTCACAAGGCTCTGAGTGAAGAAATTTCTCCTCATCTCAATCCTAAATGGCCAACCCCTTATCCTAAGACTAGGACCCCTAGTTCTAGACTCACCAGTCAGGGAAAACAGCCTCTCAGAATCTACACTGTCAAGTCCTCTAAAAGTTTTATACATTTCACCGAAATCACCCATAAGACAGCCCTCTCATTGAAGGAATCATTTTAGTGAACCTTAATTGTACCCTTAGGTAAGGCGATCAAAACTGTGTAAAATACTCCAGGTGTGGTCTCACTAAAGCCCATATAATTGCAGCAAGACTTCCTTACTCCTAAACCCCGATACTCTGTACCAGCTTGTTAATTTTCAATGGTTTATGTACAAGGACCTCCAAATCCTCCTGAATACCAATATTTACTAGTGTCTCACTTTTTAAAAAATAATCTGCTTTTCCATTCTTCCTACCAAAGTGGATAATGTCAGACTTCCCTACATTATACTCCATCTGCCACCTCCTTGCCAATCATGTAACTAGTCTACATCCTTTTGCAACCTCTTTGCATCCTCCAAAGTGCTGACTTTTCCATCTAGTTTTGTAAGAGATACTGGGATTGCATGGAATTGCAAGAATACATGGGATTGCAAGAATGCAACAGGTTTGCAAGAGGACATAGACAGATTAGTCACCAGATAGATGCAAAGAAATGAAAGCTATACAATTTGGGAAAAGGAATAGTGAAGGGATTTGTACCCTACTTATATGATTCCTCATAGGGCAGAGGAACAGAAAGATGAGCATAGGGAGAAAAGATCAGAAAAAGGGATACAGGATTTTGGATTTTATACATAGACAATGAATAATAAAGAAGTGAAGTCGAGTTTGACATTGATGAGGCCACAGTTGGAGTATTGCATGCAGTTTTTAGCACCCTGCTGTAAAAATGATAATTGGATATGGAACAGATACACCGAACATTCATTAGAATGATAATTGGAATGAGAAGATATAGTTATGAAGAAATTGGAGATTTTTAATTGGAACCGAGAAGATTGATGGGAGAGTCCAATAAAGAGTTTCAAAATTTTGAAAGGATTTGAGAGGATAAATAGTTTCCATTGAATGCCAATATGGCAACACGAGAACATATGCTTATCACTGTCACTAGAAAAATGAAGGGGAAGTCAGAACAATTTTTTTTCATACAAATGGTTATGACAAAATGGAATGCCAGCTATTGAGACAGAGACCGTAATGTCATTTAAATGGTAAGTATTCAAAATGAGAATTTAAAAAGGTACAGGGAAAGGTGAGGAATATTATATTGAAATAGAAAACTTTAAATGAAGAGTTAGTACTGGAGCAGGCATGATGGTTCAAACAACCTCCATCTGTGCTGTCAATTCTGATTTACAGGCCAACAGTTGTTATCAGCAGCTCACGATCTGTGGTGCTCTGCCTGCATATTTTCTCCACAACACATCTGTTAAGACAGGAATATCCAAGCTTTTTGTCTTCGTGGGCTGCTTAGGTGCTTATCACATGGGCCAAGTCTAAACAGATCTTCCCATTATTTTGGATCTATTTCAAACAACTGATAGTGAGAGATCTTGATGTTTGGAATTATTCACCAACAATGATGCAAAGGGCTGGATTTTAAGGAGTCCTTGACACCGGGATCCATGGCAGTTTGGGGCCTTAAGATGACCCTGGATGAGGCCCGCCACGCTGGCAGGGCCCGGTCCAATCCTCCCGACGGTGGCGAGGCGCCATTGCGGCCCCTCCCCCCCCCCGCCGCTGGGTGACGGGACCCGGATTATAATATGTAGATGTGCACTTACCATTCGTTAATATGCGGGCAGCTGTGATTCAGGCAGGAGGTTAAGATCTTCATTCACATGTGCAGCATTCACATGCCTTCACTTTCATGTCTGTGAAAAGCCAGAGGCACCAAGGCGTCAGTCCTCGGAGCCTGTGTAGGTGGGTGCGGGACTGCAATGTGAGGGGCTTTAACTCTGAATTCATGAAGGGAGGTGGGTGGGGGCTGCAATATGAGGGGTTTTAACTCTGCATTCATGAAGAGAGGTACCCTGTACCCTTCAGCGGATCGTGAGCTGCTGATAACAACTGTTGGCCTGTAAATCAGAATTGACAGCACACATGGAGGTTGTTTGAACCATCATGCCTGCTCCTGTACTAACTTTTCATTTAGAAGGCCACTCTGCACCCGCAAGCATTTGGGATGAGAGAAAGGGGCTGATGCTGCAATCAGCTCATGCTGTTTGGAGAAGGGAGAACAATGGCACTCTACGACCCCTTTGTGTGGGGTGGGGGCCAAAAATGGTAGCGGGTTTAAGGTCATGTTGCCGGTGGTCCCATCCAGGCACGGTCAATAATATGACTATTCTCATGCTGCTCCAAACTTATTGAAAGCTAAGATGGCAATGTCGTGCTGTAGCATTGCGGTGATGCCGGAACGCAGCTGAAGCACCAATTCACATCACTCTCTGTCCTGATAGGTTCCATGGACCTACCGTTCACCTGCAGCATACAGATGGGGCTGATCCACCCTATCTTTCTTGATCCAAGTGCCCTGAGGAGCCATATCCACTGGAAGCGGGACCAAGAGGCAGGTGCAGCCGACATAGAAACTCATGGATGCAAGCAGCAACAGCCACCAAGGTGCATGCGAGACCAGAGAAGACAGTAGGTCTACAGGCCCCGCATGACATATCTGCAGATGTCAGAGCACCAGTGTCAGAGACGACTGCGGATGTCCAGAGAGGCAGTGACATATCTCTTTGCGCTCCTGAATGATGACCTGTAGCTGATGGGCTTTGCTGGACGCCCTATGCCTGTGGCCCTCAAAGTCGCCGCAGTTCTTAACTTCTACATCTCTGCATCATTCCAGAAACTCACTGGTGACCTGTGTGGCGTTTCACAGTCAGCAGTGCACTGCTTTATCAGGGAGGTCACCAAAGTCTTATACAAGAGGGCCGGTGACTATGTTCACTTCAGGACGGACCCTGAGAGTCAGGACCAGAGGGCCCTCGGATTTGGGCCATCGCAGGATTCCCACGAGTACAAGGGGTCATTGACTGCATGCATATGGCCATCAAAGTTCCAGCCAGGCAACCAGCCACATTCCTAGTATGTGACCACAGGAAGCGCTTCATGCAAGTGTGTGCTCACTTTCCAGACACCCGCCATGACACATTCATCCTGCGCCATTCTCAGGTGCCAATGCTCTTCATTGTACCGACTCAGATCCATAAGTGGATTTTTGGGGATAAGGACTACCCCTTGCAGACATGACTCCTGATGCTGGTGAGAAATCCCATCAGCGATGCAGAGGAGAGATACAACACATGCTACAGCTCGACATGAGCTACCATTGAGCAGGCCATCGGCCTGCTCAAGATATGCTTCCGCTGCCTGGATAGATCATGTGGCGTCCTACAGTACTCACCAGAAAGGGGAGCGTGCATCGTTGCTGTATGCTGTGCTCTGTACAACTTTGCACTACAGAGGAGGGAGGCTTTGCAGAATGATGAGAGACAGGAGCAGGAGACATCCTCGGATGATGAGGACACAGAGGAGCTGCAGCAGTATATGGGAATGGGAGGACGAAGAGCATCGATGCATCGGGGAGATGGCCAGCAGCAAGCAAGGGATGCGCAACAATATCTTATTGCTGAGCGCTTGTACAATCCCTGAAGTGCACCATATACTCCCCATGTCACACATCACCGTCCTTCATCTACAGTCTTTGCATCTATGACATCTGTGTCTCCACCATTGCTGACAGAAAATGACTGAGCCATTGCCCATTTGACTGCATCTGTGCAGTGCCGCACCACACATACTGGCATGGCAATAATGTTATTCCATACATTGGCAGTTCTGTCAGGTCAATGATGTAATTGAAGGACACATAATCGGCACATGTTGGCTTGCATCATTCACACAATAAAAAGGAGACACATGTTAGAAAAGCACATTTAGTGAGAAGGAATTAATATATAGGCATGTCACCCATGAAAACCCATATGAATCATGATGTCTTTTTTGAACATTTGTGGATGCTCCTTCACTTTGCAACTCTGCACTAGTAGCTTGACTGGAGGCACACTACTGATCAGGACGCCCTTTGGCTTTGAATGATCTGGGCACTCATCCTCTGCGTGCATGAGGCCTGGAGGGCCTCAGCTGCCTGAGGGCTTCCTGCACCAGTGCAGGATTCTCCTCAGTCATTGTGGCTGCTGGAGATTAACTGTCCAGTGGAGGGGCTGAGGAGTCAGTGTCCAAATTGGAATCATCCTGATGGGGACCCCAGATATGGAGCTCTGGCTCGCTTCCTCCCTCTCAAGCCTCATAGGAACCTCACTGCTCTTCTGAGAAGGACCTGTAGCAGAGATACTCTCAAGGCCCCTGTTCCGTCTCTGGCCTAGCCAATGCTGCGTCCAGCTCATGGCCGATGCAAGAGTTTGCAGGTCTGCACACATCTGTGGAATGTAGCTGTCCACGAGGGTCACCATCCTCTCCATGGAGGAAGCCATGTGCTCATATGCCTGGGTCATGGCAGCTGTCATGGCCTGGATGGACCCCCCCCCCCCTCATCCGCTCAAGTCTACACATGGCATGTGGCATCTCTGCCAGATGTTGCCTTACCTCTCCCTGCAACTCTAGCATGCCTGTGATGTTGATACCAGAGGATCATCATCAACCTGGGGCTTAGCATGGGCCTGGCCACCCACAGTCCTCCAACTGTCAGAGGTGTTGCCTTTCTCAGCCTCAGCCAGCTGTTCAGGTGCGTGTGTGGTGCTCTCACTACTTATAGTCATGGAGAGATACAGCACTGAAACAGGCCCTTTGGCCCACCGAGTCTGTGCCGACCATCAACCACCCATTTATACTAATCCTACATTAATCCCATATTCCCTACCACATCCCCGACTTCCCTACCACCTACCTAAACTAGGGGCAATTTACAATGGCCAATTTACCTATCAACCTGCAAGTCTTTGGCTGCAGGAGGAAACCAGAACACCCGGTGGAAACCCATGCAGTCACAGGGAGAACTTGCAAACTCCACACAGGCAGTACCCAGAACCGAACCCGGGTCGCTGGAGCTGTGAGGCTGCAGTGCTAAGCACTGCACCACTGTGCTGCCTTGTGACCCTATCTCTAAAGCCTAACAGTTTCCTACCGAGGTGAGTGTATCTGCACTGGTGGAAGGTGCGGGAGTGTCATGGGACACTGTGTCCTCTGAGGTTGTCTCTTCTTCAGAGGGCTGAAAGGCTCCAGAGTCTCCAGTTCCGACTCTGAGCATCACCCTGCAGGTACAATGTGAAGGGCACAGTTTTAGGTTTAATGGTGTACATGTCGCTAATATGACAGCATTGTGTCAACAAATGAAGTGTTTCCAGTAATCATTGTGTTTGTCAAAGAGATGTACGTTTATCTGAGGCCCCAAGCTTCACATCTGAAATAGCATGTCCTCCATGGCTGCCACCTAGCTCGAGGGCATCCTCCTCAGCCTGGGATAGTGGATGAATGTCCGACACCTCTCCGCCAGTCCTGGAGGATTCCCTGGCATTGTGGGCCCTCTTCGCCTGAAAGAGCAAGTATGCAGTTGTATCATATTGCCAAACAGCAACATGACGCATTTCACAACAGGGCGGCTACAGCAAAAGGTGGGGTCAATCAGTGTGTAATACGGACTCAGCCTGTCAGCTAGGTGCCATGCTCTGGGGTGCAAACAAGGGTGAGTTCTTTCACACATGCAGCCACTCATGTGTCAGCAATCCTCCCCGCCCGACCTCCCTGTCTTTAACATGGCAGTGGCACCCATGTGCTACTCTGTGTGGGGACACCCAGGTCAAACAGAGCTGCACAAAACAGTGCCACTTAACTTTGCCGAACCCGTGAGATCATTCATCCTCTTGCGGCACCGGACCCAGTCTCGGCGGGTGACCCCATGGCAGCTTACCTCCTCTGTAATCTCCATCCAGGCTTGCTTGGTCAGGCAGGAGGGCCTCTTCTTAGCATCGCTGGGGAAAAGAACCTTCCGCCTTGCCCGTGCAGCCTGGAGGAGAGTGAGCAGGGAGAAATCACTGAAACGTGGGGCCACCTTTGCTTGAACCTGTGCCATCTCCAGTACCCTGCAGGGGTACTTGTTTGGAAGCTGCGGCTGAATAACTTCAGTGCTGGCTGGTCTGCTCCAGCAGCAATATTTTTAAAGTGATTCCGATGAATGCAGGGCTGGCTGCCATTAAATATGGCGCCAAAACCTGGTGACTTGCCTGCTGATGCTGTCCACGGTGTCATCCATCCCGCCCCCTCCACGTCATCGGGCCGGGGGGTGGGGGCGGGCGCAGTCCGACCCGTGCATGCTAATGAGCTGCTGCGCTTAGAATCGCGGACGTTCTGCAACGTGCAGCCCCCGCGGCCGCCATTTTCTTTGCCTGCCAAGCTCATACAATTCAGCCCAACATCACTTATGACGACCCTTTGAAAACGTAGGAGAAAGATTCAAACAGGAAAAACTAGTGAGCTCCAAATAAAGATAAAAATTGAATTGATTTGCAGAGGCCACATGCAGCAAATTTGGATTTCTATGTGTAAGGGAATGACTGCACTTATCCCTATGTTCATAATATTTTGGAGACAATTTTGTTCCTGCTGCAGGGACCCAATTTTAACCTATTCAAGATCCATTCACTGACACAGAGTTCCTGAACTCCAGTCCTGAACCTACTTGTATTTGTGGGTTTAGGTCATTAAACTTGATGATTGTCTACCCCTTAGTAGGGCATTGCATCTGTAAATAATGGCACTGGGACAGACCTGTGAGACACTCAGCAATGGTATTGATCACTAGCTTTGAGCTTGCTGCTTGATGTTCAAAAAAAGAAAGACTTCCATTTGTAGAGCACCTTTCACAACCACAAGATGCCCCAATGCACATTACAGCCATGACTACTTTTGAAGAATAATCACTATTGTAATGTAGGAAACATGTCAGTAATTTGTACACAGCAAGCTCCTACAAAAAGAAATGTGATAATGACCAGAGAATCTGTTTTGTGTGATGTTAACTGAGGGATAAATATTGGCCAGGACACTGAGGATAATGCACATGCTCTTCTTCGAAATCATGCCATGGGATCGTTTACATCCACCTGAGATAGCAGTAGGGACATCGGTTTAATGTCTTATCCAAAACAGCACCGTCAAAAGTGCAGTACTCCCTCAGTACTGCATTGGAGTGTCAGCCTAGATTTTCGTGCTCAAATCCTGCAGTAGAACTTGAAGCTACAACCGTTTGGCTCAGAGGTGAGGGCGCCACCTCTGAGTTATGGCTGACACCTGAACATGAACCAGAAGTTGTCCAGAGACTATCCCTGCCCAGCTGTTCCTGGAAGAGAAAAAGAATCACCATTTTTGGCCCTTTGATCTTTGCTTTCTGCCCTTCTGCAAACTGACTGTGACAGAATTTACTTGCACTTACTGTGGGTGGAAACACTGCTCCCAGCCTCCCTGTGGGAAGGACTAGGAATCGCTGGTGTTATGGGACACTGACCCTTTTCATCTCCATTAAACTTGGGAATTGACCATTCTTCAGGTGCATTGAAGAAGAAAATTAATCACGTCTTGCCTGTCAACCATTTTTACCATTCAGTGATATAATCTGTCTCCATGTGAAAGTGAACCACTTTTCTGATCATCTTTGAAAGGCTTCCTTCCCTTAAGAGTATAATCTAAATAATGTACCCTTTTTACTTTGTTTAAAAAGATGTAAAACCATGACAGGCATGCACCAATTCCCAATAAATGTCCCTTAATTTATATTGAGAACAGCCTTAGCAGTGCCCAACAAGGGCAAAGGCAATGGGGTTGAAATCATGATGTATGGTTTTGTTAAAGAACATGTTAATCTGTCTGTATGAGATCTATTTACCTGCTATTGAACACAGGTATTAACTCATTTATCTGAAACAGGTTAGCACCTTTATTATACTAGCAGGCAAAGGATCCTGTAGGCACTTTCTGAGATTGACACTGCACAATACGCTGTTTGAATTGAATTGGAGCACTAACTGACAGAACTATTGATCCAACAGAATATTTACAGACTTCTAACATCGAGGCCTGTGACATTGAAAAATGGTTGATCTTTTATTAAATCCCAGGTGAACATCAGGAAAAAATATTCCTGTGATGAAAAGATAGTAAGAAAGACTTGTATTTATATAGCACCTTTTACAACCTCAGGATGTCCCAAAGTGATTTACAGCCGATGAAGTATTGTTCTAGTGCAGTCACTTTTGTAGGGTAGACAATGGGGTAGCACAGTGGCGCAGTGGTTAGCACCGCAGCCTCACAGCTCCAGTGACCCGGGTTCAGTTCTGGGTACTGCCTGTGTGGAGTTTGCAAGTTCTCCCTGTGTCTGCGTGGGTTTCCTCCGGGTGCTCCGGTTTCCTCCCACAGCCAAAAACTTGCAGGTTGATAGGTAAATTGGCCCATTATAAATTGCCCCTAGTGTAGGTAGGTGGTAAGAGAATGGTGGGGGTGCAGTAAGGAATATGGGATTAATGTAGGATTTGTATAAATGGGTGGTTGTTGGTCTGCACAGACTTTGTGGGCCAAAGGGCCTGTTTCAGTGCTGTATCACTTGATGACTCTAAAATGCAGCACAAAGAGGAAGATGATAATCACCAGCTAATCTGTTCACTGATCAATAAATATTGACCAGGGCACTATGGATAGCTCCCCTGCCTTCCTTCAAAATGCACTATGGAATCTTTTATCTTCACTTTAGAGACACAGAGAGCATGGTTTTTATGTCTTTAATTTTTAAAATTTGTATTTGTTACTTTTTAATTTTTTAATGCTACAGATAGCACCTCCAACAGTACTGCACTGGAATGTCAGCCGACATTTTGTGCTCTAGATTTCCTTTGTGTGAAAAAGCATTTTGTGATTTCACTTCTAAATGGCCTAGCTTTAATTTTAATATTACACCCCCTTGTTCTGGATTCTCCCACCAGAAGAAATAATTTCTGTATGCCAACCCTATTGAATCCTTTAATGATTTTAAATCCCTCAAATAGATCATTCTAAATTCAAGGCAAGAGCATGCAACCTGCTCTCATAATTTAACACTTTAAGCTCTGGTATCTGCACTGTGCCTCTTCCAAAGCCAATATATCTTTCCTGCGGTTAGGTGCCCGAAACTGAATGTACTACATATGAATATACGAATTAGGAGCAGGAGTAGGCCACTTGGCCCCTCAAGCCTGCTCTGCCATTCAATAAGTTCGTAGCTGAACTGATTTCTCCACATTACCACCTACCTTTCACCCCCAGATAGAGTGTGCCCGGGGCTCTGTACAACTGAAGCATCACTTCCTCGCTTTTGAACTCTAATCCTCTTGAGTCAAAGGCTAACATTCCATTAGCCTTTTTGATTACTTTTTGTATCTCTGCGCTAGCTTTTAGTGATTTATATACATGGCCATCCTATTGTGTCTCCACAACTCCCAATTGCTCATTATTGAGAACATATTTCTATTGTCTTTCTCCGATCCAAAGTGGATGACTTCACACATCCCATATTGAACTTCATCTGCCATAATTTTGCCCACTCAATGGCTGAAATTATTCAGAGATGGCAGGGATCCCGTCTCCCGGGCTTAAAGCGGGCTGGGGTGGGGGAGAGGGGGTGTATCCCTGCTAAGGCAAGCGGTGTAACAGGGGGCCGCAATTTACGGGCAGCGGCCAATTAAGTGGCTGCTACCGGGGCTGCCATGCAATTAAGAACAGCGGGCTGCCCCCAAAAGTTGTCAGTCCAATCAGAGGACCAGCAGCTTCAGCAGCTTCAGCAACGCCACCAGGGGCGGTGGCCACTGCTGGGGCTGCAGCTGGAGGATGAAGATGCATTGATGGACATGCACCCTCAATGTAAGGTAAGTGGGGTCTGGGGGTGCCAGGGCCAGTCAGGCAGGTACCAGTGAGGGGGTGGAGTTTACTGTGGCAGGTGCCGCCAATGCCATAGGGCTGGCCATTGCCGCTGAGGGGCCCTTCATAGGCCAATGAGTCCCCAAAAAAGAGGGCTATACATGCAACCCCGCACCCCCCCCCCCCCCACCACTCGGACTGCTAGGGTCTACCTGGCAGTCTCCTCATGTGGCGGAGTGCCCCCCAGTTAAAATGCCAGTGGAGATGGGAAGAGGCTCTTAATTGGCCACTCAAGTGGCTCAGATGGGCTCTGGGCGGGTGGGCCATGAGCCACTTTTTCTGCTGCTGGCAAAATGGCTTGGTGGCGGGAAGATGTCGGGCACACCACCCAACACCATCCCACATCATTTTGCCAGCTTTTCTGCCTCCGACACCCCCAAAAGGCTGGTAAAAGTCTGGTCACTTCGTCTGTCTATGTACCTTTGCAAATTCTTGCTCGCATCACACAACTTAATGTGCTTCCTAACTTAGTGTTATCTGTAAACCTGGATAGATAACTCTCTATTCCTTCATCTGTCATTAATGTACTTGGTGAAATGCTGAGGACCCAGTACAGATCCCTGTGGAAAATGCTCCTAATATCCCACTAATCAGAGAATAAACCATATTCTTTGTCTCCTACATCCCAAATAATTTTCAGCTCATGTCACTGGGTTCTTTCCAGTTCCACGTGGTCTTAATTTTACCAATATTATCTTGTACGGAAACTATTCAAATGCCTGGAAGAACTAATCCTGGACATAGTGGACCAACATGAACTGTCCCCCTTTGGATGGAAGCTTGAGTGTGCTATAGCTGAAGATAACTCCTCTTAATCCTTCAGCTACCAAAGGGGAAGAAGAATTCCCCCGAAATTGTCTGTACTATTCATGAGCATGTAGACTATTCAAGGAAATTATATTCAGTGGTAGCTAACCAATGCAGTGGATGAGTGAGAGAACTCCTTCTGAAATTCTCTCCCTCTGGCTGTAGCTAGTTTTTTATACCAGGCGTAATATTACTTGTTCCTTTGGTATATGAACAGTTGTAAGATTCACAGGACTTCAAACAATATCCACAGAATATGTGGGTTTTCATTATAATGTAACTGGAACATATACATATATACAGCTACTAGAGGAGCCACACCAGCACACATCTTACTCTGTTGGGATACACCCACACTCCCTGGACATGCATGATGTGACATCACTTCCCCTGGTGATCTTCATTTACAACCTCCTAAAGTGGTCCCACAATATCAGGAATGACTGGTGACTGAATTAAAGAAACCATTACAAAGCTGACGTAAGATGGAAATGCTATCTTTTTGTCATAATCTCTGTCAAGTTGTAATTAACGATTTCCAGACTGAAGCAGTAACTAGGGTTATTTACTGCTTCTGGATTGTTGTTGTTTCCTTCTTATTCAAGTGTATTCGCGCAGAATTCGAATATTGGGATGTAGAATAGATCGCGTTCTTTAATGTGTTGGACTGAATTTCTAGGTCCTCTTGAAGATGGGAACAGAGGCAGTGGAGGAGCCCAAAAATACTGGCATGAGGCAGAGTGTTGATTTCAAGGTGTCAATCCTGCCGCTGGCAATAATCAGCAGAGCCAGGGAGGGTGGGACAGGAATTCTGCTCTCTTCCCAATTGAGGCCAATTAACACAGTTAAAAAGCTCGTTCAGAGCTTGTAGGAGGTTGAAGTTCCGATTTTTAAAGAACCATATGGGTAACACACACCTTCTGAAATAGATCAACTGGGAGGAAGCAGGTCTAGAGTGGGGAGCCAGTCATGTCTCTCCCAGGGCACCATCCCAGTTCCATAAGAGGGTCAGCAGGGCAAAGGGTACTTGGCACTTGGTAAGTAGGTACTTGGCACTGCACAGGTGGCAGGGGGAGTAGGAACTCAGCGTTCAGGCATCGAACAGGTTCATCACCCCCCTGGCATCATGGGGGCAGAACAGCAGGGGGCATGGTTGCTAATCACACTAGGATGCCCAACTGTCTAAAAGGAAGGCTGCAGCTGGCATTTGGGGCACGACTGTCAGATTCTGAACCCAATGGCAATGAGGGGCAACACCCTCCACAAGAAAGGCATCAGGAGGGCATGGGAGAGGAAAAGGTGCAGGAAGGCAATGGAGGCCATACTCTCAACACAGGATCTACTGACAAAGATGGAGATACCGAGAGAAGACTGAGACCTAGTGCTGCAGGAGATTGTGACTCTCTAGGCAGATGGTTACTGACAGGGCGGCACAGTGGCGCAGTGGTTAGCACCGCAGCCTCACAGCTCCAGCGACCCAGGTTCAATTCTGGGTACTGCCTGTGTGGAGTTTGCAAGTTCTCCCTGTGTCTGTGTGGGTTTTCTCCGGGTGCTCCGGTTTCCTCCCACATACCAAAGACTTGCAGGTTGATAGGTAAATTGGCCATTATAAATTGCCCGTAGTATAGGTAGGTGGTAGGGAAATATAGGGACAGGTGGGGATGTGATAGGAATATGGAATTAGTGTAGGATTAGTATAAATGGGTGGTTGATGGTCGGCACAGACTCGGTGGGCCGAAGGGCCTGTTTCAGTGCTGTATATCTAAATCTAAATCTAAATCCTAATCTAAAGAGGTAGTTTTTAAAGACCGCCCTAAATGAGGAAAGAGATAGAGGGCTGGATTTTACCTCAGGCGGACGGGAAGTCGCTGGGCTTTAATTGTCCCGAAGCGGGACTTTCACCCACTTGAGGGAGGAGGTCCCGCCTCAGTGAGCTGCCGGCCAATCAGTGGGCTGGCAGCTCTTAGTCCCAGCAGTGTCACGGGGAGCAGTGGCCACTGCTGGGGCGGCAGCCCAACCGACGCAATGGAGCCTGGAGAAGAGGTAAGTTGGGCTTGCCTCACCAGGGAGATCGGGAGGAGGGGGGGAGTCTTGGGTCCCGGGGGTGGGTTGGGAGGTGGGAGCGGCCCTCAATCGGGCACCCTGTGCCCGACTGCCATGGCCCCCCACCGCCGCGCGGAAAGACTGGCAGCTATCGCCAGGTGGCCTTTCACGTCCCCAGCACGCCCATGTGGGTTTGGAGGAGGTTGCAGTGCTGGGAAGGAGTGAGGCCATGATGGGATTTGAGAACAAGAACAAGATTTTTAAAATTGAGGCTTTTCTTAATAGGGAGCCAATGTGCTTCAACAAGTTCAGGGGCGCTGAGTGAATGGGACTTGTTGTGAGTCAGGGCACAGGCAAGTGTTAAGTTTGGAAGATGCGAGGGCAGACAGGAGAGCATTGGAATCAAGTTTAGATGTAACAAAGACATGGACGGTAGTTTCAGCAGCAGATAAACTGAGCTAGGTGCCGTATGTGGAGATGGAAATAAGAATAAGTGGACTTAATGGTGGCGCGGATACGTGGTCGGAAGCTCATCTTGGGATCAAATACAACACCAAGATTGAGAACAGTCTGGTTCACCCTCAGACAGTCGCCAAGGAGAGGTTTGGAGTCGGTGGCTAGGGAATGCAGTTTGTGGTGGGGAGTGAAGACAATGGGCTTCAGTCTTCACTATATTTAGTTGGAGGATGTTTCTGGATGTTCGACAAATATTCTGACAATTTAGAGGCAGTGGAGAGTTGTGAGAGGTGGTGGTGAGGTAGAGTTGGGAGTCATCATCGTCCATGTGGAACCTGAGGTTTTTTTGGCTGATGTTGCTAAGGGGAAGCATGTAGATGAGAAATAGGAGAGAGCCTAGTATAGATCCTTCAGTGACACCAGAGGTGACAGTTCAGGAACAGGAAGAAAAGCCAGTGGAAGTGATCTTCTGACTACAACTGGATAGATAAGATTGGAACCATGCGAATGCACTCCCACCCAGCTGGATGAGGGAGGAGAGGTATTAACGGAGGATGGTCTGGTCAACCAGGCTGCAGACAGGTTGAGAAAGTCAAGGAGGGATAGATTACCGTCGTCACAGTCACACAGGATGTCATTTGTAACTTTCATAAGAGCCATTTTTGTACTGTGGCTCAGGCAAAAACCTTCTTGGAGGGATTCAAACATGGAGTTCCATGAAAAAAAAGCAAATAAATTAATAACATTCACTTATTCATAGAGAAACCAAAGATGTTTGAGAAAAAGTTAGATGAGAGGATGAAGGCTTACAACTTTGCAGATTAACATCTGTGGGCACCCCTGGATGGAATTGAGGTGTTCACAACTTCTGGGGAATGAAAATCCCAGGATGTCATGCAAATTCAGCAAGTTAGCATGGAAAGAGATGGCACAGATCTGCACCATAAATTCAACAGTCCTGCGGACAGTGGAACTGTGGCAAAAAAAATGTCCTCACAAGAGCAAAGGTTTTTTCAGATTCATAGATTTTCAAATGTAGATTTTTTTTTATAACGTTACTAATTTCTGCTTCAACCAGAGAACTAGCCAAGGTTGTTTATGAAACAAAAACAGAAACTGCTGGAAATACTCAGCAGGTCTGGCAGCATCTGTGGAGAGAAAAACAGAGTTAACGTTTCAGGTCTGTGACCTGTCCTCAGAACTGGCAAAAGTTAGAAATGTAATAGGCTTTGAGCAAGTGAAAAGGGGGTGGGGGGGGGGAGAAGAAGAACAAAAGGGAACGTGTGAGATAGGGCAGAGGGCAGGAGAGATTAAATGACAAAGATGTCTCAGAACAGAAGCAAATGGAGTGGTAATACTTGTATTAAAAGACAGAGCATTAGTCCAACCAGAGTGTTAATGGCAGAATAATGTACAGCTCTGTTCAAAAGCAAAAACGTGAAAAACAAGTTTACGACAGGCATCTGGTTAAAAATAAAACTAAATTCAATTCAATTAAATTAAATTAAAAAAGGCAGTCATGCTCTGAAATTGTTGAACTCAATGTTGAGTTCAGAAGGCGGTAGCGTGCCTAATCGGAAGATCAGGTGCTGTTCCTTGACCTTGCGTTGAGGTTCACAGGACACTGCAGCAGGCCAAGGACAGAAATGTGGGCATGAGAGCAGGGTGGTGAATTAAAATGGTGAGCAACTGGAAGCTCGGGATTATGCTTGTGGACTGAGCAGAGGTTTTCCGCAAAGCAGTTGCCCAATCTGCGTTTGGTCTTCCCAATGCAGAGGCGATCGCATTGTGAGCAGCAAATATGGTATACTAAATTAAAAGATGTACAAGTAAATTGCTGCTTCACCTGGATGGATTGTTTGGGGCCTTGGATGGTGAGGAGAGAGGAGGTAAAAGGGTAGGTATTACACCTCCTGAGATTGCATGAGAAGGTGCCATGGGAAGCGGGCAAGGTGTCAGGGTTGATGGAAGAATGGACCAGGGTGTCACGGAGGGAATGGTCCCTTCAGAATACTGACAGGGGACGGGAGGATCAGATGTGTTTTACAAGTAGGTTAGGATTCAATTGAATGCCGATTGGTCATAAAATTTAGTTGCCATAAGAGAAAGTTCTCACTAAGTGGTTTTAAATATCTCTTATCTCATCACAGAGATTTGAGTCATCACCCCTATCCCCAAGCTACACCTTGAAGATGCTAATGTGGGTGAGATGATTGACCGCAAATATTCTCAACTCATCGCCCATAGGAGCATATGAGTTCTCAGCTTCTTTTGCTCTACTTGAGACACACATGCAGACTGAGTCTGACCCATGTGGGGGTGAGTGATCAGGCCTCTTCAAGCATTTGCTGGACTGTTGGTGGCACATTTGAAAAAGATCTGATACCCAGGTGTCACAGTTCTTTCTGCAAAGAATCCCTCCCACAGCTGAAAAGCTCCTTTTGTGTGAATCCAGGCTCAAATAACATATGAAGCTATAAATCATGCCTTTGACAGGATACTTGTGTCACTTCAGACCAGCCCTAAATATCTGCTCAGGTTTAGTTTATATTTGCAACATAAATTCAGCAAATGCTTGACATTCATTGAATGGTGAGGCTGAGGGTGAGCTGCCATTTTCATGAAGCTAACGGCAGAATGGCACAAATTTGCTTGCTGCGGGATTTACTCATTAAGAGAAACGAACACTCTTAAACTCAACATTATTTTTGGCATCAAATTCTGGTCCATAATCTTCTTCTGCTCCCAATCTTTGTAATTGTTCATCAGAGTTCTGGTTGGGTAAACTCACTTTCATTCCTTCCCAGGAAGAAGTATACAAACTACAGGTGCCTACCTGAGAGGAACAAGAGGAGAAAACATTTTGATTGTTAAACCTTCTTTATTTTAATCTCAGTAAATTTCATTGCTCCTGCTATTTCTTTAAATAATAAGATTCTTTCCATTTGTTCATTTATTAGTTCCTTCTCTCCTTTATATTTTCCTTTTCCTCAACCAAGGATCTTGACCGCACTCCCCCTCCCCCCCGTACCCCCCCCCCCCCCCACCCCACCGCTGTGATTGACAGGGCCTTCAATTGTATCCATTCCATTTCAAGCACTTCTGCTCTTCCCTTCTCTCCCAGAACCATGATAGGTTTCCCCTTGTCCTCGCCATTTTACCCCGCCAGCCTCCATATTCAATGGAACATCCTCCACCATTTCCACCATTTCAGCATGATGACACCACTAAACACATCTTCAAACACTCCGTTCCAGGTAAAACAGTGATTTACTTGTACTTCTTTTCAATTTAGTACACTGTATTCACTTCTTATAATGTGGTCTTTTCTACATTGGAGAGGCCCAACATAGATGAGGTGACCACGTTGCAGAATACCTCTAAGCAGTCCACAAGCAGGTCCCTGAGCTTCCTGTCCCCTTTCACTTTAATTCTGCACTTTGTTTCAAATCTGACCTCTCTGTATTCAGCCTCCAATGAAGCTCAACATAAGCTTGAGGAACAGTACTTCATCTTTCAGTTGGGCATTTTACAGCCTTCTAGACTCAAAATTGAGCTCAACAATTTTAGATTGCAACCACTGCTCCCATTTTGTTTCCTTTTCTTTTGCTGCTTTTGGCTTTACTCTTTTGTTTCTGCCTTGTTTTCTGCTTTTGGATGGTAGCTGTTCATCATTCTGCAATTCAGACCTCCTCGAGACACATCTTTGTTTCTTTACTTGTCCTATTACCACTCCCTTTGGCCCTACACCACAAACTTTTTTGTCATTTAATTTCTTCAGCATTCCACCCTATCACAGATCTTCCTTTTCTTCTTTTTCCCACCCTCCCCCCTTTCACTTGCTTAAAACCCATTACATCTCTAACGTTTCCCACTTCTGATGAAAAGTCATCAACCTGAAAAGTTAACACTACTTTTCTCTCCACAGATGCTGCCTGACCTGCTGAGTATTTCCAGAATTTTCTGCTTTTATTTCAGATTTCCAGCATCTAAACTATTATGCTTTTGTATAAGTAGTTAACTTACTGTACTTATTGCCTGGATTCTGGATTAGGTATATGGCTGTACTTGCTAGCCGGGAATTTATGGGGCCTCAACGAGTGGGCTGGGGGCATGAAAAATCAGGAGGGAGAATGGGGACTGGCGTGCCTGTCACCTTCCTGCTGCCATGGCACTTTAGCAGTGGAATTAAGGGCCTCTTCCTGCCAACGCTGGAATTTTACCAGTGGGGAGACCACCACATAAACCCTAGCAGCCTCCATGCAAGCTTGGTGGGGGTGAGCCCTCCTGATCGGGCACTCTGTGGTCCATGGCGGCACCCCCCCCCCCCGCCCCACAAAGGCAATGCCACACACATGGCGAGACCGCCCCTGGCCTCATCAACTACCCACCCCTGACCTCACTAGGGACTGACTGATTGACCTCAGCAACTCCAACTGCACAGCTTGGTATGAGGGTGGCGTCAATACTGCTTCTTCAGGCTGGGTGCAGTCCCAGCAGCGGCCATCGCTCCCAGTGACATTGCTGATACTGAATAGCTGCCAGCCTTGCGATTGAACAACAGCTTCTTGGAAGTGGGATCTTGTCCCTTAAAGGGCTCTCAGAAACGGCAAAGGTGGTGTTGCTCCCGGTTTCCAGCCCCTGGATGGGGCTACCGCTGCCCTGACAAAATCCCGGCCACTTTGTCCACTGTAATGATCCTGTAGTTCTTTTTTCCGGGAAGAATGCGGTGTGCCTTTAAGGCTGGAAAAGAGCCATACTGCTTTAAGGCAGCATGCTCTAAAGACTGAGTGAAAGAGTGCATTCTCATTATCTTGGATACAGCCACTCGGACTGAGCATCGAGAGATACTTCTGTTACATTTCAATTTTGAACTGGCTTATAGTGCCAACAGTCTGTTCTAACAGGAGACACAGACAGACAGCTGTGTGTTATCACCTGAAAGGAGAGCTCTCATGCCATTTCAACTGAAGGAAGAGAATTTAGTATGTTTATTTCTTATTATCTCTCAAAAGTCTCTCAAGAGTGACTTGAATGCTAAAGTTTTAGTTAATGGAATTGGCGGGGAGTGCAGCCCTGTACCTTTGCATAAAGTACATCCAGGGTGGGTGTTGTCCACAGTTTGCCAGAAAAGGGAATTGATCTACTCTTAGGAAATGATTTGGCTGGATCACAAATATCAGTTTCTCCTAAAGTTGCAGAGGAACCAAGTGAAATTAAGGAAACAGAGCAATTACAGGAACAACTTCCAGGAATATTTCCTGCGTGTGTAGTTACCCGAGCAATGGATAAACAGGATCCATTGTCGAAGGTAAAAGGGGCACCGCAAATAGATAGCCAGGCATCTGAAACCTTATTTGGGGATTTAGATAATCCAAACGAGTTGTTTAACAAATCGTCTATCACTGCAGCACAGCAAGCTTGTTGGTCAGGGGCTGTAAGAAATACAGAATCAGTTACAAACTGCTGGAATTGTTTGACCTGTAGTAACCTGGAGCTTGGACACTGGCCTGTGCTGGCAAAAACCAGTTTGAACTAATTACTTTATGGGACAAGACAAAGAACAGGACACAGGAAAAGGGCCTTATTTGGACACGGTGTGATACCGGGGTCTTTGGGCCTGGGCCAATTAAGAAAAGCTGTGAACGAGGTGAGCAAGCTTAAGCCAACCGGAAAGACACAGCTCAGATTTGGAGAGATAAGCAACAGGATAAGAATAGAGCTTTTTGGGCATAGAGCCAGTGAAAACTCCGGAGATCAACCATCGTGGAAGCGGAAGACCCTGCGTGAGCGACGCGGTGACGACGTAGAAGAGAGAGAGAGAACGGAACGCCTGGCCAGTGTTAACTCTCCCTTTTCCGGGTAATATCCTTTGTATTCTGTGACTAGGTCAGGGAAAGGTCAGAGGAACCTAGTGGGTGTGATTATGAATTCTAGCCAGTTTTGTTATTAACTGTATAACTCAGTGGGAGTTGTATGCTTTTGTCTAACTAAGTGTATAAGCCTTATTCTTACATTGTACAACAACGTGAATAAAGTAAATTGATAGTTAAAGAAAGGACTGAGTTCCTCCTCTTTGTACTAAGCCAGTAACTGTCGCTGTGGATTAAGCTGGAGGGTGGCTTTCTTGAAACCTGATATCCCAAACACTCAGCCTGAGCCTGAATTAAGAGAACTTCAGTCCCACGTGACGGCCAGGATCAACTGTGTATAGGGAATAAAGGGGACAAGGGGGAGTTGACTCCGCTCCACGGTTTACAAGCTGATCCAGAGATATACTGAATAGCACAGACGGCTCTGTCAGAAGCTGAGGTGAAAGGAGTTCCAGAAGGTTATTATATAGCAAACGAAGTTTTGAGGAGGAATTGGAGACCACCTCATAGGCCTGCCGATGAAGACTGGGCAGTTGTTGAACAGATAGTGGTACCACCTAAATATCAACCAGGATTACGAAGGTTAGCACACAACATTCCTTTTGCAGGACATAAGAGAATTTGGAAGACCAAATCACACATAAACAAACATTATTACTGGTCAGGTCTTACAAAGGATGTGAGACAATTTTGTACAACATGCCACACCTGTCAAATGGTGGGAAAACCACAACCTACCATAAAACCAGGGGATGAGGTGTTAGAGTTGTTATCGTCACAGGGAGAACCAGTGAAAGCACGGTTCAGTGGCCCATATAGAGTGATCAAAAGAGTGGGTAAGGTAGATTACTTGATTGACACCCCTGATCGCTGGAAGAAGAACCAGTTGTGTCACATTAATATGCTCAAACCATATTACCGCAGGGAGGAGGATAAGCCAGTACAGGTATGTCATGTAATCGGGACAGTTGAGAAGGAAAAGGATAGTGAGGATGAGGCAGAAGTAGGCATAGGGCGTTCTCAGATTGAACCTCCAACTATCCAATCAGCGAATGCAGAATGGCTAGGAAAGTTATACCATAGGCTTCTACACTTAGAGGCAAAACAGCATGAAGTCCTAACCAGGGTTTTCACAATGTTTCAAAGGGTTTGTAGGGATAAGCCATGATGTCCAACCTTAGCCACACATGATGTGGGTATAGGGGGAACCATTCCTTTCAAACAACATCCTTGTCGCTTAGGTCCAGACAGACAGGTCCAAGTGGAAGCAGAGGTACAATGCATGTTGAAGGGCAGCTTAGATGAACCAAGTCAGGACAGCTGGAGTTCACAGATGGTCTTGATGTCTAAACCTGGTGGGTCTGCTCAAACTTGTATAGACTCTAGACAGGTCACTGTGGTAGAGAAGGCAGGCTACTACCCAAATTCTTATTTAAAAGACTGTATGGACAGAGTGGGCAACACAATGTGTCTTAAAGAGACAAATGCGTTGGAGGAAACCTGACAAATTCCTTTGACATCCCAGGGTAAGAGAAAGTCAGCTTTTGTAGCACCGGACAGAGTTTTCCAGTGTCAAGTGATGCCACGTAGGTTAAGGGGTACTCGAGAAACTTCTCAGAGAATAGTAAACCCAGTCGTGGTCAGTGCTCCTAACTGTGCAGTTCACCTGGCTGAGGTGATGGACAATAGGGACGCTTAGAAGGAAAACACGAAACAATTGGAGACTATGCTTGGGAATTTAAAATGGGTTAATTGGGACAGCATTTTGAAAATTTAAAGCCAAAATGTTCTGGTGGAACTTGTTGCTGTAGTCTCAACATTTTTGAAACGTGTATGCCTGTAAATGTGGGGGGAAAAATTAGTGTTTTTTCAATGTGTATTTTTTTACCCATTGTGATGAAATGCATTCCAGGAATGGTGTTTCATTCTGCCAGGGGTGGAGGTGTTATGATCCTGTAGTTTTTTTTCGGGAAGAATGCGGTGTGCATTTAAGGCTGGAAAAGAGCCACACTGCTTTAAGGCAGCTGGCTCTAAAGACTGAGTCAAAGCGTGCATTCTTGTTGCCTTGGATACAGCCATTCAGAGACTACGATTCAAAGGGTGCATTCTCGTTGCCTTGGATACAACCACTCGGACTGAGCATCGAGAGATACATTTGTTACAATTCAATTTTGAGCTGGCTTATAGTGCAAACAGTCTGTTCTAACAGGAGACACAGACAATCAGCTGTGTGTTACCACCTGTAAGGAGAGCTCACAGAACATTTCAACTGAAGGAAAAAATTTGTCTGTTTTTTTATTATTATCTCTCAAAATTCTAAAAAGATCAAGCCAAAACTGAGATCTCTGATAATTTAAACTGAAGGAAGGGCAGTTAGACTGTGACAATCTTTTATTCATCAAAAATTCTAAAGCCAAATTCATTCATTTAAAATGTGTTTGCAAGTCGTTAATTGTTGAAATTCATCGCTGGAGAAGAAAAGCATCACTTACTGCTGGAATTAGACTATGGACTGTTCTACTGTTGAAGAACCTTTTTTCCCCCTCGGACGGCTGTGAGGACTTCAAGCAACCTTGCACTGTAAATTTGCAAGGACTCTAATTTTTTTCTATTTTGAATATTGTCTTAGTAATGTTTAAGAATTTAGTTTTTCTAATTAAACAGTTAATTTGTTGATTTAAATACACCTGGTTTGGTTAGCCTCATTCGGGGGTTAATAGATGTTGTAATTTGGCTGAGTCTTTCTTAAATTTGGAAAGTTTAAAATGATATGTTAGGCAATCTGTGGAGGGACAGGTTTGAATTAACAGTGCATTTCTTCCACCACAATCAGAATCGTACATTTTGATTGGGGGCTTTCACTGGAGCAGTCAGTCGTAACATCACAATGAGAGCTAGTTCTTTCCATTTCAGTGCAATATGCGTGCTTTAATCCCATAGTGCAGTTCCATTACCATGTTTCCAATTTCATATCAATGTTCTGACCTTTTTGTCAAAATATTTCTTAATCTTTCTTCTTAATGGCCTCATTCTTTTGCCACAAATTCATTTGTGTTTTGTACATGTCAACCATACTTCTCCAATTGTTCCCAGCATGATGAGAGTTAATAATGCTTGTGGCACTAACAGATGTCTTGAGGTTCTTATTAAGCATCCTGTCATTGCTTGGGAAGGAGATTTTTTTCTGGCACTGTAGGGTGCTTCTCTAATTATCATTAAGCACAAAGGTAACATAATTGGCCATGTATTCAGGTTTACTGGACAAAAATTTGTTAGTATTGTTTTCAAGTCTAATTCCTGCTGTCCACTACCCCTGATGATTATGAATGATATCTATGGCCTTTTGTACATCTTTAAAAATTTGTCTAGTAAAGTGTGTCCCCTGATTGCTATCAATCCCTATCAGTATTCTCCCACTTGACATCAGCTCACACAGTAGAGTAGGTGCTACAGTGCTGGCAGTATTATTTTACTACGTTCAATTTATAAATTTGTCAATGATAACTGAACAGTAATGATACTCTAACCTGGATTTAAGGAGGGGCCAATAAAGCCATATGGATGCGTGTCCAGGAACCATGAGAAAATCTTTAGCAAAGTATTTGGGTGGGCACAGAGGTGGATGGGTGCGAAAATTCATACTGTCAGCTGGCGTGCCAGTTTCCTGGCACCATCCTACTCCCCCTGGCCATTTTCCTGGATGTGGGATGAGGGGGTAGCAGAACTGCTTGCCCACAAGCGGCGGGTAGCCAATTGAGCTTGTTAAAGTCCTATTAAGGCCTATTGTGAGAGGCCAACTGGAATTTTCTAGTCGGCCTCCAGGTCCCTGGAGACATTGGGGAACAGTTTAGCCCCCTGGAGGGGATCAACGCTCCAGGCAGGCTTTGAGGCCCTCCCTGCCTACCTGGCTTGACTGCAGTCGCAAGCCGCCCTGGTTCCCCCTCCACTCCATCTTGGAGTGCTCTCACTTACCTGAAAAGGCAGCATGCTCCTGAATTGGATGATGAGCTGACTCTCTGACCATTAATCAGCCAATTCGGAGAAAATCACAGCCATGTGACTTTTCCTCCCATTGTGCGGGCTTCTGACACCCATTTGACCTTGACATTGGGATCCTGAAGCTCACGGGGAAATTCCTGCCCCATCTGGTGATGGTGCAGATTTCAGTAAAACTCTCTTAATTAGTGTGTGTAGAAGGGTTACTTTGCAAGCATGTTAATCATGGTTGACATTACTGAGTATTATCCTGCACCATGCTGAGCCACCATACCACAAGGGCAATCTTATCAATGAGAGTGGAGACAGAGTAATGTCCCCCTACAGAACATGATAAAATAGTTGGAAAAATTCACTTGACTATTCCAGTGCAATGGATAGCACTGTGTGTTTTCCATTATCGTGAAACATCAAAACAGATATAAAAGCAAAATACTGCAGATGCTGGAAATCTGAAATAAAAATAAGAAATGCTGGAACCACTCAGCAGGTCTGGCAGCATCTGTGGAAAGAGAAGCAGAGTTAACGTTTCGGGTCAGTGACCCTTCTTCGGAACCCAAAACAGATATGGTGGTTTCGGCCAGAGTGGTCCCTTCCACACAATTGGTTAGGGATGGAAGGGGGCAATCTTGATCATACCGTGCTATGACTCCTTCACAGGGCTACCATTGCTGTTGGCCACTTACAATTATTTGGTTAGCAATAGTGATCACGCTACTTATAGCTGTGTTCATGGCAAGCTCCCAGAAGGTACCATCCTCTGCCACATGCTTGGCTTGCCTATCAGCAAGTGGGTTGCCCTGGATGTGGAGGGTTCCCTTTGAGTTGATCTTTACTTTCCACGCATTGCAACTACTGAGAGCCAACCAAAAATGCAGTATTAGGTTAACATGCACTAATGGCTTACCAACCGTAGAACAAAAAATGATCTTCCAAAACTCTCCCAATTCAGAAATAGGTCCCTTGGATTGGAAAATTGCCAATTTCATTCCACTTTTTAAGAAGGCCAAAAGAGATAAACTAGGAGTTTATAGGTCTACTAGTCTAATGTTTCTTGTGGGAATGTTACTAGAATCTGTTATTAGGAGAGAGTGACTGAGTACTTGGACAAAAATGAATTGATCTGAGAGCCAGGATGGATTTCTAAAGGGTAAGGTCAAGTTTAATGAATCTAGTTGAAATTTTTGAGGAGGTAACTGAAGTGGTAGATAAGGGAATGTTTATAAATGTAATTTATATGGACATTCAGAAGATAAGGTTTCACATAAGAGACTGTTAACAAAAATGGCAGTGCATGGAATTAGAGGCAACCAATTGACATGGTGGGGAATTGCTTAGGAGGGTGGAGATAGAGAGTAGGGATAATGGGTAAGTACTCCAAATGGCTTGAGATATCTAGTGGTGTCCCCAGGGATCTTTGCTAGGGCCTCATGTTTTCATTACATGTTTAAATGACATAGCTGAAGGAATAGAGAGCCGTATATCCAAGTTTGCTGATGACACCTAGTCAGGTGGAACAGTAAATAGTGTAGATGGTGCAGAAAGTTTCAAAGGGACAGTGATCGATTAAGTGAGTCAGTAAAGCTATGGAAGATGGAGTTCAATGTGGATAAATATGAGGTCATCCACTTTGAACCTAAGTCGGATAAATCAGGGTATTTTTGAAATGGTGAGTAGCTAGGAATTGTGGAACAATAGAGAAAATTAGTAGTCCAAGCAAAAAGCTAGTTGACAGGCACAAAAAATTAAATTGCCCATTGGAATTATGGCTTTATCTCAAGGGCACTGAGTTGGAAAATGTCAATGAGTAAGTTAGGGCTGCCAGGGTAGTTCGGTAATATTAGCCATTTAGGCTAGTCAAGGGTTATTAGGACCCTGAAAGTGAGCTGAAAATAAGTGCAAGACACAGGCAGGCAGATCTGGCTGTGCTAGGTGCAAGGCTGGCCCTTGCTTGGAATGTGGTAAACACATAAAGAAGGGTTGTTATCTCCTGAGAAGTAGGATGATAGATGATAAGTAACATTTGTGCCACACAAGTGTCAGGCAACGACCATCCCCAACAAGAGAGAATCTAACCATTTGTGTGCATCTATGTACGCTGGGTTAATTCTGTAAAGAGGTAATGGGAATGAAATTCAATTATGTCGTGCCACTTTTAACAGCACTATGAAGGTCTACCTGAGTTTCCTGGAGCAAGCTGCGTCACCAGCTGCTAACTGTGTAGCCCTTGCAGTGTTCTCCAAGGATATAGGCACATGCAGAGGCGTCTCCTGCAAGCAACGGAAAAAGTTGATTTGGTGCTATCTTGACATAGCACAACTGGCTGTTTTGACACCAGGATCCCTAATTTGGTCAACGGATGTGCTGGCAATTCCAGTATTGTTTAGTTAAAAAAGAAGCAAAAAGCAGCAAGATGAGCCCTACAGTAGAGTTATTTAATGGGCCAGGCACTATGATTGCAGGTAGTTAAATATTTGGAACTTGTTCCACTAGAAAGTATATGAAAGTACTCTCAAGTATTTTTGGAGTTGTTTCAGTGAGTTCCTGCATTTGCCAGAGAGTACGGCTTCATCCTAACAGGAATGGCAGAGGAGTAGGTGACCTGAGTGCACAAAGGCTGCAACAAGTATGGGGGCAGCAGTGGCAGTGCCTGTGGTTCTGAAGGATGACAGGGTGAGGTGGAATATATAGAGGTTAAGCATGAGTCCTAAGTGTTTGGGAGTGCTTCTGGGTGAGTGATGGGGTATGGTGCATTGAGTACCATAAGAATTTGAGTGGGTAGGAGATTTCATGCATAGCTGCATTCACTGATGTTGACCACTTGTGTGAGATCATTAGACTTCTTGTCGCACTGCTGACATGCTTTCAGGTCCTGACTCTGGGAGTTGACCTTCATGGCCACCAGCTCCCACTCCCTTGAGGCCTTTAGGCTCTCCTGGCTGCCCTGGAATCAGGGTATCTTTCCTCCTGCCCACCTGCACCACTAACGCCACCAGCATCACATCTGTATCTGTGGATCCCTCTGTTTGTTCTGGTGTTCAGTTTGCAAGAATTTGCATTGCAGCAACCTATTTGTGCAGCTTCTCTTTCAGAGGCAGCCTGCTTTTAATCATTCAGATGAGATGGATACGCATATTTTGCATGTTGCCAATCTCCATCTGAATGGGCGTGGACACATCGTGAATTGTGACCACCGCGCACAAAAATCAGGACAAATGAAATTCCAGCCCAAACACTTTTGTTGGAAAAAAGAAGTATTTGGTGTGTGACTACTTCAACACATTTGACATCTGAGGATCAAGGGAGTTCACAATAAATGAAGGATACTGAGAAGTGTACAGGAAAAGAGGGACCTTGGAATGCATGTCCGCAGATCCGTGAAGGTAGCGGGATAGCTAGATAAGGTGGTTAAGAAGGAAGATGGGATTAATTCCTTTGGGATAACTTCCTTTATTAGCTGTGGTACATAAGGGGCAGCACAGTGGCGCAGTGGTTAGCACTGCAGCCTCACAGCTCCAGGGACCCGGGTTCGATTCTGGGTACTGCCTGTGTGGAGTTTGCAAGTTCTCCCTGTGTCTGCGTGGGTTTTCTCCGGGTGCTCCGGTTTCCTCCCACAAGCCAAAAGACTTGCAGGTTGATAGGTAAATTGGCCATTATAAATTGTCACTAGTATAGGTAGGTGGTAGGGAAATATAGGGACAGGTGAGGATGTTTGGTAGGAATATGGGATTAGTGTAGGATTAGTATAAATGGGTGGTTGATGGTCGGCACAGACTCGGTGGGCCGAAGGGCCTGTTTCAGTGCTGTATCTCTAATCTAATCTAAAAAAAGAGTAGGGAGGTTTTGCTGGAACTGTACAAAACACTATTTAGGCCACAGCTAGAGTACTGGATACTGTAATATCCGGGTTACTATACTCTTTGTACTGAATAAACATAGTAGTCTGTGGGTTAAAGTAACTGGAGTTTATTTACAAACGTCTATTATCTATGGCTGCCACTATAATACTCTTCACATGAGGCTCTATAGAATTCATGACTTCACATCCTGTACTGATGCTTACAGTCTATTTACATATCTACCCAGCAACAAACGACGTCACATTATAGTACATCTCCTCCTAAGTCTCTGACTTCATTCATTTGGTTCAGTAATCCCATGGCATTTTCACGACCCTGCTGCAACGCGTTCTCCTTTTACTTGAAGATGTTTGGGGTTTAGAGTCTCTTAGTTCTTCCTCTTCACTTTCTTGCATTTGAGTGGAACTATTTAATGACTCCAGTTCTCTATCTTGGTTGTCCTCTGGGTTGTCTGCTGATTGTTGTATCACCGGTTCATCAATTCTCTCTGATGACTGATTCTCTTTCATTTCTTCCATTTGTTTCTTCTGTGCAACTGGTACCAATGGTCTTCCGTTCCTTCTCAACATCCCTTGGTCGGACCGGACAATGTATGATCTTGGTGATTCTTGGATATGGTGATTTCTCTATCACTTCTCTGTATATATTCTGGTCTTCTACCCAAACCGATTCTCCAGGTTGGATGTCTGACAGATTTCTCACTCTGTAGCATCTATCATAATTCTCAGCTTTAATTGACCGTTCTCTATCCTCTCTCTCCCTCACTTTTTCCAAGTCTTCTGCAAGAATTTGTGGCTTTAGTGCACTTGGGAGAATAGGTAGTTATGCCATCAACCTTCTTCCCATTAATAATTCACATAGGCTAACCCATTCTGAAGTGGTGTAGATCAACAGTTTAACAGTGCCAGTTGAAAATCTTTGTTTTTCTTCAATAACATCTTCACAGTTTGTACACCTTCCTTTGCTTCTCCATAAGCCTGAGAGTACTTCAGTGAACCTGTCACATGAACAAATCCATGTTTCAGTAAACTCTTTGAAACTTTTGTTCTTAAATTGTGGCCCATTATCAGATATCACAATATCTGGACTTCTGAGTGTAGCAAAGATTTCTCTCAAAGATTTGATCACAGTTTCTGAACTCTGGCTATATAGTAGCTTAACTTCAACCCATCTCGAGTAATAGTCAATGACGAGAAGGAACATCTTCCCTTTATGCTCAAAGAGATTCATTCCTAGACGCTCCAAGGGTCTCGTTGGAAGCGAAGATGACATAAGGGGCTTTCTCACTTCTTGTCTGGTAGTAGCACATGTGATGCATCTAGATACTACTTCTTCAATATCTTTTGATATCCTGGGCCACGATACTGAGTTTCTGGCTCTTGCTCTACATTTAGTGATTCCTAATGATCTTGGTGCAATTTCTCCAAGAAATCCAATTTTAAAGCTCTTGGGATGACGTCGTTGACTAGCAAATCATCCACAGTACTCAGATGACCTCTTGGCTTATGATATTTCCTTCAAACTGGGTTATGTGGCATACATGCTGGCCAACCATTTTGACAGTATTCTCTTATCTTTCTGCAAATTTCTGATTTCACTCAATTTTTTAGCTGTTGCCAGTAAATTCTCGGTTATTGTTAAAGCAAAGACTTCTACTTCCTCCAGAAATAAGACATCTCTTTCTTCAGGTCTTCCAATTGTCACACTCGAAAATGCATCTGCTGTTATCCGCTGTTTCACTGGAACATATTCAGTCGTCATATTAAACCTCATTAGTCTGAGTCGAAATCTTTGTAACCTCGGAGGTAACTATCGAATTCAACAATGTGACGAGTGGTTTGTGGTCAGTTTCTCTTTTAAACATGAGGCCCAATACGTAGTCAGAAAATTTTTTGCATGCCCACGTTGCTGCCAATGCTTCCTTCTCAATAACTGCATATCTCTGTTCGGTTTCGGTTTACGAACGAGAAGTGAAATGCACAGGTCTGTATCATCCATCCTTCTAGCTTTGAAACGAGATTGCACCTAATCCTGTTGTTGATGCATCTGCCGCTATTATGGTCGTTAGCTCTGGATCATAGTGTGCTAACACCTTTGACGAAGTGAACATCTCCTTGATTTTCTCAAAGGATTTTTTCGGGCTTTCTCCCCAATACCACATATTGCTGCTGCTCTTTAGCAGTTGTTGCAAGGGCTTGTTTATAGTAGCTAAATTTGGTAAGAATTTCCCTACCTAACTCATCATTTCCATGAATCTTTGTAGTTCTCTTATGTTCTTTGGCTCTGGGAAATCTTTTATTGCCTTCATCTTCTTTGGAACTGCCTTGATGTGGTTGTGGGTAAAATGTTGGAAAAGGTTATAAGAGATAGGATTTATAATCATCTTGAAAAGAATAAGTTCATTAGCGATAGTCAGCACGGTTTTGTGATGGGTAGGTCGTGCCTCACAAACCTTATTGAGTTTTTCGAGAAGGTGACCAAACAGGTGGATGAGGGTAAAGCAGTGGATGTGGTGCATATGGATTTCAGTAAGGCGTTTGATAAGGTTCCCCACGGTAGGCTATTGCAGAAAATACGGAAGTATGGGATTGAAGGTGGTTTAGTGCTTTGGATCAGAAATTGGCTAGCTGAAAGAAGACAGAGGGTGGTGGTTGATGGCAAATGTTCATCCTGGAGTTTAGTTACTAGTGGTGTACCGCAAGGATCTGTTTTGGGGGCAATGCTGTTTGTCATTTTTATAAATGACCTGGAAGAGGGTGTAGAAGGGTGGGTTAGTAAATTTGCGGATGACACGAAGGTCGGTGGAGTTGTGGATAGTGCCGAAGGATGTTGTAGGTTACAGAGGGACATAGATAGGCTGCAGAGCTGGGCTGAGAGATGGCAAATGGAGTTTAATGCGGAAAAGTGTGAGGTGATTCACTTTGGAAGGAGTAACAGGAATGCAGAGTACTGGGCTAATGGGAAGATTCTTGGTAGTGAAGATGAGCAGAGAGATCTTGGTGTCCAGGTACATAAATCCCTGAAAGTTGCCACCCAGGTTAATAGGGCTGTTAAGAAGGCATATGGTGTGTTAGCTTTTATTAGTAGGGGGATCGGTTTTCGGAGCCACGTGGTCATGCTGCAGCTGTACAAAACTCTGGTGCGGCCGCACCTGAAGTATTGCGTGCAGTTCTGGTCACCGCATTATAGGAAGGATGTGGAAGCTTTGGAAAGGGTGCAGAGGGGATTTACTAGGATGTTGCCTGGTATGGAGGGAAGGTCTTACGAGGAAAGGCTGAGGGACTTGAGGTTGTTTTCGTTAGAGAGTAGGAGGAGGGGAGGTGACTTAATAGAGACATATAAGATAATCAGAGGGTTAGATAGGGTGGATAGTGAGAGTCTTTTTCCTCGGATGGTGATGGCAAACACGAGGGGACATAGCTTTAAGTTGAGGGGTGATAGGTATAGGACAGATGTCAGAGGAAGTTTCTTTACTCAGAGAGTAGTAGGGGCGTGGAACGCCCTGCCTGCAACAGTAGTAGACTCGCCAACTTTAAGGGCATTTAAGTGGTCATTGGATAGACATATGGATGAAAATGGAATAGTTTAGGTCAGATGGTTTCACAGGTCAGCGCAACATCAAGGGCCGAAGGGCCTGTACTGCGCTGTAGTGTTCTATGTTCTATGTTCTATGATGTCTGACCCATCAATTATGTGATCAAGGAATTTCACTGTTGTCTGCGAAAATACACACCTCTCATTTAACGTGAAACTAGCTTCTTCTAGTCTTTGTAATACAGCTGTTACCCTTGTGTCATTTTCTTTCTGGTTTGCTCCGTGAATTCGGACAGATTATTCCCTCTTTCAGGATTCTTAACATCGTTCTCTGAAAGATCTCTGGTGCCGATGTTATTCCAAATGGTAACCTGTTGAAACAGAATCTCCCAAAGGTGTATTAAATGTTGTCAACAATTTGGACTCTGTCCACAGTAACTGCCAGAATCCACAGTTTGTATATCATTTCATAAATATGGAGCTTTTTCCCAGTTTTGCTAAACTTTCATCCACTGATGTCATTGGGTGGATCTCTCTCTCTACTGCTTTGTTAACTTCAGTGAAGTCTACATTGATTCTTATGGATCCGTTTGGTTTCTTTACTGGAACCATACCAGAACACCATCTAGGTGGTTTAGTTACTGCTGATAACACTCCTTGGGTCTCCGTTGCTTCTACTTTGTTAACCTTTCTAGGAGCGGGTATGGGACCTTTCTCAGTGTGAATAAACACACAGGTTCTGCCTTTTTTCTCAGACTTATGTGATACTCTGTCTTCAATTTTCCCAATCCTCTAAATAGCTTTGGGAATTCACCCCTAAAATCTCTTGATCGTTTTTTTGTCCCTTAATTTCTTCTCCCCTACATATCAGTTGTAGGTCAACTCATGCCTTCCTGCTCAGTAATGAACAATTGGGGAGCTCTTTATTCTTGTATTTTAAAGTCATTCTCAGTTCCCCTATAAGTTTCAGCTCTATGCCTCCAGGCCCTTTTGGTTCTTGTTTGTTGTTCAAAAGCTTCCCTTCTTTACCCATGGTTCCTTATCTGATAAAACAAAAACCGTTGCCCCTGTGTCTAATTGAAAGCTAGTTTCATTTCTTCTACCTTGGTATCTGCTATCCAGCAATTTCCATTTGCTCCTTGTATTTCTCCGAAGAAAGGAGTTTCAATCATTTGCTCATCTTGTACCTCATTTAATCATTTAACGATGCCTGAAGGGGTGGTACAGGCATGAACCCTCACAACATTTAAGAAGTATTTAGATGAGCACTTGAAATGCCATAGCATATAAGGCTATGGTCCAAGTGCTGGAAAATGGGATTAGAAGAGATCGGTGCTTGATGGCCGGCATGGACACGATGGGCCGAAGGGCCTGTTTCTATGCTGTATTACTCTATGACTCTATTTCTTGTTTAAACAAAAGTCCCTTTGCTGGTCTGCAGCATTTGCCTCTTGCTGAGACACATACTTTGGAAATGGCCTCTTCTTTTACATTGGAAACATTCCACCTCCCTGACTGGGCAACTTTCCCACCAGTGCCTTTCTCAACCAAACCTAGTACAATTCAGAAATAAAAACAAGAAATGCTGGAATCATTCAGCAGGTCTGGCAGCATCTGTGGAAAGAGAAGCAGAGTTAACGTTTTGGGTCAGTGACCCTTCATCGGAACTGACAAATATTAGAAAAGTCACAGGTTATAAGCAAGTGAGGTGGGGGTGGGGCAAGAGATAACAAAGGAGGTCTAGATTGGACCAGGCCACATAGCTGACCAAAAGGTCACGGAGCAAAGGCAAACAATATGTTAATGGTGTGTTGAAAGACAAAGCATTAGTACAGATTAGGTGTAAATACAATTCAGTACTGACACCTCTGGATGCCTTTCCCGCCTTTCGGGCTTTTTGGCGTCATTCTGTTCTGTTTTTCACAAACTCCACTGAGTCTAATAACTGAGATCAGACTCTCCCCGTCCCCTCGGACCACGGGTCTGTTGTATTTTCTAACCTCCCACCGTCTGCTAAGCTGAATGGCTTTTTGTAAACTCAAGTCTTCCCTCGACTGTAGTTGATTTGACAGTAGATCGTCAATAACCTCGACTATGATTCTATCTCGTATCAATTCATCCCGCAAGCTTCCATGCTTGCAATTTTCAGTGATCTTGTATAGGTCATTAATAAATGTTTCACACTTTCCTCTTTTCTCCAGGTGTGCTTGTTAAACTTTGCCTTTTTTTGCACATATGAACAAATGAACCAGGAGCAGGAGTAGGCCACATGGTCCCTCGGGCCTGCTCTGCCATTCAATAAGATCATGGCGAATCAGATTGTAACCTCGACTCCACATTCCCGCCTCCCACTGATAACCTTTCACCCCCTGGCTTATCAAGAATCTATCTATCTCTGCCTTAAAAATATTTAAAGACTGCTTTCACTGCCTTTTGAGAAAGAGGGTTCCAAAGACTCACGACCCTTTGAGAGAAAACAATTCTCCTCATCTCTGTCTTAAATTTGCAACCCCTTATTTTTAAATAGTGACCCCTAGTTCTAGATTCTTCCACAAGGGGAAACATCTTTTTCACAGCCACCCTGTCAAGACACCTCAGGAACTTATATGTTTCAATCAAGTCACCTCTAACTCTTCTAAAGTCCAGTGGATACAAACCTAGCCTGACCAATCTTTCCTCATAAGAGAACCCACCCATTCCAGGTATTAGTCTTGTAAATCTCCTCTGAATTGCTTCCAATGCAGTTACATCCTTCCTTAAATAAGACCACCAATACTATACACAATACTCCAGATGTGGCCTCAGCAATGCCCTGTATAACTGAAGCATAACCTCCCTACTTTTGTATTAAATTCTCCTCGCAATAAATGATAACATTCTATTAACTTTCCTAATTACTTGCTGAACCTGCATACTAACCTTTGGCGAATCATGCAATGATAACGTTGTTCCTGATCTTGAAATATCCTTCTGCAGCTTTCATGACTTCAGCATAAGTAGTTTGCATCTCATTGATTCCTTGGGTTATGAGAATGTCATCTGCACACCCCCCCCATGGTGTATAACAAAGTACTGACCTGTTCTTTGACGCCTGTGCTAAACCCAACACAGAACGGTACCTCTTGAACCTCCGGATGCATTACATCCACACCCCTCGGCTTGGTTCCGACCTGCTACCCACTCAAAGGCCACTGGCAGGGGAATGATTTTTCCATTTTCTTCTGTTTTTCTATGTTTTTTCAATGTTATCATTTTTTCTCTTCTACGGTGACTTTTCCGCTGCCACCATGCAATATCCATGTTATTATACACTTAGTGCTGAATAAAGATATTAGTCTGTGGGTTAAGATAACTGGAGTTTATTTAAAAATATCTATCATCTATGGCTGCCACTGCAAGACTCCTCACGCGAGGCTCTGTACAATCTGTGACATCAAATCCTGTAATGATGTTTACAATCTATTTACATATCTACCCAGCCATGACCTACATTACATTATACTACAGATAGAGTTTTGGTCATCACATTACAGGAAGGATCTGATCATAGTAGACAGGGTATAAAGGAGATTTACGAGGATGCTGCCAGGAACTGAGAATTTTAGGCATGCAGAAAATCAGATAGGCTGGAGTCACTTTCTTTGGAACAGAGGAGGCTGAAGGGAGATTTAACTGAGGTGTCCAAGTGTGGATAGGGAGGACCTATTTCCTCAGCAGAGAGGTCAATAACCAGGGGCATAAATTTAAACTAATTGGAAGAAGGATTAGAGAAGAGGTGTAAAACGTAACCTTCTACCCCCTGACAGGTTACTCTACTGTTCAAATATACTTACGAAAAATAATGAGACAGCACTCTAAGTCCAAATTAAACACTAATGTATTCACTAGATTTGGTAGGAATACCAGTTAACAATACACTACACCCGTTAGCAACACCTATTAGCAAAACAATACACCCGTTAGTCACAAATACATTACGAGGAGATATACGTAAGATCACCCAGTGAGCCGTCACCTCCCGTTGATTGTACTCTGCAGCAACTGTCCAGGTTGCTTGGCTTAAGCACTGAATCATTCTTTGAAATTATTTTTATACCTTTCTTTCCAAAGTGGGCAGGATCATACTGTCCTATCAAAATCCACCTTAAGCTACAATTGTTCAATAAAGCATCTAATTCTTTGCTCAAACTACAATATTCAAAGCTGCCTTGATGATAAACATATGTTTACATTGCTTTCAGTAATTTCACCATCTCTGGTGGGTTTTACAGATACCTTCAATATCCTTATCAGTAAATAGAATAGCAGTTTCCTTTCCTGGTCACACACATATTTTTAAAACCACAGCACAATTAAACAATCAAAGTCCCTTAAATTACTGATTACTTATAAGCTGCTGCTTGGAGAATGAAAGACAGAGCTTATCTGATAAAGCGTATAAAAACATGGCTTTTTGTGGAGTTAGTTTATTTGTAATTGAAAAGAAGGCAAACTCTCATGTCATCAATCAGCATCAGTTTATGTCACTCTCTCGTAGCTTTTCAAAACACTTTGGAACACTTAAGCCAGCTAAATTAGCATTTTTAAAACCATGTTCAGTATCTTATCTTCACGTTTTCAGACACCATGACACCTTATCTTTGCACACATGAATTTTCTCCAAAGTTCTAACTCAGCATCAAAGAGAACCATAGATTTGAAGTCTGTCTGCTTATTGGTTTTGACTCGATTCCATAGCATTAAAGTATTTTTTCACTGGTGTCTCTGTTTATCTGTAATGAAAACAGCTTGCAGCTGTTAACAGGTTACTTTAGCTCAAAGTCCTTTTTGCCTTTGCATTTCATGCTGTCAGGTTTGGCCAGTTTTCTGTACCCTTGCATACAGCATAGCTTCCTGTATGTCATTTAAACTATTGATGCTCTTGGGTTGGATAGCCTCGCAAGTCTCAACCACAAATTTTGATTAAAGATAATATTACCGCCTCTTACAAAGATGAGGAGAACTTTTTCACCCAGAGGGTGGTGGAAGTCTGGAACTCGCTGCCTAAAAGGATGGTGGAGGTAGCAACCCTCAACACATTAAAAAAAAGTACTTGGATATGCAACTTGAGGTGCTGTAACATACATGGCTACAGACAAAGAACTGGAGAGTGGGATTCGGCTGGAGAGCTCTTTCTTGGCTTGAATGGACACAATGAGCTGAATGGCCTCCTTCTGTGCTGTAAATTTTCTATCTTTCTATGTATTAGAGACATCAGGCTGGAATATAGGGGGTTGAAGCTATGTTACAGTTTTATAAAGCTCGGGTTAGATCCAATTTGGAGTATTGCATTCAGTTCTGGGCACCGTACCTCATGAAAGATATATTGGCCTTGGAGGTGATGTACCACAGATTTGCCAGAATAATTAGAGTTAAATTATGAGGAAAGGTTGAATAGACTAGGCTTGTATTTCATTGAATATAGAAGATTATGAGGGATTTAAAATAATTTAAGGAGTTGCTAGGGGAGTTAGAGACTACTTCCTTTGGTTGGAGAGTCCAGGACAAAGGGGCATTACCTTAAAATTATACATAGACCAGTTGGGAGTGATTACTGGAAGCACTTCTTCACACAAAAGATAATGAGACTCCTGCTCCTGTATAGGTGCTATCAAACCAGTGTATATTGAGCTGAGTGGCGTGTTAGTTCAAAGGAGAGGACCCTTTATGAAGGGCAAACAGCGACTCCTGTATGAAAGAAAAGTAGAAAATGCTGGAACTGCTCAGCCAGTCAGGCAGCATCTGTTGATAGAGAAACAGAGTTAATGGTGTTCTGATGGTCATCAACCTGAAACATTAACTCTGTTTCTCTCTCCACAGATGGTACCTGACCTATTGAGTATTTCTAGCATTTTCTGTTTTTAATTCAGATTTCCAGATCTGCATTATTTTGTTAATGAATCCTGTATGACTTTGGCTGTTAGTATGATCTGAGGATCTCTCAATGTACACATTCAGAGATCCAGCTATTTCTTTGGACTGAACTACTGGGATGTTGAATTAGAATATAAACAGTAGACGTGTGTGTGTGTGTGTGTATGTGTGTGTGTGTGTGTCTGCTAAATACCATAGCTGTGCTGGCAGCAAGATCGTGCTTTTGCAGGTGATGTCCAAATCTTCGCCTTGCAACTACAATGTCCAGTGGCTGACTATTATCAGCAATACCAGTGTATCACCTGGTCACATTAACAAGTTCAACAGGGTGTGTGTTACATGGAGGACCACCTTGTGAAGACCAGTGATAAAGGTGAATTAGTTTATTGCACAGAAAGTGGCAAATAAGTAGTGCTCATATGCATTGTATGCTTTTTCTGTGCCTATGAGAAAACATGAAGCAGAAGCTATTGGTGCAGGAGTTGCCAAGCTGTGTTCTGTGGTCACAATCTTGAGGTGGAAAGGTTTTGAGGGTTCAGGGAAAGCCAAGCAGGCAGCTTGCATAACCCCACACCTGGCTGTTGCACAGCTTTGGTGCATTCTTGCATCCAGTTATCCTTCAACTTATCATCGACAACCTGTACTTTAAGAGATCATACAGTGTGTTGGTAAAATTTGCAAATGTGGGATAAATGATTTTTGGTAGCTGACAAGCATCAAACGGGATCTCAAAGCAGTCTGTGATGTTGGCAGAGGAAGCCCCTGGATGATGTCCTCAGTATGCTGATCAGGCTTCATCCCTCTGATGATGGAGACAAGCTGAGGAAATTAGCATTTGGCTGTCGAAGCTGTCCTTTATTTGTATTAACTTTCAAACTTCCTTTCTGCAGCAGCTGCAGTATTTCCAGTAACAGTTCTTTATTCTCGTAAACTATTTCTGCGGCTAGCAATCAATGATCCACATATTGCAGCAAACACCTTGGTCTAGAGAGACTCTTCACTACCTGTGCATTCGTTTATGGAATATGGTGGGTGAGTTGTGGAACCCTTGGAGTCAGAGTTTCCACATGTATTCTTGATGACTGAATGGGAAAGCAAATTATGCTGGTCCTCCCAGGCCACTGGGATACTTCGTTCATTTTCAATTAGTATGTGTGCATCTACTGTAGGAAGTTACCCTACTCATGTCTTTTCCATTTATCTTTATCCCTTGCTGTTCTCACCCATGTGGATCCTAGGTTTGGTATTATGTCATCTCTTCATCTTCTCGGTCTCCTCCTTCTTTTTCCTGTTCTTGGCTGCCACTTCATTAGCCTTTTTGTCCACTGATTATCATTTTTTTCGAGCAACGCGCACAGCCCATCTCCATTTGGCTTCTTCTATCTTCTGAATGATGTCTTTAACTTCGGTTTTCTGGCATCTTTCATTACATCTGGTTTTATCACAAATTTATATGTGTAACATTTGTCTTTCCATTGCTGCACACAGTTCTGTTCTCTATATTTTTCGGTTGTCTGTGATTCTGTCCCATACGTCATGGTCGGTAGCACACACTGTGTGGTTACTATATTACCTATTTGATATGTCCAGGGTGGAGAATCACTTAGCTTGCAGTGGGATTTGTGACAACAGGTTCGACGCACAATCGATGAGCAGCCCAAGGTTAACGAATTCAGCGATTGTTAGGAGCTGCTCAGATGCTACGAATCTGTCTGCTTTGACAACAGGGCAAGTTGCTGAATTTGCGGTAAGTGTTCCTTTCCGGATCACTTCTTGTAGCAATGCTTTGACGGTGGCACAGACAAATGGTCTGTTTTCTTTTGGGATGAATACTATTTTGGCGGGGCAGGGTGAAGTGTTTGTGGCCCATTAATCTACATCACCATGGCTAACTACTCGCAATCGTGTTCGTGCATAGCAAATACCCTTTGTCACTGATGAATGATATCCTGTGCATCCCTATGCTTGTGGACAGGAGGCTCATACGTCTCAGACCATTTAATAGCACATACCGAATGAGCATTTGACAGTTCCACTCATTGCCCTGACACACCTGAGGGTATCATGCTGTTGGCATAATTTTGGTTGCATGGTATTTTTGGCGCTACAAGTGCCACTTCAGGTTCAAAGTGGCGCCCGTGGTGTTGCAATGTCATTTAGCATGTAATGCTGATATGATGCCAGCAGTGCCATTTAAGGCCTGAACGATCCAGCTAATGCCTTCTCTTAACCTTGCACACCTAAACATGCGTTCAGCAAGCAGCATGAAAGACGCACATTCAAGAATATTTGAAGGGATCATCAACTACTTTCAGGTTAGATGCTGACTGATTTCTACTGGCTGTTGCTGACTTTGTTGAAGTGCTTAGTGGTTTGTACTGCTATTTAAAATTGCTGAAGTCTACAGAGACTGATGTGGCATGTGCTGAAGGCCTTGGTTCTGACTTCAAGGATTCTGCTCAGAATAGTTTCTCCCAGACATGGGTGCAGGAGTTTGTATCCCTCATGACAGAGAGAATGAGCAAAAGTAACATAGAGATGTACAAGTTGCCCAAAGGAGGAGGAGGAGGGAGAGAAGGGCTCTCAGCAGGAAGCAGTATCCAACCAGTCTTCAGTAAAGAGGTGCTCAATGACATCTGCCACCTTTCGCAACCAGGGCTGTAGCCTCAGAGCAGGGCAAGGACAGCATTGCCAGTTGCTGTGCAGGAGACCATGGCCATGAACTTTTATGTGTAGGGCACATTCCTGGATGAGACAGACAATATTTGCACCATCTCCCAGTTTGTCATCCACGGTTGCGTAAGGGAGGTCACTGTTTGCAAAGGGAGCTCAATAGCTTTCCTGTCTCTTGCCAGAGAGAAGCAGGCAGAGTAAACATATAACTTCACCAGGATTTCAGGTATCCCCATACTGCAGTGTGACATTGAGTGTGTACATGTTGCTTTCCGGACGCCGTGTAAAAATTCTGAGATGTACTGCAACTGGAGGGGATTCCACTCCCTGAATATCCAGCTGGTGTGTGACCATACTCAGCACATCCTGCAGGTTCATCCCAGTATCCTGGTAGTTGTGGTTTTTCCTAGCTGATATTGTAACTCTGTTAACTTTATCTTGCAACATATCACATCTGATTTCCTATTCTGGTTTCTTCTCCAGTCTAGCAGAATTGATATTCCTTTTATGTCAGTTGTCCTTTCTGTTTTTTCTTTCTATTCTTCTGATCTTGCTGCACAGAAATGTGTGTCACATATCAACAGACACCTGGCTGCTTTAACTTTTAGTTTCACATCTGTTCCTTCTTTATCTACATATTTTCTTGCTGACCTACACAGATGTCCCCCAGCCCTCTGTCATTAAGGGAACTAAACCCTCTTTCCCTGCTTTTAAAGTCTATGGTAGCCTTTATGGTCATTTTAATGGAGGACTTTACACTCTCAAATTAATCGTCCGGCTTTCCTGAGATCTGCACTTTACATGTATTATTTTTATCACCTCTAAACTACTACCTCAATCTCCTCCTGGCTGGCTCACCAATTAGTAAAACATTCAGCGGGAGATGATTGTGGGAATTAAAGAGTTTTATTTGATATAAGACTGAGCACAGTTAACAAGTCAGATTGGTAAAAAACTTAACAGCTAAGGCAATAGATATAAACAAAGCAATATGACTCATTCCTGTTAGTAGTAGTGTTAACCTCTTGTTGTTCCTTGGCTGCCTCAAGCTCGTATCTTTCAAGTTTTCTTTCGAGCTTTTACGTATTGTACTTATAATAGTCTTAGTAACGTCTTGCTTAACGTGATTATCAACACATTCTGGTTAAATTACCTTGTAAATTATTTCATTCTCTTCAGTGTGTCTGCATGACATTATTTAGTCTTTGTCCATTTTTATTTTCACAGTTTATACATTAATATTTCAACGTTTCTGATATCCCCGCTATTATTTTCTTGTATTTAGTTGGTCTTTTGACTATCTGGCTTGGTGCCTCGAATATAACATGTCTGTCATTGCATATTATCAGCATACTTTATTCACAGGTTCTACTTTTCTCCTGAATATGATCTCTTAGAACCTGCTTATATTAAAGATTCTTAATTTAAATCTGTATGTGTCTTTAATATTGACAAATATTTAATTTTTCTTTAGAATTCTTAAGGTCTTCCCCACCATGGCCTACCTGTGTCTACTTTGCTTTTCTCTGCTGTACCTGACCTGGGAGTGTTTAATTGGACAGTGTAGAGGGAGCTTCACTTTGTGTTTACCCATGCTGTACCTGACCTGGGAGCATTTGATGGGACTGTATAGAGTGAGTTTTAATCATTATTGTCCGTGATGCCCCCTCCAATTATTGTCTGGTGGTCCCATCTCTTGATCCCTCTGATGATCTCTACACATTGCCTTTGGTGCCTCTTCCTATTACAGGCAATAGGCTGGTTTCAGAACACAGTGGAGGCTGTGATCAGAAAATTGCTGTTCTGTTGAAGCACAAAAAGCCATGCTGTCAACCAAATGGGTTCCTGTGCACTTGAGCAGCTAGGGCTAGCTTAGCAATTTCAGACTATCAATTGACACTAGTGTGTCAGCCAGTGAGTTGGAAGCGGTGTAGGACTGACAGCAAACAACATATTTTAGAGGAAACTAAGTCCGATTACTCAGGAAACAGCAAAGCAAACAAAGTCTATTTACAGAGTCTATTTTAAAATATGTACTGCAGCAAACAGAACTTAAGAGCAAAACTGCAGCAACATCTTCAGATAAATGCAAGGTGATTCCTCCTACGAAATGCAGTGAGTCGAGGATAATTGCATCATACAAATTATGTGTGTAAAATCAATCCCAGTCATTTACTGTAGGTGTCATTGACAGGGAAATTACCCAATCATCTCAATTCTGGCTAGGAATAGTGGTATCAATCTGTATGCAACCCACAAGAAATGGCTGTAAAAACATCATAATCAGCTACTAGTAAAGAGGGAATCATGTGTACAGATGGCCAGTTAGTGATGTGTAGAATCCACACTGATTTTTTTTTTCAAGATCACAGATTATCTGGGGTGGAAAATTAGAAGGATGCCCTATACCTGCAAGGAGCAAGGAGACCACAGAGGCAGCTAACACACTGTTTGTGGGACAAAACCGCCAGCAATGTCACAGTCACGAGCCCTGGTCGCAGGATATGATTCCAGTACCGCAAGAAATTTAATGACTTGACACAAGCGGTTAAGGTAAGATCCCATCTCACAATTACACTCTCAATAATTGCACCACACCCACCAGCATCAAAACCTCAACACACTTCATCCACCATCTAACTATACACTGACATTAACAGACCCCACACGATAGGCAGTACTCACACCTCAGGTGTATCTCACAGTTCTTTGACCATTCAGGGCATCACACACATACAAACACACCTGTTAATACACTCATTCGCAATCACCACTCTTTCTCTTCCAGGATTGATGGTGGTGGGGGGTGGGGGGGATGAAGCACGCCTGCATTACATCATTTCCTTTGAGGAGGCAGCACTGGCCATGATTGGGAGGGGATTAGGAAACACTATGGCCAGAGGCAGTGTCAGAGGCATATGACCTAGAGGAATGTGATCATTCCAGCTTCCTTACAGATGCACAACTATTCCACATCCCTAATCCCCCAAAGCTGTCCTCACTCACAAGCTCTATATGGTCTCATCATACATACATACTCCTGTAGTGGCCACACACACGACACCCAAACACTTCCAGCTTTATCATTGTAGGCTCCCTGAAGCAAACTCGATCTTGCCCCCCAGAGGAACTAGAAGATGAGCCACAACAATCATGGTAATCCTCCCTCCACCCCCCGCCACCTCGATTCTGGCCCCCCAGAGGAAGATGAAGAGGAGGAGGGAGAGGAGAGTGATAATAAATGCACCACATCAATGGCTACCACTGTCACAGCCACCTGCATAACTTAAAGGCTAGCTTAGAAACGGGATTCTCATAGTGGGACGCACCGGGGACTAGGGGGTAGCAGCCATGCAGGGTTAAATGGACACCACAGATGCCACTTTTTTGTGGGGCAAAGTCACCTCTGCATTCTGCTATCGAGGAATCAGATGAGAACTTTGCAAGGCCAAGCTTCAGATGAAGGCTGATGAGTGCGACAAAACAAATGGTTGGTGCATTGGAGAGTCTGTCTGAAAGCTCACAGGTCATGGCTGGGGGCAATGAAGGAGTTCGCCTCCACCATGGCCATGGCTTGAAGCAGAGCCTGGAATCCATTATCTCCAGCATGGAGAGGTTATTCAATTCCAGCCAGCAACCTGTGGAACCTGACATCATGCAGAATCTGATGACTGAGTTTGTAGCTTCTAATGCAGTTATTGCAGCATGTATGGATTGACAACAAACAGCTTCCATTGCAGCACTTGCATCTGCCATAGAATGGCAAAGTGCAGCAATGGAAGCTAAGGCAGTTGGCATGGTGACTTTGGGCTCCTCAGTTGAAAGAGGCTCGCAGAGTGTCTCCGATGACTGGGCGGGCTGAACAAAGGCCCCGAGAATCATGGGCCAGCTTCTCTCCAGATGCCACCACTGCAACACTGCTTTTAAAGTTGCCTGTTAGCCAGATGGCCCAGACTGCTGAATCCCATGCTGAGATGGTGCAGTCTGAGGTGGGGCCATCACAGCCCATAACCTCTCGAGCATGTTTCAGGAGATCTGAACTGTCCTCTTCAGAATCTCAGCAGTCATCCACCTCACCTGCTACTTCCAATGCTTGTTGCACTTCATAGAAGCATAGCTTAGACAAGAGCACTTGCAAATAACCACTCAGGATAAGCACATGTGTGAATAGTTTAATTTTTGTTAGTTGTGTAATGTTTGCATTGTTTAATAGTGCTGCTGATAAAGTTTGCTGATAAAATTGGGTTGTGGTGGAATAGGTGGTCTTTTTTATTGTGATCTTCATGGGGATAGGGTTGAAAGAATTGTATGCAGATAATGGACTTCCTGAGATGATGGACTTCCTGATGGGTCCTCAGTCGTAGAAGATAAATCAAGTGGCAACAGTGTTCTACAGTTTAATGGTGGAAGATGTCATTCAAGTGCACTCTTCAATTACGTAACGATGAGTGTTCATCCCTCTTGTGGATTGACCATCTGGAAAACACTGATGTTCTCCCTCATCCACCTCCTGCTCTTCCGCCTCTTCTTCCTCTTGCTTCTCGTCCTCCACTTCTTCCTCTTTCTCCCCCTGCTCTGGCTCCTGTTCTTGATCCTCAGCCACAATTGCTGACACATATGAATATACTAAAAATCAAATTTGGAGAAGGAGTAGGCCATTTGGCTCCTCGAGCCTGTCATGGCTGATCTGAATGTGGCCTCAACTCCACTTACCTGTCTGCCCCCATAACACTTGACTCCGTTGTCTGTCAAGAATCTATCTATCTCAGCCTTGAATATATTCGGTGACAGTCTCTACTGCTTTCTGAGGAAGCAAATTCCACAGACTGATGACCCTCTGAGAGAAAAAAAATTCTCCTCATCTCCGTCTTAAATGTGGGACCCCTTATTTTTAAGCTCTGTCCCATAGTTCTAGTTTCACCCCTAAGTGGAAACATCCTTTTAGCATCCACCCCATCAAGTCCCCTCAGGATCTTATATGTTTCAATAAGATCACCTCTCATACTTCTAAACTCCAATGGGTATCGGCCCAACATGTTCAACCTTTCCTCATAAGATAACCCCTTCATCCCAGGAATCATTCGAGTGAACTGATAACAGCTGGTCTCTCATGATCGTCAGATTGTAGAGCATGCAGCAAATCACCACAAATATGGAGCCTTCTCGGCTGAGCACTGCAGGACCAAGGTCAAGGCATGTAACCCTCTGTGTCAAGACCCCAATGGTCTGCTCAATGATATTTCTGGTGACAGAGTGTCTCTCAGTGTCTGAGCGCTCAGCTGGTGTCTGGGGGTTTCTGAGTCATGAGACATGACATAATAGGATATCCCTTGCTACCTAGTAAGCAGCCATGCACATTGCATTAGGGCTCAATGATCTGTGGGACGGATGACTATCTCATAAATCCTTTGTGGCAGCCTCCTGGATAGCAGACCTGGCGTAAGGCACTGCTGGTTGTCACAGACAAGCTGTACATTGAGGGAATGGAATCCCTTCCTGAACACTTCAAGTTTAAATGGCGGGATCACATGGCCACATGGCTCCCTGCACTGTATGGAATTCCTCAACCCTGTTGAATCCTAGAGCTCTCTGCCTCCAGTCTTCTCCGGCAACAAGGAATGTTATATAGTCATTTCTCAGAGTATACCAAGCCACACAGACCTCCTTCATGGAGAAGTGCACTGAGGACTATGAGATGCGACTTACATCACCTGTAACAGCCTCGGAGATTCCAGTAGCATAAAAGTTGAGTGCTACTGTGACCGTGATTGCCACAGGCAATGCAGTCCTGGATGTCCTGTGACTTCTGAAGCTTCCTTCCAGAGGGGCACAGATCTCTGTGATGACATAGAAACACAGAAAATAGGAGCAGGAGTTAGCCATTTATCCCCTCGAGCCTGCTCCGCCATTCATTATGATCATGGCTGATCATCCAAATCAGCAGCCTGTTCCTACTTTCTCCCCAATGCCTTGTAAATCTACTAAACACAATAGAAACATAGAAAATAGGAGCAGGAGTAGGCCATTCGGCCCTTCAAGCTTGCTCCGCCATTCATCATGGCTCATCATCCAATGCAGTAGACTGCTCCCACTTCCCCCCCATACCCTTTGATCCCTTTAGACCCAAGAGCTATATCGAACTCCTTCTTGAATACAATGTTTTGGCCTCAACTGCTTTCTGTGATAACGAATTCCACAGGCTCACCACTCACTGGGTGAAGAAATTTCTCCTCATCTCAGTCCTGAAAGTTTACCCATATCCTTAGACTATGACCCCTGGTTCTGGATTCCCCCACCATCGGGAACATCCTTCCGGCATCTACCCTGTCAAGTCCTGTTAGAATTTTATAAGTTTCTATGAGATCCCTCCTCACTTTTCTGAACTTCAGCAAATATAATCCTAACCGACTCAATCTCTCCTCATACGTTTCCCGCCATCCCAGGAATCAGTCCTTCGCTGCACTCCCTCTATAGCAAGAACATCCTTCCTCAGATAAGGAGACCAAAACTGCACACAATGTTCCAGGTGTGGCCTCACCATGGCCCTGTATAGTTGCAGCAAGACATCCCTGCTCCTGTACTCGAATCCTCTCGCTATGAAGGCCAACATTCCATTGCCTTTTTTACCGCCTCTTGCACCTGCATGCTTACCTTCAGTGACTGGTGTATGAGAAAACCCAGGTCTCATTGCATATTCCACTCTCTCAGTTTATAGCCATTCAGATAATAATCTGCCTTCCTGTTTTTGCTACCAAAGTGGTAGCTACCTCACATTTATCCACATGGTACTGCATCTGCCATGCATTAGCCCACTCACTCAACTTGTCCAGATCACCCTGAAGCCTCTCTGCATCCTCCTCACAACTCAACCTCCCACCCAGGTTTGTGTCATCTGCAAATTTGGAGATATTACAATTAGTTCCCTCAATTAAATCATTAATGTATATTGTGAATAGCTGGGGTCATAGCACTGATCCCTGCAGTATTCCACTAGTTATTTATTTTTATTTCATTTTTATTTTTATTTAGAAATACAGCACTGAAACAGGCCCTTCGGCCCACCGAGTCTATGCCGACCATCAACCACCCATTTATACTAATCCAACATTTATCCCATATTCCTCCCATATCCCCACCTTCCTTCAATTCCCCTACCACCTACCTATACTCTTCTTTGGCCTCCTTGTCTCGAGAGACAACGGGTAAGCGCCTGGAGGTGGTCAGTGGTTTGTGAAGCAGCGCCTGGAGTGGCTATAAAGGCCAATTCTAGAGTGACAGACTCTTCCACAGGTGCTGCAGATAAAATTGGTTCTTGGGGCTGTTACACAGTTGGCTGTCACCTTGCGCTTCTGTCTTTTTTCCTGCCAACTGCTAAGTCTTTTTGACTTGCCACGCTTTAGCCCCGCCTTTATGGTTGCCCACCAGCTCTGGCGATCGCTGGCAACTGACTCCCACGACTTGTGATCAATGTCACAGGACTTCATGTCTCGTTTGCAGACGTCTTTAAAGCGAAGACAAGGACGGCCGGTGGGTCTGATACCAGTGACGAGCTAGCTGTACAATGTGTCCTTGGGGATCCTGCCATCTTCCATGCAGCTCACATGGCCAAGCCATCTCAAGCGCCGCTGGCTCAGTAGGGTGTATAAGCTGGGGATGTTGGCCGCTTCGAGGACTTCTGTGTTGGAGATACGGTCTTGCCACCTGATGCCAAGGATTCTCCAGAGGCAGCGAAGATGGAATGAATTGAGACGTCGCTCTTGGCTGACATATGTTGTCCAGGCCTCGCTGCCGTAGAGCAAGGTACTGAGGACACAGGCTTGATACACTTGGACTTTTGTGTTCTGTGTCAGTGCGCCATTTTCCCACACTCTCTTGGCCAGTCTGGACATAGCAGAGGAAGCCTTCCCCATGCGCTTGTTGAATTCTGCATCGAGAGACAGGTTACTGGTGATAGTTGAGCCGAGGTAGGTGAACTCTTGAACCACTTCCAGAGTGTGGTCGCCGATATTTATGGTGGAGCATTTCTGATGTCCTGTCCCATGATGTTCGTTTTCTTGAGGCTGATGGTTAGGCCAAATTCGGTGCAGGCAGCCGCAAACCTGTCGATGAGACTCTGCAGACACTCTTCAGTGTGAGATGTTAAAGCAGCATCGTCAGCAAAGAGGAGTTCCCTGATGAGGACTTTCCGAACTTTGGTCTTCGCTCTTAGACAGGCAAGGTTGAAAAACCTGCCACCTGACCTTGTGTGGAGCAAAATTCCTTCTTCTGAAGACTTGAACGCATGTGAGAGCAGCAGGGAGAAGAAGATCCCAAACAGTTTAGATGCGAGAACACAGCCCTGTTTCACGCCACTCAGGATATGAAAGGGGTCTGATGAGCCGCCGCTATGCTGAATTGTGCCTTTCATATTGTCATGGACTGAGGTGATGATACTTAGTAGCTTTGATGGGCATCCAATCTTTTCTAGTAGTCTGAAGAGACATCGTCTGCTGACGAGGTCAAAGGCTTTGGTGAGATCAATGAAAGCAACGTAGAGGGGCATCTGTTGTTCACGGCATTTCTCCTGTAGCTGGCGAAGGGAGAACAGCATGTCAGTGGTGGATCTCTCTGCTCGAAAGCCACACTGGGCCTCAGGGTAGACCCGCTCAGCCAGCTTCTGAAGCCAGTTTAAAGTGACTCGAGCGAAGACTTTCCCCACTATGCTGAGCAGTGAGATTCCACGGTAATTGTTGCTGTCACCGCGGTCACCCTTGTTCTTATAGAGGGTGATGATATTGGCATCATGCATGTCCTGTGGTACTGCTCCCTCGTCTCAGCACAGGCAAAGCAGTTCTTCCAGTGCTGAAAGTATAGTAGGCTGTGCCAAGCCTGCCTATACTAGGGACAATTTATAATGGCCAATTTACCTATCAACCTGCAAGTCTTTGGCTGTGGGAGGAAACCAGAGCACCTGGCGAAAACCCACGCAGTCACAGGGAAAACTTGCAAACTCCGCACAGTCAGTACCCAGAATTGAACCCGGGTCGCTGGAGCTGTGAGGCTGCGGTGCTAACTTCTGAAAGTCCAAATAAGCCACATCCACTTGCTCCCCCTCATCAACTCTACTAGTTACATCCTCGAAGAATTCTAGAATTATTAAAGCACAGCCTCCTCAAGTACTGATCTTGGGTCATGTGAGTTTAGGAGTAGTACTCTCTGAAGATCCTGGGTGCATGGAGCCTCCTGCTGAGAGCCCTCCTGATCCTCTTGTCTCTCCTATTCCTTTCTCCTACAGTAGCTGGTGCTGCTCTGCCTGATCTCACCTCTTTCTCCCGAGCAAGATGCTCATGATCAACCACTCTCTTTCTCCAGATGGCTCCTCTAAAGTAGCCAATAATGAAGAGTAACAAGGCACTGACTCATTTTAGATGAAGTCCTGAGAGATACTCCAGGAAAAATATTAATAGCGTGTTGGTGAAGTCAACATTTTGAGTCATTTTGAACAATTCTGATATAAAAACAATGAATAGATGGAAAGGTGCTATGGATCTCCATTCATAAGGGAAGTATAAATGCAAGCAAATTTTAAGAAAAATTTGGAATGAAACTAGGAGAGATTTTACTGATTGGATAGGACAGGGATACGTATAACAGCAGCTCCATCTTAAGCACATTGAGAAGATATCATTAGCCTAGAGGTCTTGTTAGGATTGAGAAAACAATGGATCCATCAAACCAAGCAGGCTATTACATTTAATGTCAATCATTTAATAAAATAGAGCAACAGAGGAAGGCCCTATACTTTTATCATTGACATTAGAGCTAGAGGAGAAGATGTGAATCATAAATTTAGTGTTCTTTTCAGGGTTGCTCCATCTGCCCAATTTTTAAATGGATTGCCAGAAGATTATTAAAACATAAACATTAAAACTCTGCTTTTAACGTGGATGTCCAGTTTTACCTATCTTAATTCTGTGTATTACAATGTACTGCCATTAGTTATTAAGGTTTTTTAAATCAGCAGCTAAGAAAACAAAACAACTCCAGCCATGATCTCCTCCATATCCTGTTCTCTGTTCAGTTGTAGGTCTGGCAAAAGTTTGTGTGTGGAATCACAAACCTGAAGATTATAAAGGCCACAACCACCTCTCTGCATGTCTGATGAAGCACTGTACGGCTCCACCAGAACAGTGTCTCATGCTCACTTAAAATACAGCAATTGAAAATACAAGAACTCAGCCTGAAGCATTATAAAAATGGATTTTCTTTTCAAAAAAGTAGGCAATGTGCTTCAAAAAACGGCCACTGAAGGTCAAAGGTCCTGCTCTACTATTTAACAAGGACTAAAGAATACATTCAAAGCTAGCAGGTGTCAATTATTCCCATTCTGAACCTATCAACAGACATTTTTGAATGGAGTGGGTTCTTATTAAACAAAGAAACTGTGAAGTATCCACATCCTGGGCCATTGTTGGTCAAAACAGGGAGAAGGATCTGTGTCTCCCAACAGAAGCAAGATGTAAGAGAATTTTTAGCTTAAAAGGTAGCGCTCTGCAGATAGATCGAGAGAGAGAGAGACAGGAAAAAGCATCACCAGATCTTGTCCAGTTAAGAACTGTAAGAAAATCCAGCAAACCAAAAAGGAAGGCGTCCTGCTGTGAATTCTCCATTTCAACTGTCTTCAAATTGAACTTTCAACCAACAGAGAAGTCTACAAGCACCGCAGGCCTGCAATTTAAGAGAAATTGACCTCTGAGAAAATTCAGCAGGTTTACCGTGAACCCTGAAATCCTATCTCACTTCAAACTAGTTTAGTTTAAAGATACAGCACTGAAACAGGCCCTTCGGCCCACCGAGTCTGTGCCGACCATCAACCACCCATTTATACTAATCCTACTCTAATTCCATATTCCTACCACATCCCCACCTGTTCCTATATTTCCCTACCACCTACCTACACTAGGGGCAATTGCTAATGGCCAATTTACCTATCAACCTGCAAGTCTTTGGAATGTGGGAGGAAACCAGAGCACCCGGAGGAAACCCACACAGACACAGGGCGAACTCGCAAACTCCACACAGGCAGTGCCCAGAATTGAACCCGGGTCGCTGGAGCTGTGAGGCTGCGGTGCTAACCACTGCGCCACTGTGCCTTTGTCTCTTTATCTGTCTCTTCTTATGTGTGTGTATGCGCGAGCGAATGCCTGAGCAGGTGTGGTTACGTCGAGTGCAGGATAAGGCATATTACTCAATAAATAATTAATCTTCTGCTTTAAACCTACAAGAAAACCTGTTGCTGTCTGTTTATTTGACAAATAAAACAGAAAGGGGTTCAACCCTAATAATAACAAAAACTTTGCTGCAATCAGGTAAGAGTTGAACAGTGGGAACCACCCAGACCCCTTACTATGTGGTTGTAACAAATGGAACATAGACCAGTAAAAATATTGCAGGATAGAACTCAAAGGAGGAAAGTTCAGATCAGCAGCAGCTCTCACCAGATGGGAGAACCACAAATACACCCCAGGAACAGTTAAATCAACAGGATTACACTTAGCTGCAGAGTAAAGGTAAGAGCAAAAACATCTCTATTTTAATTAATTAACCATTCACCAGAGATCTTCAATTGAGAGAGAATTATTTCTGTGTTTATTATCAATAGTGAGCTCTGTCCCAACAGAAGTCCAGACGGTCCAATCAGGAGGAAAAATGACTCAATTAAATTTGACAACGAGGTCTAATTTGACCCACTGAGGCCCACATTCGTATCCTTGGGGAATGTCAAGAGAATTAATTATAGCACCCCAGGAATAAAACATAATCTGGTGTCAGCAATAAGCACACTCAATTAAATTTGAGCATGTTAAGTAACAGTCAGTTCTTCAAAGCAATTGATGAGTCAAATGATGCTGGAGGGAGAGAACTGATTTCTGAGAAAATACCAACTTCTTCGGTTAACTTTTTTCTGCTGCCAGAAAGGAGATGAAACAATTATTCTGCTACATGGCATTTTCTTCCAGTTGGGTATGACAAAAAAACTTGAAACCTTCAGAGCTAAAGACACAATGGCCAGAATTTTATGGTAGATGGATGGGAGCCAGACTCTGATGTGAAAGTCGGTGGCGAACCCGCTTCCGCCTAGCCTGGGGATCCGTCCCATATTTTATGGATCCTCAGGCTTTAATTGTCCCGAGGTGGGACTTCCACCCACTTGAGGGCCAATCATCGAGCCGGCAGCTCTTAGTCCCAGCAGCGCCACCGGAAGCGGTGGCCACTGCTAGGACTGCAGCCAAGCCAACGCCATTAATCGAGGAGGGAAGGTAAGTAGGGGCATGCCTCACCAGGCAGATCGGCCCTTCCCTGGTGAGGCTGAAGTGGTCCTTTGGGGGGAGGGGGGGTTGTCCTGGGTCCCGGGAGTGGGTTGGAAGGTGGGGGCGGCCCTCAATCGGGCACCCTGTGCCTGACTGCCATGCCCCTCCCTCCCCCTCCCGGGGCACAGATAGTCTGGCAACTATTGCTGGGCGGCCTTTTACATCCCCAGCACACCCGCTTGCCATAGGTAAAATACCTGTGGAGGCGGGCAAGGGCCCTTAACTGGCCGTTAAGTGGCCACTTAAGAGTCTTGATTGGCCTCGGGCGGACGGGCCGTTTCCCACACCCTGCCCCCACCCCCGCCTGAGCTCCGTAAACTTGTCTGGAGGCGGAATCGGGGTGGCTTGGCCTCCCAGAGCCTGCCACTCAATTTTACGCCGCCCCCACGCCACCATCCGACCTGCTGGGGCGGCGTAAAATTCCGGCCAATAACTGGCTTAACATATTACTTAGTGTCACTTTCCAATAAGGTTAAATTAGAGCTCTGTCAATGTGGATTATATGGTAAAGCAGGGAATATCCACCTCCAAGTTATCACATTATTACTTGGTGGAAGTACTACAATTTGCTTAATTTTACTGATGTCATTGTCAATGTCATTAACGATGAACTAAAGCAGTTCTGACTCTTCACACTGCTTATTCTGATCAGGCCTTCCACCGCGTCTGGCCAGGCAGACTCTTTTATTTGACTTGATTTTATACAGAGTAGATACAATCCTCTCGCAGTGAGCAGTGGTAATTAGTAAAGATAGTTTAATCTCTGCAAACTAATGCACATTCTAATCACAAAAGAAGCATATAATTGTAAGTCACACTATGCTGCATTTTAAATGAAATGTATTTATAGTCGACTCTACATAACTTAAAGTCATTGACATGAGGCTGCAAAAAAAACATTTGCCACCCCTCCGCTGAATGATTCCATACATCTCAGACACAATCAAATGTTACAGCTTTCTGCTGTGAAGTATGGTAATTTTTGCACCCTTTCCTGAAAGATGAAATGTAGACACAAGGAAAATCTGGAGTACACAGCTTGTTGGAATTACACCACAGAGTAATGGAATACAAATTTTCACCTGTAATTGCCCATCTACTGAGTTATCTAATTGTCATGTGACTTATTGAGTGACTCATGTAGCTCTGGATAATGGTTGACTCCGTTTTAGGTTGTCTAGTAACAGGCCTGATGTATGGAGAGAAAAAGAGAGTGGGAGAAGGGTAAATTATAAATATGCCGAAGGGAAATTTCACCTCAGTGAAAAAAACAAGAAAATCCAGAGCTCGAGTGCAGTCAGAAAAGTTAAAAGTTAAAGCTTGATTTGGTCAAATTTAGTTATCTCACTCCACAAGCTATCTCGTTTTACAGACTGCTCCTCCAAGTATTGAAAGGGTCATTCTGGTTCAAGATGGAGATCTTTGCCCATTGGCAGCACATATTGGATATGTCAGTTGCACTCATCACAAATATCTGTTTATCACAATTAATGGGTGGGACATCATGGCGATTGCACCTGCAATTCTTTGATATGCATCACTTTGGCTGCAGGAGAGGCCAAGGTGGGGGAGGGGGTGCAGATTCCAGAGTCAGGTGACTACCTTCGTACTTGCTATCTCTGAATGCATTAGGTCACAGACCCAGCCTTCCCTCCACATTCCCCTCCCCAATCAACACCAGAAAAGCCAGCCTTACCAATCCCCTTTTAGTATAATCCCATACGTCACTCAAAAAGTTGGAAATCAGCCTTTGTGGAGGAGAAGGTGGCCGAGCAAGAGAAGGAGGAGAAATGAGTGCTGAGGTTGGGGAGCAGCTTCTGAAGTTACTGGAGAATGCATTGTGCAACCTGTCCTCATTGAGCTGTCAAATGAGGTGTTCATGGTAAACCAGAGCGGCACACCTCCGCTCTTTCTTGTAAATACTCTCCCCCAACCTTTAGGCCACCCCCAAGCGGAATCAAAGTCACCCAACTCTCCTCAACTGGGTACCAGTGTCAACTCATTTCGCTGGGATGGAGCATCAGTGCCAGGTAAGTTTTTTCATGTCGAAATCTAGTTTCGGGCAACAGGAAATCTCTGAGGAAGAGAGTGCGGCTCGAAGGTTGCAAAGGTCTGGGAATTCAGTGACTTGATGGCTGCAAGTCTAATAAGGCACCTACTGATGGAGCATCAGAAGAGCATGAGGACTTTAGATGTATAGCTGGATGTTGCAGACCTATCTGTTCATGGATCTTTGTGTGTGCTGAAGGGGAGCTTTGCATGCAAAGTTTATTCCATTGATTACCCCCAGCAATCCCCTCTTGGGAACCCTGCAATCCTGTGGAAACTTAATGCTCTCTGCCTTTGTTCCAAATATGAAGAACTCCTCAGCCCCATAGAGTAGTTTGTCAGTTGCCTGATGAATGCTGGCCCTCACTGACCCTTTGACTAATCAAGGACAGAATACCCAGGGATGCCTGGAAATATCCAGACCCGTAAAAGTTGAGAGCCATGGTCACCTCCATTCTAAAGTTAAGGCTGTGCGATATCTGGACTGGGGCTTTAAGGAACAACAGAGCATGTTGCAGAATTGACAAATGTCCTCCTTTGTAAAGCTCAGCTGTCACAGCAAGTTTCTTAAAGCATCTCCTGGAATGTCAGTCGAGGCCTATATGCTGCCTGGGCCAGGTACTTGTGTTTGTGGTGCTATCTCTACTGATGGTATATCACTCTCCGGGTCTCCTGTCTCTTGTTTTCTTCCTCCTGTTCCTCTTACTCCATTATATTAGGAAGAAGTAGAGCCAGCAAAAGAGCCATTTTTCTTTCTGAAATCAACTGTAAAGTGGCTGTCTGCCGTAACAGGCAAATGTTTTCAATATTTGATGATTTGCACCTGCTTCAGGTGATTATGTGTGACTGCACATCTAAAAATCTGCTCGCATTATAAAAGATCTTCTGCAATTGCAGGAAATTTGCATCTGTAATTTGGAGGCATGGTCAGTTTTATGGGCAGAGATGTTTTTAGGCAGACGGATCAATAGACAATTGTAAAAATTAAGCGCATCTTGGCATATTATACTTACGTGTATTACTTATGTCCAAAATCCTGCGATCTTTTAGGTTACATTATTGCTTTGCATCCCGACTGCGCGTGAGTTGGGGTGCAAATAAGCAGGAAATTCTACAGAGTAATTTATATTATACTGGCTTTCTGTTGATATCTGTATCATTCCTAAGCTAGAGGTATGTTGGGCTGGGACATAATGCCAACTGTAATTGTTAATAATATTAGTGTTTTAATACTTCCTGGTCAGATTAGCAGATCTCATGCACACATAGTGGTGAGCAGGCTTCAGGTTTCAGCATCTTATAATGCAATTTTATACATTTGTGCTACCATTCAGGAGCTTTGCCCAGTAGCAGTGCAAATCAGAAATTCAGGTGACCATTGTAATGAGAAGCTTTTTATGTTGTCTGATGCAACATAAATGAGATGTGTGATGTTCAGTTGATTGAAGATCTCAACAGTTATATTAAACAGCAGACTAATATATACAGTTCTATTTATAGAACTTGTCTCTTGGTGTTACAGTTACTGAGTCAATTTGGCAAGTAGTCACGTGACTGTATCCTGGCACGTAGCCATTAGCATGCTAAGATCTTAAAGGGACATCACTCTTAAAAGCAATCATGCAACATCTCCTTCTTTCCAAAGATAAGTCTCGTATGGTAAACATAAAAATACATAACATTAGATAACATGAAAATTATTTACACATGGATAGAGATTGTGAAATTTTACAAATATAGAGGATCAAAAGTCCATATATCATCTCGGATGTTTGACAACTCTTGCTCAGGGGGTTTGTGTCTCATCTGTTGCTGTTCTTGCTGACATTTCTCCCTCTCTGCATTCAGTTTCTGTTACTCTGCCTTCAGCCTGCTAACATACTCTGTTGCTTTTCTCCAGATTCCCACTTTTAAGTCCTTGTCATTCTTGGAGAGTTTCGGCACCTCATCTCGAAGATCGAACAGGCAATGCTTCAACTCATTCCTCCTCTGCCTCCTCAGGGCATTGCGTGTCCTTCGCCTCTCCTCATCCTCAGTGACTGAAGGTCTTGGGCTCAAGGTCGAGGACTTGTTGGGGAAAGAGTACTTGGCCTCGTGGTGGTACCTGTCTGTTCTGACACGTTTTGGTGCTGGCAGTTCTCTAGAGAGCAGGAGTGAAGGTGCGGTATAGTTGTGCTGTTGCTGGGTTTCCAGACTGCACCATTTGATGCTGGCCAGAGTCTGTGAGTGGGTTCCGGTCCTTGGAGATTTCACTTTGGCAATGCTCTCGTGGGTGGTTATAATGTTGAGGTCCTTACATGCTAGTAGTCCTGCCACTGCTGGTCCGCTCATGTCTACTAGGTAGAACGTTTGTGGTTTCCATGACTTGTCATAGCTGCATTGTATGGTTACTGTGTCACTGCAAGAGATGTATGCAGATAATTTGGCAGTTGACAGTCGTATCATTGATTTCCAATGACTCTAGTACATATCTTTGAGGATTTGGACTGGTAGGATATTTGCATTAGTGCCAGTGTCAATCTTGACCCTGAGTGTATGTTTGCCAGCTTTTTTTTGGCACATGATGTTAATAGTGGAGAAAACTTCCAGCTGCTTGACTTCATCAAAGTGATTTGTCAAGTTCACAATGTGGAATGCCTGTTTGCCTTCTCGGTGAGAATTACTTCTCTCTGGGTCTTGTCGCAGGTCTGTTTCGCTGGCGACTTCATGTATCGGCTTGCGTCTACGCAGGTCTCTGTCACTTTCCTCGCTGTGGTTGCCCTGTTTTCTGTTTACTTGTGTTCTACCTTGACTTCTGGCTACGTCTTTGGAGCCAGAATTCCTGCATAGGCGGGCCCAGTGTCCTTCTGCACTGCCTGCCTTGTACAGCTCATGCAGGACGACTCCACCATGAGTGGAACCAAGCCAACCTCACTTACCACACAGCTTGCTTTCCCTTTTCAGCCTAGTTATAGGTCTGATACTGTTGGCTGCACCTAATGCTTGTGGGTGCAGTTATCCAGCTACAATGGCTTCATATTTCCTCCCATCTTCCAGCAGTGCGTCAATGCTGTGACCTTTCTTGAAGTGATTTATGACTTTAAGCCCTTATAGGGACAAAACCAAATCAAGAGTACATCCCTATGAATCTCCTTTAATTAAGTTCAAACCAATACATTCCCTATAGATACTTATTTGGGTCCAAACTAGTTTTCCTTCAAAGAAAGAAAACTAACAGAGAATATTACCATCTTTCGGATAGCCTATTTTAAAAAATAATTATGACTAAGTCATAAATATCCCATATATTATAAGGGTCTGTGAAACTCTCTTCAAGACATATCTCTCCACTTAAAGAGACACAGAGAGGGGGTTCTTTTAGTTGTATACAGAATGCTACATGAGATGATTTATTAACTTTTATATATTTATGAAAGAATTGAACATGCAATACACTTTTAAGTGGATAAGAATATCACAATATCAAATATTACTAAGAGATGTAACATTTAATCTTATTTCTAAAATAGAATCCAAAAGTTCAACCTTGATATTGTTACAGCAAAATATCTTAAAATATCCATCAAAATTTCAAGCAAACTTTTACCTTAAATTCCCCGAGTAAGCCATAGGGTGAGAAGTATTGATGAGGAATTCAACACTTCTACTTTTTCTTTCAGAAACCCTCATGTTTATACTGTTTCTAAGGTGTCATCTGACCTTTTAGCATATAGGTGATACCTTTCTGTGTGTGTTTTTCCTGCTTTTGAGATCCATATTTGGTAATATCATTAACTATCATCTCCACTTAAAGTTTTGCTGGAAACCCTGCTCTTGAAGTTGTGATCATTTATCTGGTCAAAATGTTTATAATTGTGTTTACTTGACATCTGTTCCTGTAAGTGCTATTCCATTTATTATTTTATCTATAATTATATTTTTATGGTACCTTGAAGCAACTTTTTGAATCGATCTGTCTACATTTTACCAACACTATCAATTAAGTTTATTGCTACCTATTACTGATGTCACACAGGATGTTTCAATGTGTGTTTATCCTCCAAGTCCCTGGCAACAGAAATGCTGAAATGGATTTTCCAACTTAAAAGGTGTTTCTGGTTCACATTCTATTGTAACAGGGGTCTTGAACGACCATGACATTTCTAACTCTACCTTCTTAAAGGGAAATGTCTGTGAGGCTTGAAAACTGACCATTTATTCAATCTTTAATTCGAAAAGGTATACTATATTAACTATATCTAAATTCTACTTAATTAAGCCTATGATACCTATGTTTCATCACACCACCCTCACAACCCAAACGGTATAAAGGCGAACAACGAAGATAGGTTGTTTCAACTAAGTAATTTCTAAAATGTAAACATTCAATAAACAGTCATTACTTATTATGTAAAACAGTGCAATAATACAAAAGACTACATCGACAACAATCATAGTCCACGTGTTTACATGGATCATCTAAATTTTCCAAAAATGAATCTTTTAATTTTATCATAAAGTTCAGAATAAAACTATGTGAAGTGTCAGTGATCTGAGGTCACAAAATGTCTAATGAGCTGACTGTATCTCGACATGTTGAACATCAATGATCAATCAATGAAACCATGTGATGAGGTAGAGATGTCTGGTGAAGAGAGATAGACATGTCTTCGACGAAATGAACAATAAGGCCACTCTGCGCTGGTCCAAGATTCTAGCTGCAGAGCTAAACAAAAACTTATAGCAACATAAGTTAACCCCGGCATTGCCTCTACAACCCCTTGACCAATAGCCTGTAGCCAATCCAGAGTTTGCCAAATATTAGTCAAATTAACCTACAACAGCAAATGTTGTATCCTTTTAACAGTTTCCTCAACTAAATAATCTGTACAGTCGATAATCATGTCTATGCCCTGTCTTCTTCTTCTTCTTCTTCTTCTTCTCTTCTTTGGCCTCCTTGTCTCGAGAGAGAATGGGTAAGCACCTGGAGGTGGTCAGTGGTTTGTGGAGCAGCGCCTGGAGTGGCTATAAAGACCAATTCTAGAGTGACAGACTCTTCCACAGGAGCTGCAGAAGAAATTGTTTGTTGGGGCTGTTACACAGTTGGCTCTCCCCTTGCACTTCTGTCTTTTTGCCAACTGCTAAGTCTCTTCGACTTGCCACACTTTAGCCCCGCCTTTATGGCTGCCCGCCAGCTCTGGCGATCGCTGGCAACTGACTCCCACGATTTGTGATCAATGTCACAGGACTTCATGACGCGTTTGCAGACGTCTTTAAAGCGGAGACATGGACGGCCGGTGGGTCTGATATCAGTGGCGAGCTCGCTGCACAATGTGTCTTTGGGGATCCTGCCATCTTCCATGCGGCTCACATGGCCAAGCCATCTCAAGCGCCGCTGACTCAGTAGTGTGTATAAGCTGGGGATGTTGGCCGCCTCGAGGACTTCTGTGTTGGAGATACGGTCCTGCCACCTGATGCCAAGGATTCTCCAGAGGCAGCGAAGATGGAATGAATTGAGACGTCGCTCTTGGCTGACATACGTTGTCCAGGCCTCGCTGCCGTAGAGCAAGGTACTGAGGACACAGTCTTGATACACTCGGACTTTTGTGTTCCGTGTCAGTGCGCCATTTTCCCTCACTTTCTTGGCCAGTCTGGACATAGCAGTGGAAGCCTTTCCCATGCGCTTGTTGATTTCTGCATCTAGAGACAGGTTACTGGTGATAGTTGAGCCTAGGTAGGTGAACTCTTGAACCACTTCCAGAGCGTAGTCGCCGATATTGATGGATGGAGCATTTCTGACGTCCTGTCCCATGATGTTCGTTTTCTTGAGGCTGATGGTTCGGCCAAATGCCCTGTAACTGGCCAAATACAGTACTAAGCTTATTAAGTTTAACAGGCGTGTAAATAACACAAGGAGCATAAGAATTTCTCGATCCAGAGGATTTAATATGTATGAAAATGTGAGCACAGCAAGTAATATCCTCAGAGGGTTGTTCATAGAGGAGTAAGGTTCCATAGCTTCCGCCTGATCTTGAACTGATAAAGGTCCTGTTGAGATAAACTAAAATGTGCTTTAGTAGATTTTTAGTCACATTCCAACCAACATCCTTAAACCAGGAATAAAATGAATAGAGCTTAACAGCAAGGAATTCTGATGTGTCCTGGATTGAAATGTTGTGCAGAACTTGATTATCCTTATAACAGGTGTGCAGTCCATCAGAAGCTAATGTGGCGATACAAAGAAGAGTCTTTCCGCTTTGTTTTCCTTCGTACTATCACACTCTTCCAATGTTATAATGAATAAGAACATCACTTGCATTACCTCCCCTCCAAAGTCACTCAGGGCAAATGCAGTAAATGCTTTATTTTTGCTTCTCTGCAAGAATTCACATAGTGTGAGGTGTTCAAGCAGGAAGACATCTCTGGCCTGTCACATGCATTGCTTGCATCCAGAAGACCTTTAACAAAGAATCTACCAGTAACTTTAGCCTTGCTTTACGTGAGAGCAAGCCCCATCACTGAAAGTCATCAGTGCTTCATTCCTTTCCCACAGTGCTACCTTCTTCTGTTGTTGTGACTTGACTATCGCTCGTTGTGCCAATTGTGGTTCCCTGTGAAACAACCTTTGAGGCACTGCGAGGTCCGTTTTGGGGGGAGGAACAATTATTGAAGCAGTTGGTTGTAGTTAGTTTAGCATCGTTTCTGATGCCATCCTCCAGGCTGGGGCCTGAGAGATAGTGTACCATTGCACCTTATACTGTTCCTCCATTCCTGTACCCTTCAGGGCACCTCTTCAAGTTGTCTACAGAGACAATTTTAAGAGATTGCTTGCCATCCGGCTGGCTAGCAAATATTTTGACAGTTCATTTATTAATAACAGAATGTATTTGAACAGGTTTCTTCCACTTAGGTCTCAAACCAGATTTCTGTTCAAACTTTCTCTCCTGAACCCACTCCCTGGTTACAGGTTGCCAAGCTTTGTTAGTTACCTGTTTTAGCCTATTCTTCTCTCTGATCCTCTGACCAAGTTCATGAATTTGATCTGTTATTTCTTGTTTCAAGGAATCAGAAAGCGTAGAGGCAATAAAAAGAACTGCAAGTGATGTATGCATTTCAACACCATACATTAAATAATACGGTGTTCTAGGGAACACTGTCCCTGATGCGCACAAGCGCACATTATTTCGCGATAACTGTAGATCTGGAATGATGGCGGCCCCCTTATTCCCTTTGATTCTCAACAGTTTGGTCAATAGCTTTTTTACTTCCTGGTTTTTACGTTCCACCAGTCCCGCTGACTGCAGATGACGTGATGTGCTGTGCTCTAACCCAATCCCCCTTTGTACACAATCGTCTTTGAAATCCTTGGAAACAAAGGCTCCGCCTTGATCAGAGTGTAGAATTTTGGGTGCATCAGCTACAATAATAATGTCAGTAATAGAATTGACAAATGCAGTTTCCGAAACAGTTTTTGTGGGGACCAGCCAGAAAAAAGAAGTGCAGCCATCAACACAAGCAAGAACATGTTCCTACCCCATTGATGGGGATAGTGGTCCAATGAAGTCAACAAAAAATTTCTCCATTGATTTATTCGGCTTCACAGGAGCCAACGGTGGCGGTTTAATAAGTGATGATTTGTTGATCAAATTACATGGCTCACAATTTGCCACATATGTTTTACAGGCTTTAAGCATGACTGGCCACCAATACAAAGGAGTCAATTTACAGAATGTTGTTTGGGCACCACTATGTGCCTGACCTATACCCTCGTGAGCTTCTTTTACAAGCTGTTTTCGTTTGTGAGTCGGGGGTACTTCCCAGGCACCCTTGGGTAACTTAACCAGTACAATACCAGTCGGGGTCTCCGAATCAAAGTACTTTAATGGATATTCTTTTGGATTCTCTTTCGTCGGGTCTAATAGCTGAATCAGTTCCTCATCCTGATTAGCTGCCTGTTCTGTCCTGGTGATTGCATTAACTCTGGCAGGCCCCTCTCGAGGGGGTGTCATGCAGACTAAATATTTTGCCTGTCCATCTGCAAGACTGTTGTCCTTTGAATGTACTGAACCAGTGGTATGCCCGGGTACATGAATTACCTGACAATTACGTTTCTCCTTTCGCAAATGGAGAACATCTTCCCACAATGTTTTATGGGTTTATCTTTATGATTGGTAAAACCTGTTTGCTCCCAGAACACAAGGTCTTGGTTGTAAGCCCGTTTACAATAGTCAATATCTGTACAAATTAATGTGGGCTTAATAGGGTCTGCCTTTTCTAAAGCATACCGTAATGCTGCAGCTTCAGCATACAGTGTTATCCATTGGCCTAGACGTATGGACAGTAATTCTTCTGGATAGAAAGAACAAGAATCCCGAAAGGTACCTATAACCATCCCCATCCCAGCTGAGGATTGTTGGGATGTCCCTTTTTTAATCATCATTGATGACCCATCACAGTAAATAACTTGACGATAATCTGTAAGTGGTTTCAGAGATACTTTTTTAACTCCCTCCTCTGTATCATCAACTTCCATAACAGGGAAGTGTTCTAAGTCCATGTCTGGGGATAGAAATTTAAAAATAAGTGTAGGATCATTCAGAAAGGAGGCCCATTTGTCGTACTGGATTTGAGTGGCTCTTCTCTCATCAGAGGCCATTCGCAAAACTGATCTCAAGTCTGGTATTTCAGTATAAATTGTAATGCGATGTATCCCTTGAAGGGGTCATGCTTGAATGAGGCACTGAGCTATCATCATCATAACTCTTTCCTTTTTATTGACAGGGACTCAAAAATGATATCCTATTATCACACAACATGGTTTCCAGGTCATCATATATTCAACATTCTACAGTTCTGTTTACTGATCTGTCTGTGATTTTCAAGACATTTTATTTGGTGCCAGCACCTCTCACAATTACATATTCACGAATTCAAGGATAATTGTTAAATGCTGAAGTATGACAATGCGATTGACCGCAAACCGCTATGTGTGGAGCATGATGCACAGTTGGAAAAACCCAAATTACATTGCACTGTGCACTGGGCCCATGTTGCGCCGTGAATTTCTGCTGGTACAGAACTCAGCTCCTAAGCATTTTATTTTCTTAATGATAGCTGTCATTAAAAAAATACTGAAATTAAAATGTTGCCAGGAGGCTGAATCATCATTTAAAATGTGGCTTTTGAACTAGGCTGGACTTCTACTATACCCTGCATGAAGGGCAGGTTCTGTAAGTCAATGTATTCTATGTGGTTGTGCATCTTTTGGTTTCAGTGTACGTTAAGAATCTGATTGCAAACTGCCTCTATGTCTATAACACATATGTGAAACTGTCTTTGCATCATTGGAAAAGCTGGAGTGTAACATCATTTAATACATAGGGGGGAAATTGTATGGGGCCTGCAAGAGAAGAAATTGTGGCAGGCAAGGTGACATTTCGATTTTCTGATGGTGAGTTCAATTTTAGAAATCAAGTCCACAGTGTGTTTGTGGTGGCATGGGTTGGGCCCCATGCTGGCATAGAGAGATACAGCACTGAAACAGGCCCTTCGGCCCACCAAGTCTGTGCCAACCATCAACCACCCATTTATACTAAATCCCACATTAATCCCATATTCCCTACCATATCCTCACCTTCCTTCAATTCTCCTACCACCTACCTACACTAGGGGCAATTTACAATGGCCAATTTACCTATCAACATGCAAGTCTTTGGCTGTGGGAGGAAACTGGAGCACCTGGCAGAAACCCACACAGTCACAGGGAGAACTTGCACGGACAGTACCCAGAACTGAACCCAGGTTGCTGGAGCTGTGAGGCTGTGGTGCTAACCACTGCGCCACTGTGCCGTCCATGTGGCAGGTTCCAACTTTTCATGCATTTGAATATCATGAATACTCATTACCTTATAATTATTTGAAATTAAGTCCTACTTGCCAGATTCAGTCAGCGGTGCATGGAATCTCATGGCACCTGGTTCACGTTTGTTTAAAGGTGGCGTGGACCAGTCGGCTTTAACAGTTGTGTCCAAGGTCCGTGGTTTTCTTTCTTGAACTTTTCAGCACAAGGAAGGGCACCATTGGAATAGATGTTTGGTTCCAAGCTCGAGAGCAGTAAGGGCGATTCTTTTGGTGGGGAGTGGGGAGGTGTGGGGCTATGGGTGCCTGGAGGTGTAGAAGATGGAAGCCAGGGAGGGCAGAGGGTGGGGTTTCAGATGCCTGGAGGTGCGCAGGAGGGAATGGCCTAGCGTTCTGGTGTGAATTCAGTGGTGGCGATGGTAGTGTTGGTGGCGGGGTTGTGGTTGGAGCAGTTAATGTTGGTGATGTGCATGATGGATCTAAAGGGGGGCAGGGTGAGGACTATCAACATTGGGGTCCGGTGGGGCAAAGTCAGGGTGCTGGCTGGTGGAGGGAACAATCACAGTCACGGGGGCAGTGAGATGAGGTAGGAGGGGCAGGTCCAGATACAAGGTTGGATATTGGAAGGAATCATAGGGCAGGGTAGAGGTGTGCAAAGGAAACCCAACCCAATTCCGAATGCTGGACCCGGAAGCCCGACTTGACCTGACCCGAACCCGACACATGCCGTTGGATCCCGTCGGGGTCAGGTCGCATAGCAGGCCTTTACCCATGTAATGATGTAAAGGCCTGCCACCCGGCCCGACCCCGACAGGTCCCGATGACATGTGTCTGGTAGGGGTCGGGTTGGGCCGGACTTCCAGGTCCGGAATTCGGGCTCGTGTCAGGTTTCCTTTGCATACCTCTAGGGCAGGGCACAGGATTAGATGACCACGTTAAGTTGAAGTACTGGAGGACCTAGTGTGAGACTGGGCATATCGATGGTGATGAGTATAGTCACAGAAGGAGAGAGGGCATGTATACGTTGATAATTACATGGTCCAGGGTAATGGGAGAGTTTCAAGGGTCACAGAGGGAAGGTTCAGGTAATATTGGGTGGGTCAAGGGTAATGGCAGGCTGGAAGATGGCTAGCGGAGGGTGGAAAGTGGAGGATCTTGCCCGAAATCTGATGCACATCATTTTTCAAACTAAGACGATATATCACGTGGGCATGCCAGGATTGCAAATCAAAGTGGGAGGAAGCTAGTGTTGGGTGGGTGGAGTTGTGGCTCTGCACAATGGGAGATGCATTCAACCTATCAGCTTATGAGTTCACTGGTTCAGCATTGTGGTCAAACAAGGTTTAAGTTTAATGCTTGTTTCATTCAAACAGTAACAAAGCTGCAAAGACATGGGTCTCATACACCCAATATTTTTGCTAACTTGGAAACAAGAGCAGAGGATGCGACTGAGGAGGGCTCTTGTTGCTCAGAGGCTGAGGCCGCAATGCCAGCAGCAGGCAGAAAAGAAGGGAAGCTGCTAGGAATGATGCCCTCCAGGGAAGGCATCCTAGATGACAGACGCTGGTGGGTCAGTCTGTCGTCTGGCCAAGGATGAACTATCTTCAGATGTCGGAAAGGTAATGCCGGAGACTTTTGAGAACGTCACATGAAATGGTCACTGAAATTTGTGGGATCATTCAGGAGGATCTGCAACCATGTTGTTTTGGTGGGACCCTCATGCCAGCTGCCTTCAAGGTGACTGCTGCACTCAATCTTTTTGCTAGTGATGCTTTCCAGGGCTCAATGGGCAACATATGCAACATTTCACAGCCTACTACTCACAGGGGCATAAAAGAGGCAACCCAATGCCCTATTCCGTCGTGCCATTGATTTAATCTATTTCCTAGTAGACGAGGACAGCCAGGCATCAATGTCAGCGGCCTACGCTGCTATCGCTTGTTTCCCGAGGGCGCAAGGGGTGATCGACTGCACTCATGTGGCCATTAAAGTTCCCTGGGACCAGCCTGCTGCATTTGTGAATTACCAAAGCTTTCATTCTTTGAGTTTTCAACTGGAGAACGACCACAGGTGAAAAGTCAAGTGTGCTTGTTTCCCAGGGACCTGTCACGACACATACATTTTGCAAAATTTGCAACTACCGGGAATTTTTAAAGCAGCAGCCCAAGTTGACAGCTGGGTCCTGGGTGACTGGGGTTACCCCCTTTGTACATGGTTAATGACACCAGTGAGGCATCCCCAAAGCGCAGCTTAAGAGCGATACAATGTAGCTCATGCCTTCACCAGAACCATCATTGAATACACCATTGACATGCACAAATATGCTTCCGCTGTCTTGAATGGTCAGAGGGGCTGTGCAGTACACACCACAGAGGGTCAATTGAATAGTTGTAGCCTGTTGTACACTGCATAACCTGGCAATGCAAAGCAGACATATTTTCAAGAAATGAAATGGGAGGAGCACCACGCCTCCTCCAATGAGGATGATTTGGATCAGACTGAGGAGGAGGTCATTAATGTGAATGAACCTTTAATGGATGCCAGTGCCATGGTGAGACGTGCGCGGGACATCAGGGACAATCTTATACTTGGATGTTTCAGCCAAGAGTGGGGCACCTACATGATTATAGTTTCAACGCCAGAGCTGCATTGCCTTCCTGGGATATTACTGTACCCCTGCCAGCCAAACTAGTGCTCCAGTCTAAAAATTGCATCCTCTGCCATCTACAATTGCATGTGGAGTGGAGCTTTGCTGAACACACTAGCTGTTGAATCTGGAATAATGACAAATCTGTGCCACACTTGGACATTGGTCATGGCTGGATGGTAGAAATATCAGTCAGAACCAGCTACACCATAATATCACTTCAAGTGCACCTGCACCATCTAACATCTCCGAGTTCTGACTGAACTCAGACAAACTCCTTTGCAAGGCATTGAAGGGATGGCCTGCTGAGCCTACATATGAAGGCATGTCACAACGACTGACGATTACAAAACTGCAAACTCCAACTAGCAATCAGTGAAGACTGAAGGCACAAAACTCAAATTTTAAACAAGAATGGCCATGTCGGTCGTTCCTTTGTAAGCTTCAAATTTTGCCGTCCATGAGGCATGCCATTATATTTGCTTTTTAACTCGGCAAGTTTCAATGAATGAAGAGAGTGTATCAAATAATAAAGCAAATAAATTTATGGAGAAATATGTACATGTCCTATAATGTTAATTTAACCATCCGTGCCACCTTGGTGCTCATAATTCTGTAATTTTCCTCCTCCTACTGTTGCGTCTAGGTGCAACATTTGCCACAGAGGTGAAGGCATTCTGCTCATTGCTCTGCCCTGTTGCTCTGGATAACCGTGGTGGGCATCCTCTGGAGGTACAGGGCCTTGAGGGCTCCATCCTACTGGGGGTCTCCTGCACTGGCTCGCCTGCTGGAGGTAAGGGGGTCAATGTCGGTGGGGGAAGGTACGAGATGCCACTTACCCTGGAGATGTCCTGACAGGAAAGCCCTGGGGCAGCCGACACACGTAACGTCCCCATCAGGGTGCATAATGGCACCTGCCTGTCTCCACAAGGGGAAGGGGCACCCAGAGGGAGGTCCAGGTGCCTCAACCCCTCTTGCTTAGCCACTGCTGCACTGAGCCCATGGCTACAGCGATGGAATGCAGGTCAGAGCACATATTAGTCGAGTGCTCGACCTGGCTCTCCATGGCAGTCGCCAGCCTCTCCATGAAGGAAGCCATGCACTCACATGCCTGGGAATGGCAGATTTCATGGCTTGCATGGACTCCTGCATCGCCCGCACAAAGCTGCGCATGACCTGTGGTATCTCCCACCTATACTCCCCATGTGCCCGCTGCATTTCCAGCAGACTTCATGTGGCCTCGACGAGAGGACCATCATCAGAGCGGGGCTCAGCAGGGGCCTAATCTTCAGCAGAGTTCCGAATGTCAGGGGACCTGGCTGTAACATGTTTACTCAGCTGCTGGTACGTGTCTGAGCTGTGCCCACCAGATTGTGACTCTGATTCTATATGCAAACCACCCGTGGACCGTGTGGATGTAACCACGCTGATGAAGGTAGAAGAAGAGGCAAGTGATGGTGAATCATCTTCCCCAGAGGCAGAGTCAACATTTTGATGGCGTGCCATCGTGCGATTGCGAGCACCTACAGTGGACAGAAGCACATTAAGTATCATCACAGCATGAGTTAATCACTTATTCGTGTGCCAATATGGCTTCAACATTAAGGCTGGCACTTCATCCTTATGCCTACACTATCCAGCCTCGCTGTCTGCAATGGCTTGTTTTCTGTCCCATCTGGAAATCTGAACCACCTCCTCCTCTGCTGGAGTCAGGAGTATCATGTCAGGCACACCTCCCCTGTCTTATTGCACTCACGTTTATGCTTGTCTTGCACGAGAAATTGCTGTTAATCGCATGTCAAGTGATGCCTAACACCCCTTGTCTACACGCATCCCCATCACACATACTGGTCTGTCAGTCACATGCTACATCCAAGCACTACCAGATGTCAGACTTTCACATTCTCTGGACAGAATTACTATATCGTACCAAGGCTGTTCAAACAATCAAATGCCTGGCATGGTTTCCCACTGACAAACATAAAGTTTTACGGACCCCACGAGATACCATTTGTAAAGCTTTGAATGCATCACTTATCTTCACCGATCTGAGCAGGTTATTCACATGTTTCCTGCACTGTACCCAGTTCTTTGTTTAATCCCATGGTTCAACACCTCCTCTGCAACCTCCTTCCAAGCCTCCTTGAGTCTTTTGATGCCATCTGCAAAGAAGAGGACCACCCGTCTTTCCCTGAAGGCCTAGAGGAGCACCTGCAGGGAGGTATCACTGAACCGTGGGGCTGGTGTCTGCCTACTGGTGATGGAAAGATGATGACAAAAATGGTGATGGTGGATCTGCATTGAGCACTGCTTCAGTTGCACTGAGTGCTGCTTGACTGCACATAATGTGAAGAAGGGAGTTTGGTGAGTGAGGGAGTTCAGTGAAGAAGGGAACTATAAATGAATTAAGAAAAATAAATTTAATTTAATTAGCACAATAAACATGGCAGAACAGGTGATGTGTTGTGGCTGCAGTAGGTGGGAGTTCCTGAATGCCATGGCAATCCATGGCAACCACATCTGTAGTAAGCGTATGCAGCTTGAGGAGATTTGGCTCAGAGTAGATGAACTGGAGGCTGAGCTGCATACATTGCGATGCATCAGAGAGGGTAAAAGGTACCTGGACACTTTGTTCCAGAATGCCTTAGGATAGGGTCATCTGATTTTGTCAGTTGTCAGGGACAGGACGGTATGACAGCGAGTCAGGCAGGTAAGGGAATTATGAAGGTGGGAGTGGAGCAGCCTCAGCCCTTACAATCGTGCATCAAGTTCGAGGTTCTTGCAGCTTGTATGGACAAGTGCGAGGGCTGTAGTGTGGATGAGCAGACTGACCATGGCAACATGGTATAGGAAGCCATTTAAGTGGGGGGAGTTAAAAGGAATGTAGTAGTTGTAGGGAACAGTATAATCAGGGGGATAAACACTGTTCTCTGCAGCCGAGAGTGAGAGTCCAGAAGATGTGTTGCCTGTCCGGTGCCAGGGTTTGGGATATCTGCTCAGGGCCAGAGATGAACTTGCAGTGGGAGGGGAAGGATCCAGTGGTCATGGTCCATGCAGGTACCAACGACCTAGATAGGACTAGGAAAGATGTTCTGCATAGGGAGTATGCGGAGCTAGGCTCTAAATTAAAACGCAGAAACTCAAAGGATTATTACCTGAGCCACATGCAAATTGGCATAGGGTAAATATGATTAGAGAGATGAATGTGTGGCTCAAAGGCTGGTGTGGGAGAAGTGGCATGCAGTTCATGGGGCACTGGCACCAGTACTGGGGAAAGTGGGGGCTGTACCGTTGGGACAGACTTACCCTGAAACGTGCTGGAACCAGTGTTTCAGGGAGTCATATAACTAGGGAAGGTGAGAAAGGACATTAAACTAAATAGAGGTGGGAAGGAATCATGTCGGGGAATAGTGAGTAAATTAAAGGGAAAGGACAAGGCAATAGATCAAGGTGGCAATAAAGGTAATGATAATCGGAGTATGGCAGGAAGGGACAGTGATAAGGGACAGCAAACATAAGAGTGTGCCAGCAGATAGGGCCAGAGCTTACAAAAACAGTAAAAAGAAAACTGAATTAAAGGCTTCATATCTGAATACCCACAGCATTCACAATAAAACAGATGAATTGTCATCTCAAACAGAAATTCATATGTATGACCTGATAATCATTACGGAGACAGGGCTACAAGGAAACCAAAGCTGGGACCTGAATATCCAAGGGTATGTGACATTCAGGAAGGACAGGAAGTTGGAAAATGGTGGGGTAGCTCTGTTAATTAAAGAGGGCATTAGTATTGTAGTGAGAGATGACTTTAGTTCTAAATATCAAGGCATAAAATCAATTTGGGTGGAACTAAGAAACAGCAAGATGCAGAAAACATTGGTCAGAGTTGTTTGTAGGCCATCGAACAGCAGTAGTAATGTAAATTACAGTCTAAATTAGGAAATTAGAGGAGCATGTAACAAGGGTAATACAGTAATCATCAGGGTTTGCAATCCACATATAGTTTGGGTAAACTTTATTCGTACTATTGTTGTGAAGGATAAATTCTTGGAAGGTATGTGAGATAGTTTTCAAGAGCAGTACATGAGAAACTGAACAAATACTTCATGTCCTGTCTTCACGGAGGAAAATACTAAAAACCTCCCAAAACTAATGGAGAATGAAGGGACTAATGTAAACGAGGAACTGCAAGATATTAATATTAGTTAAAAATGTACTAGAGAAATTAATGGGACTGAAAGTGGACCTGATGATCTACATCCCAGAGTGTTGAAAGTGGTGGCTGTAGAGATAATAGATGCATTGGTGGTTATCTTTCAAAATTCTATGGACTCCGGAATGGTTCCTGCAGATTGGAAGGTGGCAAATATAACAGAACTATTTAAGAAAGGAGACAGAGAGGAAACAGGAAACTGCAGACCTGCTAGCCTAATATCAGTTGTAGAAAAATGCTTGAATGTATCATAAAGGACGTTGGACACTTAGAAAATCATGGTAGAATTGGGCATGGATTTTTGAAAGGGAAATCATGTTTAACAAACCTGTTGGAGTTTTTTGAGGATACAACAGCAGAATAGATAAGGGGGAACTGCTGGATGTGGTATATTTAGATTTTCAGAAAGCTTTTAAGAAGGTCCCATACAAGAGGGTAGCACACAAAATTAGAGCTCATAGAATTGGGGGGAATATACTGGCATGGATTGAGAACTAGTTAATGGACAGAAAACAGAGAGTAGGAATAAATGGGTCATTTTCAGATTGGCAGGCTGTGACTAGTGGGGTACCCAAGGATCAATGTTTGAGCCCCAGCTATTCACAACCTATACCAATGATTTGGATGTGGGAATTAAATGTAATATTTCCAAGTTTGCAGATGACACAAAACTACGTGGAAGTATGAGTTGTGAGGAGGATGCAAAGATGCTTCAAGGGGATTCGGAGAGATGACGCAAGTGGGAAAAAATTTGGCAGATGGAATTCATTGTGGAGAAATGTGAATTTATCCACTTTGGTAAGAAAAACAGCAATACAAAGTATTTCTTAAATGGTGAGAGGCTGGGAAGTGTTGAACTTCAAAGGGACTTGGGTCTCTTTGAGTCGCTGAAAGCTAACATGCAGATACAGCAAGCAATTTAGAAGGCAAATGGTATGTTGGCCTTCATTATAAGACGACTTGAGTATAGGAGTAAAGATGCGTTACTGCAAATATATGGATTTAGACCACATCTGGAATATTGTGTGCAGTTTAGGTCTTCTTATCTAAGAACATATATATTTGCCATAGAGGGAGTGCAACAAAGGTTCACCAAATTAATTCCTGGATTGGAGGGATTGTCCTATGAGAAAAGATTAAATAGACTGGGCATTTATCCCCTGGAGTTTAGAAGAATGAGAGGTGATCTCATTCAAACATACAAAATTCTTTCAGGGCTCGACAGGGTTGATGCAGGAAGGATGTTTCCCCTGGCTGGGGAGTCCTGATCCAGGCCACGCAGTCTCAGAATAAGGGGCAGGCCATTTAGGACTGAGATGAGGAGGAATTTCTTTACTCAGAGGGTGGTGAATCTTTGGAATTCTCTGACACAGAGGACTGTGGAGACTCAGTCTTTGTGTATGTTCAAGACAGAGATTGATAGATTTCTACAAATTAAAAACATCAAGGGTTATTGGGATAGTGCAAGAAAATGGTGTTGAAGTAAAAGATCAGCCATGATCTCATTGAATGGCGGAGCAGTCTCTAAGGGCCGAATGGCCTACTCCTGCTCCTATTTCTTGTGTTCTTGTGTGGGAGAGGTGAAAAGATGGGTGAAGTTGGGTAAGAAATTAAACTAATTTAAGTAAAAGAGCCTAGAAATCTCTGCCTCCTGAAGACAATCGGCAAAGCTGATGATCCTCCATGATTGCAATGAAGACTGATTTATAGCCTTGCATAAGTGATGCTTAGCAGAATGATGGCAGTTACCACCAATGCGGTCCCCACCACATGATTGCATGTGTCTCCCGTGCCTGCCGGTGTAACTTTAATTTTAAATAATAATCATGTGGGAACCGGTAAAAAGAGGGAGCGAAAGTGCCACTAACTTCCGGTTCCCCCATCAAAAAGCTGCGAGATTGATAAAATCTTACCCATAGAGGCAGAGATGGTCAAGTGGAATAATCTTCTGATTGCCCAATACCCTTGTGTGGAATGGCAATAACTGGACTGGAATTCATTTTAATAAGGTAACTTTTTTAATAGTGCAAAGTATCTCTGAGTCCTTGCTCTGTTCTTGTCACCATTATACTTTCATTTCTGAGGTGATCTACTGTGAAACCTATGTTGAGATATTAGTGATTGAGAAAAAAATTATATTTTTATCCACACTTGCAGTAATTACATTATATATTATTGTTATGGAAGTGTTTCTGTTTTTGTTAAAATATTTTTTTAAGGAATTCATAGTCAAACTGATGAAATGTTGGACCAGCTTTTTTCAAGAGCATCATCAAGAGGACACTGAAAGAACTAGTTTGGCAACAATGTTTACTGGTTGTCACATGACTCAAGTTAAAAATAAAACAGAAACCCTGGTAACTGAGGAAGATGTGGGCAGAGAAGTGACAGTCGCGCCCCTTGACAGGACAGGCATGGGAGCAACAGTGCGCACCTGAGAGAGCAGCAAACTCACAGGCTTTTGATTGTAGTGTCAATGTTTACCTTCTGGAATGAGATAAAGTTAGCTCCTACTGCTGAAGAAGTGTCACGGAGGAAGAGACCAGCTTCTTGCTAAATGTTTAAATAGTCAAGCCTGTAGAAGGAGAAGAGAATTCCCAAGGAAGGAGAAAAGATCACAAACTAGCTCAGTTTTCCAGCATCTCTCTAAAAGACCCTGTGCTTTTAGGAATTCCAGGTAAATACCATCTGGACCTGCAGCTTTTCCAGATTTGGCTGTCAACAGCGCTGTGTTTAATTCATCCAAGGTGAATGGATCAGACATAGTTGACACCTTGGTACTGCCATCCAGTTTGTCAAAATCTGCCAAATCACCTGGCATCAAAATTCATTGTCCACCAGAGCCTTTGATCTTTGTATCAAGTGGGATGCATGATGTCCACTTTGATAGTCTGTGTTTCTAGGTGGGGTTTGCCCCAACAAGTTGATGGAGCAGGGCTTCTGTTTTCTTGCTAAAGTGAGTGAAGTTAGTTTTCTCTACAAGGCTCTGCTACCTTTCACGTCTCTCTGTGAATTAATTAGCCTCTGATTTCACATGTAGCACCTTCCTCTGAATTTTTCCATAGATCATTCTTCTAATTTTTGTCTTCGTTACCACCCACTCCAAATAAACAGGGGTTGAAAGTCTGATCCTGTGCACCAGAAGTACAGGCAATGATGGGTGAAGAGGGGCAGAAAACCAAGATCTTTGACCTTTTAACAATTTAGCAAGATTTTCTCCTAACCTCACATTTTCCAATGAGGCATTGAAGTGGTCAAGGGGCCAGGCAAACAAAAGGTTTGCACTGCTCTAATGTGTAAGTCATATCATTTGGAGGCATATTGAGTCTCTGTTCTTGCTGCTGAGAATTTCAAATGTTTTTCCCATTGACAGAAGGCACTGTGTGCCTTTAAAAGTTGGAGCAAAGCACGTTGTCTCGGCTTACAACCACCAGAAAATAATTTTATAATAAAATGTTTTACAATTGTTGTTGCTTTTTGTTTCTTTGCTGTTTGTTACATCGGACTGAGCAATTTGTTGTTTTTTGTTGAGTTCTAATTTTACTAGCGTGTTGCTTTCAGTCACTCAGAAGTGAACTAGTTCTCTGAAGGACTTGGATATTGTCATGCAAAATGGAGGGGAGAGGGGGAACGGCAGGAGAGTGCGAATTCATGAGGTGGAAGCCAAAAAGCATAAAACAACAATATTTTATTGCATATAACGAGTTTGGCTTTTAAGAAATACAGGTGGAGATTCCACTTTGAGCACAGTCAGTGATTCTGGCACATAATTACACCCAAAATTGCACCCTTTCTGAAAAGTGTTCTCCCTTGAGTTTCTACACAAAATCATTTGCACATTACTGAACGCAAGACCTGCGGTGAACCACCACAATTGGGCAGAATTTTTTTTAAATAAATATATTTTTAAAACTTTCCTTTAATAATATTCCTTGATACATTTAAGAGTGGTAACTTGTTAAAGTTTAATTGATAAAGCTGAAAATAGATTTTTCACAAAAAATATACATTTTTAATCACTGTATCAAACAAACACCTGTGAGTAGCCTGAATTTAAATTACTGAAAATGACATCTAAAAATTATGCTAAATTATTTTCTAGTTATATTGAGATACAGTACTCAGTTCCCTAGCCCACTTGAGGGAGGAAGTCCCACCTCATTGAACTGCCGGCCAATCAGTGGGTCTCAGCAGCATCACCAGGCGTGGTGGCCACTGCTGGGACTGCAGCCCAGCTGACCAGATGGAGCCAGGAGAAGAGGTAAGTTGGGCATGCCTCACCTGACAAATCGGTCCTTCCCTGGTGAGGCTGGAGTGGTTGTTTGGGAGGAGGGGGTGTCTTGGGTCCCAGAGGTGGGTTGGGAGGCGGATGCGGCCCTCAATCGGGCACCCTGCGCCAAACTGCCGAGGACCCCGCCCCCCCCCCGGCACGCGGAAAGGCCAGCAGCTATCACTGGGCGGTCTTTCACATCCCCAGCATGCCTGCTTGTCATGGGTAAAATACTCATGGAGGTGTGCGAGGGCCCTTAAGTGGCTGTTAAGTGGCCACTTAAGGGCCTTGATTGGCCCCGGGCGGGCAGGCCTTCCCCCCCGCCCCGTCGGCCCAACCGCCGTAAAGTTGACTGGAGGCGGGAGTTGGAGCCTCCCGCTCAATTTTATGCCACCCCCATGCTACCAACCGACCTGCTGGGGCAGAGTAAAATTCAGCCCATAGAGTCATAGAGTTTCTCTGCACTTATGTCAAAATTGTTTTGATTGCTGAAATGTACCACTGAGTCTTTTCCATGCACACCCTCACAATATCCTGTGAATATCCTGAGTTAGGGAAATTTAAGCAGCTGCCTCGATTCCTTTTAGTTAAAAGAAACATCAATCAAACAAATTAGCTCCCTAAGTTATAGATAAAGTGAGGAAGATCTTATAAGCCAGACTGTGTGTATGTTGGTGCAGGTGACTGCCATTCAGAACTGAAAACATGCAGCAAACACAGTTTTTGAAAGAACTGTGGGCAACCAGTCCACTTTTCTCACCATCATGCTTAGAATCTTACGTGGGTTCATCTTCATCACCTTCACAGTCTAGAATCAAATGGAGCTTTTTCTGACCCTCAATACTTTGCTTTAATTTTGATACCGAAGGACTAGATTGCCCATTTTGTTTGCGAAGGCTTAGCAAAATGTTTTCGGGATCTTTCTGTAGTTAAAAATACTGGCAGATCATATCCCGCAGCTTTCCAAATATGCTGACCATAATGAATTCTTTTTTATGTTGTCTGATGCAACATAAATAAGATACATGGAGTCCAGTTGGTTGAAGATCTCAAACAGGTTTATTACAGCTAAACTATTGTACAGGTACAGAGCTAATTATTTATGGAACTTGCCTCTAGGTGTTGCAGTAGCAGAGTGTCTCTGGCTCTGAGTCACATGACTGCATTCTGGCACGTGGCTCATTAGCATTCTAAGATCTTAAAGGTACATCACTCTTAAAGGCAATCACACATCTTTCTTTCCAAAAATAAGTCTTGTATTCTAAAAGTAAAAATATGCATAAAATTAAACAACATCAAAATTATTTACATATGGATAGAGATTGTGAAATTTACAAATACAGAGGCTTAAGAGTCCATATATTGTTTTGGTGGTTTGACAACTCTTCCAGACCTGGTTATGGTATTACCTTCTGAAGATGTAGATTTCACCCTTGGCTGTCCTGGGTTTGCAGGCATGTTGTCAATGTGTTGGCTGCTGTCCTGTTGTTCTGTCACACCCCTACCAGCGGAGCGTTCTCCTCGAGTCTGCTGTGCGCAATTGGAGTACTGGACACCTCTCTCAGTTGGCTTTGGTTCCTTCTCAACACCGCTCTGCTAGATGTTGTAATCTCATAGGAGCTAGGCTCAATGCACACGCCGGATACCTCTGCAGGCAACCATGTTTTCATTGTGGGGTGCATGACCCTGACCTTTTGTCCGATATGTTGCTGAGGTAGTTCCGCCCCTGTGTCATGCACCATCTTTATTCTCTCCTGTTTCTCGAGCAGTATCTCCTGCATCTCGGAGAATTTGGACAGATGATGCCTTGGCAGAGTCATCCGTACTTGTCTGCCAAACATGATCTCTGCTGGTGATGGTAAGCCCATATCCATAGGTGTATCTCTGAGGTGGAGCATGGCAACACATAAATCATGTTGCGGACTGTTCACTTGGTGAGAGCATTAGACCTAGGGTAATGTTGTGAGGACATCACGTGGTTTATGCCCCATTTGGCACACATATCCCTGAAAGGTTTGCCCGTATTCTGGCCCGTTGCCAGAAATTATTTCTTCAGGTGCAGCGAATAGACTGAATATAGCACTCAGTGTGTCTGCGACAACTGCGCTTGAAGTGTCTTTTACCTGTCTGACAATTGGAAATTTGGAGAAATAGTCAGTGACTAAGATAAAGTCTTCTCCATTAATGGAAAATAGGTCAGTGGTGATTTTGGACCAAGGGACTGATGAAATCTCGTGAGGGTGTAGAGGTTCTTTGCATTGTTGTGGCTGGTGGCTCTGGCATGTCTCACACATCCTCACTAACCTTTCAACATCATTATTAATCACTGGCTAATAAACAGTGTCTCATGCCAATCATCTTGTTCACTCTATGCCCATATGCCCTTGGTGAAGTTGTGACAAGATGTCCTGTTGGACAGCTTTGGGCACAATCACTAGTTTTCCCTTGAAGTTGACACCTCTATAGATACCGAGTTCATCTCTATAAAGCTAAAAGCATCTGAGGGTTTCTGTCACCTCTTTCACCATGTCAGGCCAACCTTCTATGATGACTCTCCACAGGGAGTTCAGTTGTGGGTCATTTGCTGTTTCTGATTGTAGTTGGTCACATTAATGCTGACCAATATGCAATAAATCGATGTTGAGCACATCTTCCACCTCGATGGCCATGCTGTCTATCTGTAGATCCAGTGGACCCTCTTCATTCTTGTTTGGGTTTGACAACTCTTGCTTGGGGAATTTGCATCTCATCTGTTGCTTTTCTTTCTGACGTTTTTCCCTCTCTGCATTCAGTCTCTTTTGCTCTGCCTTCAGCCTACTTTTCTCAAGATGGGACATCACTCTTCAAGGCAATCACACAAAACCGGCAGCATATGCACACCCACCCTCAGCAAGTTTCTGTGAAATTCCATGGGTCAGGTGCAGAAATATCAGAAACTTACTCTCCATGCTTTAAGAATAGATTAGTCAAGCTTGATAAGGCAGTGTCCATGATTAGCTTGAAGCATTCAATTTGATACTTGCCAATAGTATTTTGTGGAGATTCATCATGATGATTTTCATTGGCCATTCTTTTCTTGCACTGAGCTCATTTTTCTGTTAGATTATGTTCAACTACTCAATCGATATCTAAGTTATCCAAAACTTTATTTGCTTATTTGTTCAACTTTGCAATATAGAATGGTTTTAGAAAAATCCTGGTTGATTGTTTCGATCTTTTCAATAGCGTCTGCTTGGGAGCCAGATCTGTTCTGGCCATTTACACACTTTCCAATAAAGTAACAATTATATCGACTGAGGTAGATCAGTCCAGTCAAAATTATCTCATATTTTAAATGCAAATTCATAACTCTGTGAGTATATGACCAGGTTTTGGTTGCAAACTTTGTGGGCTAAAATTTATGTTACGGCCGCTGAACAATGGTGGTCCACCCATGTGGACCGCACGTCAAAGAGTCGCCGCGATATTAAATGCGGTGGGTCATTTAAATGGCCGAGGTGGGCCGTGCCCACCCCCCCTAACCTTCGATGACGTGGAGTGGGGGGCGGGAGGTCCATCCCTGGCAATGGCGTCAGGTGTCACTGCGCAGTTGCCAACGCCATTTTTAAAGGGCTTCGAGCCCGACATTGCAATTTAAAATTTAAGCGGACATTGTTCTGAAAAAATTAAATAACTTGATCCTGACTCTCTCCCTGCCCTCTCCCTCCTGCAAAACACTTACCTGGTGCACCTGACTTTCCCCCCACAAAGCTCATAAACTTTAAACTTAACCCCTTCCCATCATCCCCAGACCAATTAAATTACAATTCCGCCCACCGCACAGAGAAACTTACCCGCTCCCCCCTCCCCACCAGTGTTCCGCCTAAGCTCTCTGTCCGGAGATCCGAAGGCTTGGGAGTGCCGGCCACCAGCACCAATATCGGAGTGGGACACAAAGCGGCAACAGGTAAGTAATTCATTTATTTGCAGTTTTAAAAATATGTAGATTTGGCTCCTGTCGCCGAGAGGCGGGAGCGGGGTGGGGGGATGGGGTGGCGCCACAAGGCCTCGCCTCTGCCGGCAGTAGAGGGAGGGCTGTAAAATCCAGCCCTGTATCTTCAGTACTGAAATTAGATCAACATAAAGGGAAGTGGATGCATTTTCGACTTTGTCACCACTCTCTGTGAAGCTCAATCTTTGATCCACTGACTAGTTGCTCCAATCTGAGACAAATATTTCAACTTTATATCCAATTTTGGAGATTGACTTCTTGTCCCATGAAGTCATTCTCAAGTAAAATTTGTAGAAGTTTGCACAACTGTGCAGAAGATCAAAAATGTTTGGAGCTGCATGTCATTTAGAACAAGGTTCAAAATGTGGCACAGTGGCACAGTGGTTAGCACCGCAGCCTCACAGCTCCAGGGACCCAGGTTCAATTCCGGGTACTGCCTGTGTGGAGTTTGCAAGTTCTCCCTGTGTCTGCGTGGGTTTCCTCCGGGTGCTCCGGTTTCCTCCCACATGCCAAAGACTTGCAGGTTGATAGGTAAATTGGCCATTATAAATTACCCCTAGGATAGGTAAGTGGTAGAGAAATATAGGGACTGGTGGGGATGTGGTAGGAATATGGAATTAGTATAGGATTCATATAAATGGGTGGTTGATGGTCGGCACAGACTCAGTGGGCAAAAGGGCCTGTTTCAGTGCTGTATCTCTAAAAAAAAAATGACCATAGCACCAAACACAAATATGAGTTCAGGAAGTTTTTTTTAACCAAGTGGTAAACCATTCTGACTGTTCATTTTGAATGTGCCATTTGTACTTTCTGAAATATGTGATGTATCTTTCACTCAATTCTACTTTCTTCCAGAAGTCTCTTAAGCATCTCAAACAAGTCTCTCCTCCAACGGCAAAATACTGTGGATGCTGGAAGTCTAAAATATAAACAGAAAATTCTGGAAATACTCCATAGGACAGCATCTGTGGAGAAAGAAACTGAGTTAACGTTTCAGGCCAATGTCCTTTCGCAAGAAGTGTTTTCTACACCTGTTTGGGAGTTTACAAAAACAAGGAATTAGTTATGTATCTCTCCATTGTTTACATCTTTAAGAACAACTGATAATTGCTGTTGATGGTTATTGGATTGTGTATTATCAATCTGAACAGACAAAAAATGATTACTGAGGAGAAGAATATTCATAGAGCTTATGAACTATATCAACAGCAATGAATAAATATTAAACTAGACATTGAAACAACAGCAAGCTTACTTTAAGAAACACTCGGGGCTGGAATTTATGGGCCTTCCTGAGGTGGAGTCGGAGGTGGGGGTGCCCATCGAATTTCAATGGGTGACGGGGGTGGAGGGCCTGTCACTGCCCTGCCGCCAAGCAATTTTGATGGGGGTGGGTTAGGCCGATGATGGCCTTCCCACTCAGAGGCTAATTGAGGCCCTTAACTGGCCTATTAATGGCAACTTAAGGGCCTCTTCCCACCACCATTGGATACTAACCAGTAGCAAGGGGTACCTCCACCATGCGGAGAGGGCACATTGTAAAATGAGGTGTCCTCCCTGTGGGCTTGATGGGGGATCCCTCCTTTGTGGGCAATCTGTAGCCCACAGAGGAGTCCCGCCGGCAAAACCTCCACCTCCATGGACCCTCCTCCCACTGGACCTCACGTCCACCCCACCACCACCCCGCCTTCTGGACTGGCCCTGGTGACCCTGCCTCACTTACCTGAGGTCTGCAGTTCCAGCACTGGGCCAGGGTCCAAGGCATCTGCTGTCCCAGCGGTAACCACTGCTCCTGGTGGTGAGCCGATGCTGAGCTGCCAGCACTGTGATTGCTGGCAGCTCTTGCAGATCGGATCCACCTCTTTAAAGGGATGGGGATCCTGGCGCAAGACACTTCGGCAACAAAATGATGGAGGATCACTTCGGGGGAACGAGAAGGCCGAGGTTGGGTTCCCCCTGTCTTTTTGGCCCGGCGCCAGAAGCCTTACCTCCTCCTCGAAATCCAGTCCTCCAAAGCAGGCCACACCTTTTCCCCATCAGGGGCCCATTTTATGTGGATGACATGCATGCTGTAGGTGCAACATCAGGCGATGTCAACTAGTTCATGTGGAACCTCATTTGTGCAAATACACAATTTATGCAAGCTCGATCGTGCATTGCTTTAATAGCTGCACTAGAATATTGGAATTTATAATTAATAGACATTGAGACCAGAGTACTTTCCAGACTTTTTTTGGTCCCCTGGTTCATCAGATAAATTCAGCTTTATCCATGCAGGACACATGTACTGCTGCGAGGTTTGTGCTACATTTAAAAAAAAGAGTAGTCTCCAGCTTTGCAATTATGAAATTGAGTTCAAGAGAAATATATTAATAATATAACTTTTTGCCCTTGAATTACACCATGGGATACTGGCAGATAAACACAATGAATTCATCTTTAATTCCTCAATTCTGCTCTCCACTAATTTAGCAGAGACATAGAGTCATAGAGTTATACTGCACAGAAACAGGCCCTTCAGCCCATCGTGTCCGTGCCGGCCATCAAGCACCTAACTGTTCTAATCCCATTTTTCAGCACTTGGCCCGCAGCCTTGGATGCTATGGTGTTTCAAGTGCTCATCTAAATACTTCTTAAATGTTGTGAGGGTTCCTGCCTCTACCACCTCTTCAGGCAGTGCGTTGCAGATTCCAACCCTCTGGGTGAAAAATAATTTCCTCAAATCCCCTCTAAACCTCCTGCCCTTACCTTAAATCTATGCCCCCTGGTTATTCACCCCTCCGCTAAAGGAAAACGTTTCTTCCTATCTAACCTATCAATGCCCCTCATAATTTTGTATACCTCTATCAAGTCCCCCCTCAGCCTTCTCTGCTCTAAGGAAAACAACCCTCGCCTTTTCAGTCTCTCTTCATAGCTGAAATGCTCCAGCCCAGGCAACATTCTGGTGAATCTCCTCTGCAACCTCTCCAATGTAATCACATCTTCCTATAGTGTGGTGCCCAGAACTGTACACAGTACTCCAGCTGTGGCCTAACTAGTGTTTTATACAGCGCCATCATAAGCTCCCTACTCTTATATTCTACGCCTCGGCTGATAAAGGCAAATATGCTATATGTCTTCCTAACTACCGTATCTACCTGTGCTGCTGCCTTCAGTGATCTATGGTCAAGTACTCCAAGATCCCTCTGACCTTCTGTACTTCCTAGGGTCCTACCATCCATTGTATATTCCCTTGTCTTGTTAGTCCTCCCAAAATGCATAACCTCACACTTCTCAGGATTAAATTCTATTTGCCACTGCTCTGCCCATCTTACCAGCCCATCTATATCGTCCTGTAATCTAAAGCTTTCCTCCTCACTATTTACACCACGAATTTTTGTGTCATCTGCAAACTTACTGATCATACCTCCTATATTCATGTCTAAATCATTAATATACACTACAAATAGCAAGAGTCCC